>NW_027528276.1:3735853-3812864 GCF_008692635.1 Crocuta crocuta
CCGAGGAGGAGCCGGAGGTTGGGCAGCAGTTGCCTCCGCGTCGGCTCCTGGTCCCTGGCCCCTCGGCGGCATGGCGTGCGGGGCAACGTTGAAGCGGCCCATGGAATTCGAGGCGGCGCTGCTGAGCCCTGGCTCCCCGAAGCGGAGGCGCTGCGCCCCTCTGCCCGGCCCCACTCCGGGCCTCAGGCCCCCGGACGCCGAGCCGCCGCCGCTGCTCCAGACGCAGACCCCACCGCCGACCCTGCAGCAGCCCGCCCCGCCCGGCAGCGAGCGGCGCCTTCCAACACCGGGTAACCTACGCTGCGGGCTTGGCAGGAAGCCAGGCTCAGGCATTTTGGGGGGGGGGGTTGGGCGGCTTTGGGCGCTGGGCTCATTCACCCACAGACCCCTTCTTTGCCCTCAGAAACGGGAACTGGGGTGCGCTGGGCCTTGTCGCTTCCGGGGATGGGAGACATCTGGGAGGGGTGATGGGGCCACAGTGTCCGTTTTCGGTTTTCCTGGAGCTGGAGCGGCCGGAGGGGTGGGCAGAGGAAGATGGGAATATCCCTGGCCGCTTGGGGCCCTTCCCGTGCGCGAAGCCCCTCCTGCCTTCGCTGCCCGGGCCTGCACAGAGCCGCCCAGCAGATCCAGTGGGCCATGGAAAATGGGATTCTACTCACGAAGCCGGCCCTGAGGGTGGGGGTTGGGGGCGGTTCCTGGGAAGGGGCCTGAGTGCGTGCTGTTCACTGTACTGTAGCTTGGAGGGAGACCTGATTTCCAGAAGTCTTTAGGGACCGGAGGCTGTCGCAGAAGTCATGGAATCCGATTGGAACCTATTTCTAAGGGACTGGCCATGTTTTTGTTTCTTTTTTAATTGTATGGCTATTGTCTTGAACCATATATGGCTTGAAATCGGTAGGTCGTTAGCTAGAATTTGAGAATCCTTAAACATACAGAGGTTCCGAAAGCAGGAATTCAACTCTCCGTAACAGAGACTCTCTTTCAATAAGGATTCCTTCCACATTGGCCTAGGAAAGGAGAGAGCGCGTACTAGTGACCCGTAAAGTTAGGACAACCCCCCACCCCCCACCATTGTGCAGGAATAGAGGGGAAAGTGCATCACAATTAATATGTAGTAGTTTTAAAGGGCTCCCGGAGATGGGGGAGGATCCTCAAAACTGGACTTGGGCAAAGTGATTCTTTGTGTTTTTCTGTTCCTCAAGCATGAGCTAAAGCATAGGACTGCCTTGATGTCATTCTTTCCTTACCCCTTTTTAGTTACCGATGCGTTTGGGCTTTATTTCCTTTTTCCTCTGTATCTCCATAATGCAGATTTCAGGCCCTCATTCTCTCTCACCTAGATGCCTGCAGTTGCCAGCCAAACTCTCCCAGACACTGAATCTTTTGTTCACCTTTTCTTTATCCTGTCATTCAAAGGGTTTATCAACTATAACTGTATGCCTTACCTAGTCTTTCACACATTTTCCCCCCCAAACTATGCTTTTGCTCTTTTTTAGCTCTCCCATCCATTACCTGACTCTCCTTGCCCCACAGGGAACTGTGTTCCACTTTAAATTCCCTGACCACTTACTGTTGCAATGTACTTATGTACTGAATGAGATAATGTTTGCAAAAGTTTTTTTGTAAAGAGTTCTTCAAAAGCAGGGGGCAAAAATGCCCACTTGAAGTGATATTTTTTGTTCTGCTACAGACACCAGGGATAGTCATATCTTTTTGGATCTCGCTTCTGTAAAATAGAATTAATACTTGCCCTATCCGTCTTGATGGGTTTTATGCAAATATCTTATTTCTTCTAATACTACCCTTTAGACTTATTCTGCTGTAATTCACATTACAGCAAACGTTTAGTAAATGATTATTGAATGCCTTTGGAAGCTTCAGTATTGCAGAGTGCAGTAATGGGAGTCAATTTTTATCTTAAATTTTAGTTTTTGCATAGATCATGCAAACTACTTTCTTGGCAATTTTCTATTAAAATATTTTATGTAACATATTCATTTATAAAGATTGATCAGTTAAATTCCTTAGTGCTCATTGGAGTATGGTTCTGTCATGAAAGAAACAAAGTATGAATGGATTATATGATGCTTTGGCTTAAGTGAAAGTCCTTCTGGATTAAAAAGGAAGACCGGGGGAAGAAATTTTAAGTTTTTATTTGTTTTGAGAGAGAGACAGCAAGCAAGGGAGGAGCAGAGAGAGAGGGAGAGAGAATCCCAAGCAGGCTGCACACAGTGTGGGGTTTGAACTCCAGAACTGTGAGATCATGACCTGAGATAAAACCAAGAGTTGACGCTTAACCGACTGAGCCACCCAGGCACCCGTGCTTCACTTAAAAGATAAGTGTCCTTGTGCTTATTCGTGGAAGGGGCACATAAAATTAAGCCTTTATCGCTTAAATGATATTGCTTAAATGAACTAGGTGGATACCAGGCATAGGGAGGGTGTTACTAACCCAAGGAAGATGTTTGTAAACATGGAGTGAGCCTAGGTTCAGAACAATTAATTGATCATGACTTGAGGGTTGGAGAGTAACATCCAGATTGACGTAGCATTTTAGCTGGGTCTTTTTTTTAATGTTTATTCATTTTAGAGAGAGAGAGGAGGAGTGGGGGAAGGGACGGAGAGAGAGACACAGAATCCGAAGCAGGCCCCGGGCTCTGGGCAAGCTGTCAGCACAGAGCCCGACACAGTGCTTGAACCCACTAACCGGGAGATCATGACCTGAGTCAGAGTCAGACGCTCAACTGACTGAGCCACACAGATGCCCCTCAGCTGGGTCTTGAATGATGTTGGGGAAAGAAAGATACCCTCATTTCAAACAAAGGGAAACTGCTTCAGCAAAGGCCAGAAAACTCACAGATTAAGGAAAGGACAAGGTAATGCAACTGGAATATAGTGGGAGATGGAACTGGAAACATAATTTGGAGCCAAGTCTTGGAAGGCGTGATAATCCATGTTTAATAAGAGTTTGGATTTTGGTCTGTAGCAGCTAGGAACCCTTGTAGAATTTTGAGGATGGGTTTAGTCTGATATAATCTGGAAGCATAACCTCAAATAATAGGAGGCAAGAATTAAAAGTTAATTATCCACTGTTTTTTTAATGTTTTTTTTTTTTATTTCGAGAGAGAGGGGGAGAGAGAATCCCAAAAAGGCTCTGTGCTGTCAACATAGTTGGATGCAGGGTGCGATCTCACAAATTGTGAGATCATGACCTGAGCCAAAATCAGCAGTCGATGTTTGACTAAGCCACTCACTCAGGTGCCCCTAAAGTTACTGCTGCTGCTCCATCTGCTGTTAAAAAGAAATTTGCACTTTTTTAAATTAAAAGAGTGGCCTTTTTGGAATAAAATCACATCTACTTCCTTATTTTTCTCCTGTGCATCATGTTTAGATTCTTCGACTTGCTAGTCCTTTAACCAGCCTTAAAGTTGTATCTTTCCATTTCTTCACTTCGCCATACAGGAGGCAGTTAGTGGCTTATCAAAGACCTGTTCTCATGAACATTGTCCTCATACATGTCCTTTCTTGTTTCAGGTCTTCACAGTTCTTACATCCTTGTCTTGAATCTTGCAAGTATATGCTGGAGAATAGTATGTTTTAAAGATGAAGTGAAATCTTAGTAAATTCAAGGAACTTAAAATATGAACTTCTTAGCATTTTTAAAGGAAAGTTTTATAATCTCACATTGTGTGTTTAGGCTGAGGGTTAGTAAATTTAGCCATGTGTAGATCTACTTGGAATTTGTGTCAGTTCCTGGGCTGCACTGTCACTTGTTAGAGCATTATCAAAACCTTTGATTTTGATTTCCAAAAGTTTATTGGGTAAGCATTTAACATTTATATTGAAGAACTAGGCTAAAGATCCTGACCTTTTGCAAGGTCATAGTCACATAGCTAGGAAGAAGCAAATGGCATTATTAACACTTAACCCCATCAAAAAAAATAAAATTATAGCAGAGTATACATTAGAATAATGTGAGTGGGGTGGTGATGTGATTTTGTTTTTTAAAAAAAAAATTTTTTTTTTAATGTTTAATTATTTCTGAGAGAGAGAGAGAGACAGAATCTGAAACAGGCTCCAGGCTCTGAGCTGTCAGCACAGAGCCCAATGCAGGGCTGGAACCCACGAACTGTGAGATCATGACCTGAGCCGAAGTTGGACGCGTTACTGACTGAGCCGCCCAGGCGCCCCTTCTGGGTTTTGTTTTTGATAAAGAAGCTTTATTATCTATAAAGTGGATACATATTCTACCACAAAAATGAAAAACTTGAAAATGACCTTCTAGACTCTGGGTTGTCTCTAGGAATGTACTTGAAAGTGAATTTGTGTGTCCTGGATTCCCTTCAAAAGTGTTAGCAAATTTAGTTCAGGACTGCTTTCACTCAGAATAGTACTCTGACTGAATCCTATCAAATATTGCCTCTCCTAGAATCAGAAAGTTCTTTTCTAAGCCCTGATCATCAATTCCAAGAAATACATCTCAGGTATTCCCATGGTCTGTGTCCAGGATTTCTGGTGTCCTCTCACCCAAAGATCTTGAGTCCCAAGTGGAACAAGAGCTTCATTTTTAGAAGGCCTATTTAAGAGAATCACCCCAATATGCTCGTTTGTAAAATTGTGCAACTTAATGGAGATCAAAAATAGCTCCTTGTTAGGTGAAGGATGGGTTAATTGTAAAGCAAACAAGCAGATCTGGTCTTCACTGTCACAGAAAGACAAGCAAAGGGAACTGTCTAGGAGCTTATGCTAAAATAGCTGCTCTTCCATGTATTGTTGAAATAGCAGTAAGAGGGCACACTGTGGGAGTTCTGGGAGGAATGCTTTTATTCAGTATTGACATTTTCCTTGCTAATATTAATAACATGGTAGAATAGACAAGAAGTTTGAAGAAATGGCACAATAAAGTGAATGCTCAAAAAGTGTGTTTCTTTTTTATTAGAACAAATTTTTCAGAACATAAAACAAGAATATAGTCGTTATCAGAGGTGGAGACAATTAGAAGTTGTTCTTAATCAGAGTGAAGCTTGTACTTCGGAAAATCAGCCTCATTCTACAGCACTCACAGCACCTAGTTCTCCAGGTAAGTAAGTGTTAATGTGGACAGACCATTTAAGAGTTTGTAAATGGGGAAAAAAATTGTAAATGGTACTTAAAATGATGGTTTCCTAATCCAGAATTGATTTCATCTAAAGTAATAAAATTGGTAAAAATGTATGCATTATGTTACTACTTATAAATAATTTTGAAGCCATAGAGTCATGAAATTAGAAAAACACCTTAGGTTGATTTGCTTTGGCTTCCATACACCCTGATGCAGAAGTACCCTCTGTAACTGCAGTGTCTAATACCATAGTCACTACATCAGATACATGTGGCTGTTTAAATTTAAGTTAATTAAAATTTAATAAAATTTTAACGTGTAGTTTCTTGGATGCAGTAGTCATATTTCAAGTGCCGAGTAGCCACATGTAGTTCTTGTTATTAGCACAACTATGGGACATTTCCATCATTGCACAAAGTTGTGTGACAGCACTGCCCTATAACATTGACAGGTGGTCAGAGAAGATGTGCTCAAAAATAGAATCTCAGAGTTGGAGAATCTTCATGGTCACATAGTTCAGCCACCAGTCTTGCCTGCCATATCCCTGCAACTAGTCAACAAGCCAACGTTCAAACATTTCCATTGGTGGTAAACTCTGTCCTTTTAACAGTAAAGGAGTTTATTTACTTACAAAGTATTCTACTTTTAATAGTTCTGAGAGTTAAAAATTACCCTGATTAAAAATTATCTCCTTGACCAGGAGCTAGGGAGAGAGAGGAATAGGTGACAAAAGCTTAATAGGTAAGGGGTATTTCTTTGGTGTGATGGAAGTATTTTGAAACTAGATAAATTTTGTCCAAAATTGTGACTATACTAAATGACACTAAATTGTTCATTTTAAAATGGTTCATTTTATGTGAATTTCACCTCAAATAATTTTTTGTCGTCTTATAACCCAAAGGTCACCATTCTAGAACAACACCCTTTTTAATTTCTCTTGTACGTTCATGAGTGGCAGGACTTTTTTTTAGTGTTTAATTATTTTTGAGAGAGACAGAGTAGGTGCAAGCCAGGGAGGGGGAGAGAGAGAGGGAGACACAGAATCTGAAGTAGGCTCAGGCTCTGAGCTGTGAGCACAGAACCTGACATGGGACTCAGACCCACAAACTGAAATCATGACCTGAGCTGAAGTCAGATGTTCAACGGACTGAGCCACCCAAGTGTCCCATGAGTGGTAGACCTTTCAGTGATAATAGTTATTAGCAAGTCTGTCCTTAATTTTCTTATGAGATTTTAGTAATAGAATTTTGAAGTAATAGAATATGTTATGGGTGCAGAAAAACAATACCGTGATGCCTGGGTAAAACTTTTGGTCAGGTTTCATTTGTAGAAAAGAAATTTTGGTTTAATTTAAAAACAACTTGTTTCAGAGTGTTAAATGGTTTATAGATTAGGTGGGCTGAAGAAACCATTTCTAGGCTGAACTCATAACTGGGCTACCACAGGAATTGCTGCTTTTCCCAGGATCAGGAAGCCAGTTTCTGTTTTCTAGCATTCCAGTGGATGTTTTGGTTTCTAACTCCATTTTATGAACATTTCACTCTTCCTAGATTCAAAAGGGATCAAGGCTGAGATATGTAGTGCTCAACTGTCTCCTTCATTCATACTTCAGTGGCTTTGCTAACAGTTTTTCATAGTGCTCAAGTCAGTTGGTCTCCTGAGCATCAGACTCCTAACCATTTTTTATCAGAATCACCTATGGAACTTAAAAGGTGGCCAGGCCCTAGCCCATAATTAAATCAGAATGTGAATCTTTTTGTAAATTCTATAGGTAACAATGATGCACTGCCTCACTTAAACATAGGTGTAGATAATCTCCAAGGGTTTGGGTAGGTAGCTCTGTGAATCTGCTTTCTCTAATCCAGACTAGAGGTTTTATATCAACTTTTTGTTCTTGTCCTTTACCAAGTGAGCTTTGAATATGGGCTTACATTACGTCATCAGAACTGTTTTTCTGTATACAGATTAGCTAGTACACCTGGATACACATTATTCCTCCTTCTCAATTTACCTTTGGCCTTGTAAAACTAATGGCAGAAGTTCAGAGAATTTTATGAAAATATTCCATGTAGAGTTGTGAAAAAGGACATTTTTCTAAACAGTTTTTGTATCTTAGGACTGTTTGCATGAACTCCTTAATTCTGAACCTTAGAACTAGAATGTACTACTGAGACTAGATTTGTCTTGGGGCACCCAGCTGGACCAGTTGGTAGGGCATGCAAGTTTTATTCTCAGGGTTGAGTTTGAGCCCCACATTGGGTGTAGAGATTACTTAAGATCTTGTCAAAACAAAACAAAACAAAACAAAACTAGATTTGTCTTTTGGCCAGGTACCTCCTGGATGAAGAAGGACCAGCCCACCTTCACCCTTCGACAAGTTGGAATAATATGTGAGCGTCTCTTAAAAGACTATGAAGATAAAATTCGGGAGGAGTATGAGCAAATCCTCAATACCAAACTAGCAGGTAGGCATAGGCAGTGGCTATGCCATTGTTAATAGGGTTTGGTAAATAATAAGGTTCAGTCAAATGGTAACTTAGAAAAAGAGCAGTATTTCATACAAGAAAGTTTAACGAGTTTAACGAGTTGTCAATATTAAGTTACTCTCTGGTGATTCTAAACATTTCATTTATACGTTAAATGGAAGGACATTTTATTTATATTTCTGAAACAAGATAAATTAAGCTTTTCTTTTGAAAATTTTCCGTATGAATAAAGGCATTAAGTACGTTAATTGGGTTAACCTAACAGTTGGTTGGGAGGAGTGGAGTATAGTCAACATATTCAGACTTCCTGATGGGAATCAACCTTGTGGATGTGGGAAGTCAGACATCCTGTGATTTGGAGGTACGTTAGAGTTAAGTTTGTAAAGCAAAGCTCAGGTTAGAACAAAGGCAGTTGATAGTGATGTCAACAAGTAGAGCCTTTTGTGAAAGGAAGAGATCTGAATCAGAATACAAAGTAGTACCCATGTAGTGAAAGCGGACAGTGCTGTGATCAGAGAGGTTTTAGGCAACAACTTCTTCCTGTAACAGTATTATTTCCTAATCTGGTGACCCACACCACATGGTTCCTCAGAATGTTAGAAATTCTGCTTTATATTGAGAACTGTTACTTTAACCACAAAATTAAATGGGTTTCTTTATAGTTGAACTACTTTGATCCTTTAATACACTTAATACTGTGTGTATTATTAGAAGCAGCTCCAATATATCATTTCCCTTCTACCCTCACCCCAAAATCGTTCAGTTGGCTCTAAGTCACTTCTTTGTTCATTGAGTTCCCCTTTATTTTCTTTTAATTAAATTAATTTTTAAAAGTTTATTTCATTTTATATTTTTGAGAGCACACATGCACAAGCAGTGGAGGAGCAGAGAGAATCCCAAGCAGTCCCCGTGAGATCAGCGTGGAGCCTGACGTGGGGCTCTGTCTCACGAACTGTGAGATCATGACCTGAGCCATGATTATTATGATATATATATTATGTATCCAAATGTAGGAGGCAGGGATTTGGCTCTGGGATCTAAGAGGAAGTAACAGACCTCAGTGGCTGTTAACAAAGGCAAGTCTGAGAGTAGATAATTTAAACTGGGAAGCTAGCTTGATCCTGACACTTGATTCTTGAAAAATTGGGGGAGAATTTCTTGAGATAGTACGTACGGTCTTTCCCTTACAGAACAATATGAATCTTTTGTGAAATTCACACATGATCAGATTATGCGACGATATGGGACAAGGCCAACAAGCTGTGAGTATTGCCAAGTTTTTCTTTGAACTTTCCAACTTCCAGGAGCAAGATATTGATACTGAATACCTTGTCTCTGAGAGCAAAACCCCTGTGAAGTAAAATAATAGCTAACATTTAAGAAAAATCTTAAAAATCTTCATGGAGTTTATTTAATCTACAGTAACCCTACTAGGGAGGAACTATTATTGGCCCCATTTTACCGGTAAGGATAGTGCTTCAAGAGGTTAAATAATTTGTCCAAGCCCTTAAGCTAGTAGTGCAGCCACGATTGAAACCTAGGGAGTCTGACTGCAATGCCAATTTGTGTGTTACCTGACTTTTCCTGCATAAAGGTAGTTTCAATTGTTAACTTATGGAAGTTAATTCCTTAAGCTAGCTTATCAAGTGTGTGGTCAGAATTTCTTAATTCTGGACATCTTAGAACTACCAGTTACTCAAAGCATAAAGTAATAAATAGCTGTATATCTAAGCTGAAGCTGAGTCAGGTTTCTTAAATTCTGGAAAACTTAGGACCTTTTAAGGGTTGACTTGCATCCTCCATGCCATTTTTCACATTTCTCATTGGTTAATATTTTTAAAAAGCATGACACTATATTTTTAGTTTTCTTAAACTCTTTTGTTTTTATTCTTAATTTATAGATGTGTCCTGAAGCTTTCTTGCATATCTGGGTACCAGGTTTGACCTCAAGAGATGGCTGCTGTACACTTTTTGCAACTGGTTTGATATCACATTTCAGCTCCAACTTTGCATCCTGAGAACACTTAAATGTTTCTGCAGGTCCATTTTATACAACTTGAAAGACCTTAAAACTTTCTGGTTGCCACAAGCATATCTTTCTTTTCTGCTCATCCAATAAACAGCTGTGCCCTACTGTGATAGATTTTCCAAACAAAAATACCTGGAGCAGCAGTTTAGCAAAATATGCCCTCAGTGGCACTCATCAAATGGAGATTCCCCAAGCACAGTTCTGTAAGAAGTGTGTGTGAGAGTGCGTGTGTGTGTGCGGGCGCGCGCGTGTGTGTGTGTATTTTAAGTTATTTTTTGTATTGTGCAAATTTTTTTGATCTTGGGGATTCTGGCTGTGAATTTGATGCACGACAATTATGGTTAAAAACATTTGCTTGGTCTACAGAAGATCATTAATGTTTTGTGACCATATAAGTTGTAATGGTGGATTGTTTTATGTGTAGGTATTATTGTTAAATACAGGGACTGTTTCCAGGCACGGAATATGAATCGTAAGTTAGGATGGACATTAGATGTGATTATGATGACATAGCAAAGGTCTGTGGTCCTAGGTCTACAAGTGCGTGGTGAGGAATTAGGACAAACTGGAGATGGGCTGTTTGACATGTGGACTCTGCCCAGCCATATTGAAAAATACTTTGACTCCAAGCCTTAAAATACCCAAGTGGAGTCTGTGCTCACCTCATTCACACAAAGAGCTCCCTGGACACTGAACCTCTAAAAAGAAAAAGTCTCCCCTGGAGCAGGAGCATCAGGGTTTGCTTGGGAGCCCGACACAGGTGAGCGTGGGGCTGGGCCAGCCCCTGGTGGCAGTGCTACTTGGGAGGAGCCACTTTGCCTTTCAATCGGTTATTACAAACAATTCAGATCCTTTGGTCAGGTTCCCCAAAATTCTTTTTAGGAGGTGACCATGTTCAACTGCTTGAGCTTTGTTTTGGCAACCCCCCCTGCCCAAAGTTGCTTACAGACTGTTCTTCACCTTGTTACCGAGGCCGAGGAACAGAAAGTAGCCTCTGTTTTGAGGAGGTGGAAGTTAAGTATACATTTATTTTTTACTGTGACTTGTTCAGGACCACATTTTACAAAATGCCTTGTTTCCTTTATTATTGTTTCTGGAAAGGAAAGTTCTATTAAAACTGTTTTAGTTTGACTATAGAATAGTTTTATTAATTAGGGCCTATTTTGAAAAATTCTGAGTTATAATTCAGATGTATGCCAGTACCTTCCAAAGTAAGGTAATATTCAGAGACAGTTGTTCTGATCAGATGGCTTAGAGAAATTCTGGAATATTCATATTCGAAGATTCCTTATTAATGAATGTCTTTGACTTAAATCTAACCAAAAACTGCAACATTATTCTTTGTACATTTTCATTATATAGTGTTAACAAGCTTAGTTGCAAACAAATAAAATACTTAAGCTATTTGTTTACCTTGCCTTCTTAATACTGTGATAATGTTTATTAACTCAGATAATTTATGGGAGGCTGCTATAACCATTTCCCCAGTAAAACATTAAAGATTTATAGACTTTTTAGAAAGCCCATCAGTGATCTTTCAATAATTAAATAATTATTTTACATCATATTTGAAGGGTAGTTTGTTTCATCTCTTCTTTTTCCAGGGTAGTCATTTGTTCCTGGAAGAGGAGCAGAGCAGTGGCTGTCATGGGAGTGGCCTTACAGTGGGATTGTCACACCAAAACGAGGGTAGGGCAGCCGTGGGGGCCACGAAAAGTCCTGAAGGGATGGATCAGGAATAGGGAATGCTGCCGCACTGAAGTCTTGTTACGGAATCAGTGTAATCAGTGACATGCCCACTCATTATTGCAAGTGTCAGCCCCATTCCCACTAAATACTTCTGGCTGGGAGGCAGTGTAGGTTTCTATAAGGAAACTGATAGACACTCTCACTGCACCCAGTGTTGTTAGGCTGTTATGGTATGGTTGCCCTTTGGGGCCATAGGGTGAGACCACCATGGCTGGGTTTTAGAATCTCCTCACAAGGAGCTAGACATGTCTGTTTAGTGTTTTATCCAGAGAAGAGACAGTTCCTAGGACAGAAAATGGGGACCTATAATGTAGGCCTTAGACTAGCAAAAGGAGTTTTTCCCTAGAGCTTGATTACTAGAGCTTAAACTTAGGGACATTGCCAGGTAGGGAAGTGTCTTTGTCCCATGGAGGTAGGTCAGTGACCAGGGAAGAAGTTGACCAACCTACAGAGATCTGTAACGATGGGCCAAGACCTGCGGTCTCAGAACAGCCGTATCTACTGAGCTAGTTAAAATTTTTTGTTTTAATTCCATTTGTTACCTTCTTTAGTAAAATCTTAAGCCGAAGGGGAATGAAAGGAGTAAGTGTTCATGCTCAGGCTAGAGGAGTACAAGGGAGATCCAGGTTCCTGAGATAGAGATCATTGTTAAGAGCTCCCCAAGGAGAAGAACATCAGGGAGTACAAGAATTTGGGCCAGCCTCACACATGGTGACTCTTCTCTGCCCGCCAGCTAGGATTGGTTGGCTTGTGTAGTAGTTAAAGAATGGCCTTTGGATGTGTGTAGGCCTAGAGTTCTAGTTTGTTATGTGAGCCTTGCCAAGCTACTGAACTTTGTGAGCCATAATTTTCTTGTCTGCAAAATGTATGTATGTACATCATTGTATGTACATCATTTGGGTTTTGTTTTCAAATGCGAGATTAAATTAAATAGCCCATGTGAAGAAAGTAGCCACAGCCTGGGACACAAAATAAGCATTTGAAACTGTTAATAGCAGGTTTCTTTACAGTGGTCTTCATCAGATCTGAAGGCCAAAACCTTCCTTTCTGCAGCAGCAATTCTCAACTTTCCAGTACGAATAAATAGTCCTTTGTTAACCTCAAAATCTCACATTCTCTAATTAGAATTTGTACTTTCAAGTGTTTGACTAAGAAAACAATAAAAGATGAATGACAAATGAATTCAGTAATGCCTTTCAGTGAATCTGTATTTTGTTATTCCCTATAGCAGGGGTCAGCAAACTAAGGCCTGTTTTGTAAACAAAGTTTTAACTGAAATAAAGCCACACCTATTTGTTTGCATCTGTGGCTGCTTTCACAGGTTGCAGCTCCAGAAACAAGTCTTCACGGTCTCTTGTTTTTACTGATTGTTGCTTATAGTGTCTTGTCTCTACATGTGCCAGGTTATCTGTGAGCTGGATACTATATTTAAACAATTAATTGTAGGAATAAACAGGATAAGGATGAGGCATCCAACTCTAGAAGGATTTCTGGTTGTCTTTGCCTGGGAATATTACCAAACCTTAATTCATACTGAAGGCTAGAGGTTCCCTACGTCATCCAGATGGCACACAACCAGCTCTCAAGTCAGTGCGGAGACTGGATTACTTTTGTTTCACCCTTATCTGAAAAGTGTAATACTTTGAAATCCCAGTCTGTGCTGGGGTTCCCACCTTTAGCTGGTCTTAGGTTTTGATTTTTGTCCCCTTCAGTCCACGAAGCTTCTGAAAGTACAGTGCAGGCATCCAGGGGCTTCTTCCAGATTGGCAGATGACTTAACAGAAAGCACAGCTTTGAGTTCTAAGCTCTCTGGGTTTTCAGATTTTTGGCTCAGTAATTATTACCTAGTTAGCTTTTCTATGCTTTTAAGAAAATTTTTATATTTCAGCTGCTTTTTAGTTGGTCTTAGCAATAGGCTGATCCACACTTCCTGATGCTCAGTCTGGAAGTGCAAGTTCCTATGTCTTTGTCTCACCAGAATTTTGATTGGTGAAGATGCTTAACCCAACACGCCTTCATGTCAGTGGAAGGTAAGTAGGGAAAGACATGTTTATACTGGCTTTGAGTGTTTCCAATCCTTCGACAAGCATTACTGGTATCTTCTAAGTTCTTTGTGGAGGGCAGATATTTGTATTTTTTCTTTAAATTTTTTTTAATATTTATTTTTTGAGAGACGGAGACAGCATGAGAGGGGAGGGGCAGAGAGAGAAGGAGACACAGAATCAGAAGCAGGCTTCAGGCTCTGCGCTGTCAGCACAGAGCCCTGTGTGGGGCTCAAACCCACGAACCACAAGATCATGACCTGAGCTGAAGTCGGACACTTAACTGACTGAGCCACCCAGGTGCCCCAGATATTTGGGTTTTTAAATCCTGACAGGTTTTGTAAGTAGCCCTAGTGGGTCTTATGTCCTCAATACCTGGTATGGAATTAACGTGCATAAATAACAGGCATTCAGATCTTGACCTCTGAGAATCAATCTAGCAAGGAATGTAAGAAGGCAAGATAAAAGTTGCTCACTGTTCTGAGTGGTACAGATAATGGACTAAGGAAAAGAATTGATGGTTCTAAGCAATAGTGATCAGAGAAGTTTTCATTTGGGGAGGCAGAGCTAGAGTAAGGTAAAGGATAAATAAGGCTCAGGCAAAGGTAGGAATTGGGGGCTTGAAATGAGTAAAGGCTGGTTGGGAAATCATGGTGTGGAGAGAGGACATTCTTGTTTAATCAAAGTAGAAAACTCTTGTAGATCCTGGGAAAAGAGCTTGAAGCTAGGTAGTAGGGGCTAGATAATGAAGGGTTTTGACTACTAGGCATTTAGCTGTTAATCTGTGGGAATCTGGAGAGTTTTGGGGAAACTAATTCAGGAGTAAATACAAGACAGAAGGGCAAATACCAAACTAGAGAACAGCTTGACCAGTTAAAGAGCCTTTCTTTGGTCCAGAAATAACAAAGGCCTATTCATTGATTGGGAATGATAATTAAACATGGCTCTGCCTTTGCCTGGTTAAGACCATGGTTGTGGGGCACCTGGGTGACTCAGTGGGTTAAGCATTTGATTTTGGCTCAGGTCGTGATCTCTTGGTTCGTGAGCTTGAGCCCCATGTTGAGGTCTGCACTGACTGCGCAGAGCCTACTTGGGATTCTCTTTCTCCCTCTTTCTCTGCCCCTCTGCCCCTCTTGTGCTTGCATGCATTCTCNGTCCTTGTGAAGGATCTGTCTAGTCTTTTTCCTTCTTCACAGAGACAGACTTTGAAAGATCCTTTTTCTTTTGGTTTGGTTTGTCTTTCCCCCTGAGTTAGCTAATCCATCCCAGTTCCATAACTGCTGCTGTGAGTTGCGTTTGTTTGTTTGCATAGATTCTCTTAAATCTCTCTTAAAAGCACTTTGCATGGATTATTGAGAAATTTTCCTGAAACCACCCTCTGCACCAACTCAGTCTGTCATTTTTAATGGTACTCCTGTCCATTGCCTGGAATTAAAGCCCTTCTTACTTGACAATTGCCTGCTCAAGTGGCAGTTGTCTTTCTGCCACCTTCTTTCAGGCAGAGTTACCTGTTCATTTGATAAAGTTTAACTGAGCACCTACTATTTGGCAAGTCCTGTTCTGGGCACCAGGAAGGCATCACTGAGCTGGACAGACAAGGTTCCTTCTCTTGTGCTTACATTCTTATGAGATAAAACAGGCAAACTAGTAAAACAAGTTAATCCAAGATTTAAAAGTGTTTAGGGGCACCCAGTGTTTAGGGGGCTCAGTTGGTTAAGTGGCTGACTCTTGATTTTGGCTCAGGACATGATCATGGTTCAAACCCATGGTTCATGGGTTTGAGCCCTGCATCGGGCTCTGTGCTCATTCTCTGTCTTCCTGTCTCTGCCCTCCCCCACCCCTCTCCCTTAAAAATAAATGTTAAAAAGTAATAATAAAATAATAAAGTGTTCAAAATAAAATGGTAATGAGAGTAACTAGGTGCCTAAATTGGATATAAGGAAGTTCTAAGGAGGTGTACTCTTACATAGTACTTCCTTTCAGCACTTCATTTTATGCCTTTATTATAAAGCTGTATAATGAATTTATGTGTCTACATGACTCTGACCCTACTGAGCAGCTATCAGCACCTTGAGCTACTCTCTCTATTGTTCTGGGCTTTTTTTTTTTTTTAAGTTATCTTCACACCCAGCGTGGGACTTGGACTCACAACCCTGAGATCAAGAGCCAGCCAGGTGCTCTATTATTGGCTCTTAAATGATGAGTAACTGAATTATGTGGCTGTTCCTTCCCTTTTCTAGTCCATGCACTACCTGAAACTCTTGACTCTCTGATTAAGGAATTTTAAGCCTTTGGTAGGTTGTGTCTCTGCAGCCAGGGTTACAAGAGATGTAGTCCTTACCCTAGGAAAGCTCACAGTCGTTGGGAAGAACTGTGATAAAACTTGCTTTGATAAGTGTTTTTGTGCATCTGGACAGAGAGATCAGGGTGTTTCCTGGGGAAACTACTCAGCTGCCCTGGCAGGGTACCTCCAGGGAGTTTAACCATCTGATCTGTACTCAGGAAGGCTGACTCACTAATAAATCTATATTGGTCTATAGATTTAGACCACTCTATATTGGTCTATAGATACAGAATAGACTCCGGTATGTTCATTTGTTTTTATTTTAAGTATGCTCCATGTCCAATGTGGGGAAGTCACAACTCCTATTCTAACAAATGAGCCAGCCAGGCACCCCTCCAGTGTGTTAACTTACGATAAATATGTCAGTTGCAGTAGCCTACCTCCATTGACCTTAACAGTGTGGTTTCTTCATGCGATCATAACACTTGGGAAATCTAAAGTCAGGGGGCAGCTTTACATGTCAGAATGCGGGGTGTTAATTCTAGTGATGGATGTTTACCAATATTGTCGCCCCTATCACCATGAACCTGGCACAGCCTTCCCACTCAAGCTCCTGGCCCTGTTGTATCTTCAATTTGGCATCTTCTCCACTTTAAGTCCACACATTCTTTTGTAGTTTAAATGATCCCTCAGGTTTCTAGTATATTCCAGGCCATGCTTCTCTTTTTTTTTTTTTTTTTTTTTGTAGTAATCTCTACACCCAAGGTTGGGCTTGAACTCAACAATGCCCAGATCGAGTCACATGCTCTACCCACTAAGCTGCAAGCCTCTGCTTATTGGCATTTTTGTATCAATCACATAGCTGGCGGTTTGGGCGTGAGGGTGGGGAAAATTTTTCCCAATCATCTTTCCCAGTTGTTTGCTCGACTATGGCAGTGGTATCAGATATAGGCCTGAAGTTCCCAGTGTGTCGAAGGGTAGAAAGCTTTTCTCGGATTATGACTAAGGTGTATAAACATGGAATCCTTGAGGTCAAGGACATAAGTCCTGTGAGTAGAGACTGAGGCGGGTCTCTAGAAGGCCTGCGACCGTCCAGTCTGCGCTCACACAGTGGTTGAGGCTAATTTTTAAAGGTGCGGGACTGGGAGCTTAGATTAGGTCATCAGACCATTCTCTTGGGTGCTGAAGCTGGGAGCAAGGTTGTGCTTGGTTAGAACAGTCGCGATCGCCGCGACAAACGCCTAGTCCATTCCACTCGGTCTCCGCGCCTCGACTTCTGGAATACCAAATGAAAGAACTCGACTGCTCAGGCTTGCTTCTGCACATAAAGTTCTTTGAGGTCGGCCTAGAATCATACTTCCTCGAAGCAGAGAATCCGCAGAGCAAGTTAAGGGAAGGTAAACGGAAGAACTAAGAGAAAGTTACCAGGCACCCCTCTGTAGTGAGCTACGTCACTTGCAACGTAAAGCCAAAGAATCCTAGAGGGCGTGCTTACTCACCATAGCAACGGCGCAGGCTCAGTTCCGGCGTGGGATTTCTGGGAGTTGTAGTTTTCCAATATATGCCATACAAGACCTGTCACAGGCACCCTTGCGCATCTTGCTGATACAGAGGTGTATGCGTGGTCCAGTGGAGGGGGCCGACGTATGAAGAGTCCACAGTATCTGCAATAGAAGTCTACAAGGCTGGTGGGACTTCAAGAAGGGTCTAGTAAATACCTGAGGAATTCGGGAAGCTTTCACTGGAAAACGCTGGAGGGGCGCCTGGGTGGCCTTCAGCTCAAGACATGATCTCATGGTTCCTGAGTTCGAGCCCCACATGGGGCTGTGTGCCGACCGCTCAGAGCCTGGAGCCTGCTTCAGATTCTGTGTCTCTCTCTCTCTCTGCCCCTCTCGTGCTCAGGAAAACACACACACACACACACACACACAAATTTTTAAATTGAAAAACAAAAACAAATAAAAAAGAAAACTTTCGATAAATGATCTGGGCAGATTAGGCATTCACCTGAGAGCAGTGGGAAGGTGGCAGCGAGCAGGTGGGATGTTCCAGGCAGAAAAACTGCTCCTACAAAGTTTGGAAGAAAGAGCAATTCTAGATGGCTGAGGATATGAGGAGGTTGAATGAGCAATTCTATCTGAGAATTTAGAAATGGGAGAAATCATCGATGGATCTTGAATGCCAAACTCAGTAATCTGAACATTTTCTTGAATACATTCACACCTCACACACAACCCAAGCAGTATGAATATCCTGGTACTTTGTGTTTATCCCTTGTTTTGTCCATCTTTATCCCTTGCATTCTGTGTCTTAGTCCCAAGAGCTCAATAAGGGCCATGGTATATGAGCTCAGGAAGTATTTTTTGAATGATCAGTTTTGAGTTTTAGAAAAGCAACTGGTGGTAATAAGGAGAGTGGGTAAGAAGGGAGAAAAAAGCTGGATGTAAAAAACCATCAGAGTTCCAAGTGAATTGCTTGCCCCCACTTTCAAATTTCCCTCTATCCAAGGGTTGAATTCTGGCACATCAAGCCATTTCCAATTTGGGTCTTGTTTGGCCAGCACCTAAAAAAATTAGTTGCCCTGCATTTTAAAAGTGGTAGGTTTCAGGGCACCTGGGTGGCTCAGTTGATTAAGCGTCTGACTCGATTTCTGCTTAGGTTGTGATCTCATCGTTTGTGGGATTGAGCCCTGCCACAGGCTTTGTACTGACAGTGGGAAGCCTGCTTGGGATTCTCTCTTCCTCTATCTCTGCCCCTCCCCTGCTAGTACATGAGCACTTTCTCTCTCAGAATAAACATTTTAAAACAAACAAATAAAAGTGGTAGATTTCTGGGGTGCCTGGGTGGCTCAGTTAAATGTCCAACTCTTGATTTCGGCTCAGGTCATGATCTTATGGTTCATGAGTTTGGGCCTGACATCAGGTTTCATGCTGACAGGGCAGAGCCTGCTTTGGATTCTCTCTCCCCTTCTCTGTCTCCCCACCCCTACTCTCTGTCTCCACCCCCCTCCACACACACACACACACACACACACTCTCTCTCTCTCTCTCTCTCTCTCTCTCTCTCAAAATAAATAAACTTAAAAAGAAAGTGGTAGGTTTCACATTTAAACAATAACAAATAAAAGATTTCTGGCTTCTTTTGAAAAAATTGACCAAAGCTTTGACAATTTGGGGCCCTGAATTTTTTCAACAGCTATAGGATGGAGCGGAATAGCTTCTGCTGCTGCCTTCAGACAGGTTAGACCCTCTCCAGTTTGTCACATTCCACGCCACTCCTTCCATCAGTCCAACTGAAGCCAAATACCAGTTGCCATTTACTGTGGTGCTTCTGCTTTATTTCCTTACAGTGCACTCTTGTTTGGCCTTGAAGGCATTTGAGTGACCCATCTTTGTACTAATCTATCCTGCCTGGTATCTGAGGAATGATACAATGAAATTAACATTTTAGAAACATTATTCAGTGCAAAACAGACTGAAGTGAGGAGCTGCAAAAGCAGAAAGGAGGAAATAAACTGGCAACCTGTTGAAGGAGTATTTGAAAGAACAGCCAGTATTAATTAAAGATTGGATGAAAGCTGAGGAAAAGGCAAAACACAACTTCAGAGTTTCCTGGCTGAATGACTAGGAAGATGCCACCAATATAAACAAGAAATTGGAAGAAGTGGAAAGTGGAGTGGCGATCAGTATCTTGCAATCTCCACTATTTTCTGGGCAAAAGCCATGAATTATTAATTCCATAATCTTCCAGTATTCGTTGGATATGCATTAGGTGCTCAGGAGACTACTTGAATTGAAACTCTGATCTCAGTTGGGGAGGGGGGGTATATATATCTGATGGTCTAGGGGGAGCAGAGGGAGAATTGGAATGCTTGAAGGAAATGAATTAAATTGTGAGACCTAGGGGCGCCTGGGTGGCTCAGTCGGTTAAGCATCTGACTTCAGGGCATGATCTCATGGTTCGTGGGTTCGAGCCCCACATCAGGCTCTGTACTGACAGCTAGCTCAGAGCCTGGAGCCTGTTTCGGATTCTGTGTCTCCCTCTCTCTCTGACCCTCCCCTGCTCATGATCTCTCTCTCTCAGAAATAAATAAAACATTTAAAAAATGATTTAAATAAAAAAAATTGTGAGACCTTAGGAATTTTCTCCAGAGTGGGTATTCCTGGGACTTGGAGGCAGTTCACCCATTCTGGGGAAAAACTTATGTCAAAGTCCCAAAGCAGAGCAAGAATTTGGTATGTAGAAATGGAGACACAGTGGAAATGGGGTTATTCCAGGGTAGAGGGGGTTAAAATCAGAGACCGGGTGGCAGGACTTTTCCAAGAATATGATGGAACAGCAAGCTCTTGGGTAGGGGATTGGGCAGAGGATTTTGGACATTGAGACTGGGAAAGTTGGAAGGCTTCACTTCATTAAACGTTTTTGAAAGCACATCACTTAAAAGGAGAATAAATATTCAGCTCAAACCTCAAATGTTTTTAAACTTATATGTACAACTGCAGTAATGTTATGTCCTTGATAAAGATTTATATCAAAAAATAGAAATTAAACGGCCACCTGACTGGCTCTGTTGATGGAGAATTGGAACTCTTCTTTCAGGGTCGTGAGTCCCACTTTGGGCGCGGAGTTTATGTAATAAGAAATATATTAAAAAATGGAAATTAAAGGGGTGCCTGGGTGGCTTAGTCGGTTAAGCGACCGACTTTCGCTTAGGTCATGATCTCACAGTTCGTGGGTTCGAGCCCTGCGTCGGGCTCTGTGCTGACTGCCAGCTCAGAGCCTGGAGCCTGTTTCAGAGTCTGTGACTCCCTCTCTCTCTGACCCTCCCCTGCTCACGCTGTCTCTCTCTCTCTCTCTCCTAGAAATAAATAAAACATTAAAAAAATGGAAATTAAAAATGATTAGATCAGGGGCGCCTGGGTGGCTTAGTCGGTTAAGCGTCCGACTTTCGCTTAGGTCATGATCTCGCGGTTCGTGGGTTCGAGCCCCGCGTCGGGCTCTGTGCTGACTGCCAGCTCAGAGCCTGGAGCCTGTTTCAGTCTGTGACTCCCTCTCTCTCTGACCCTCCCCTGCTCACGCTGTCTCTCTCTGTCTCCTAGAAATAAATAAAACATTAAAAAAAAATATTTTTTTAAAAATGATTAGATCAAAAGTATTTGCGTACTTTCTTCCCTCCTACCCAATGTACTGTACCACACACACCACTTCCGAGACCCTGCTGTAATCAGAGAGTCACTGTATGCTCTGACACACAGGAGGGACATGGTCTCTTCTATTTTCTCGAATGTGCAAACTTTAGAAACTGTGATATTAAGGAACTGTGATTTTAGGTAAAAATTAAAACCAAGAAAACAAAATTACAAAGAACTGTGATTACCTTGGAGAGCTTTCCACGTGCCTGGATCCGCCTCAGTGTTTTATACTTAATTCATTTAATCCCCAAAGCAACCCTAGGCTGTAGGTACTCTTTTTCTGAGATGATATTTTTATTTTTATTAAAGCCTGAACTTTAATGTCTATTTATTTATTCTTAGAGGTGGGGGAGGGGCAGAGAGAGTGGGGGAGACACAGAATCCAAAGCAAACTTCAGGCGCTGAGCTGTCAGCACAGATGGGGGACACGAACTCACCAGCATGGAGATCATGACCTGAGCTGAAGTCATTTGTTTAACGGATTGAGCCACCAAGCGCCGCAAGATATTCTTATCTTAAGATGAGAAAACTGAGGCATAGCAAGGTTAAGGCACTTTCTTAGAGTCACACCTAAGTGGTGGAGCCATAATTTGAATCCACCCAGCGCAAGAGCTTAACTACTACTGGCGGGGATGGAGGTAGGGAAGGCACTGCTTTTTCTCTCCTGTGGCCTTGGTCAAGGCTCTCACCAATCCGAGCTGTCGTGAGGGTGCGAGTCACAGGGCTGAACAGGCAGCGGGAATCCACTAACAGCGAGGCGGTGTCTAATGCGGTCAACTAGAGAAGGTGAGTTTATATGCATGGTCCATACCATCGGAGGCTGAGGCCCACGACTGCGCAGGCGCAAACCGATGGGTTTGGTTTCTATGGTTTCCGGGAGTGATTGCAGAGGGAAGGTCTGGCCTCGCGGTCGCGCGGCAAGAGTCGCACTGCCGGCGTCCTTTACGGCAGGCCTCTGCGTCGCTCGCTGATCTTCCGGTAGCTGCCGTCAGCAAGGAGACGAGGGCGTCGCAGCGGGACGGTAGGGGCTGCGTTTGTCCGCGGGCAGTTTAGGCAAAGAGATTTATTCCAAGATGTCTTAAACGAATTTCCTCTTGCTTTCCTGAGTGTCTGTTTTCCAAGGCCCGAACTCTGGGCTTGTTTTCTGAGTTCCCAGGCCCATGCGCCCGCAGGCCAGGGTCACCGAAGTCTGTAGACCGGGGTTCTCTCGGATTTCTGCCGGACTAATGCTTTGGCCTTCTGTTTCTTAACCCGAAGTCCACCCACCTTATCCTGGCTTTCAAGGCCCTGAGTGATGTCGCCCCGCTACCTTCCACCCCCTTTCGTTCTTCATCCCGACGTGCGCTCTGCGCTCGTCACTCCTGGATGCTCGGTGTTCCCCAGGCATACCCAACACCTCCGGCTGTGACTCGTGCCGTGCCTTACTGGAATGTCCTGTCCACTGACCTTCACTTGGCAAAACTCTACCCGTCTTAAAGGCATTTTGCAGTCTCCTAGCTAGAGTGATGCTTCTCCTTCCAGCTCTTCACCCTCCTGTTCTTTGGGTTCCCAGTTTCTTCTGTGTCACCAGTCTAGTGCTACGTTGCAGCTGCTGCTCTCCCCCCATTCCAGTACCTTGAACGGTATTACTCAGTAAATGAAAGAATGGATAGAACATAAGTTCACCTGTAAATCTTTATTGACATTTTTTGTGCTTCATTCCAGTCTTTTGCAATTTTTCTTGGACATTGTAGACCCTTTATCATTTAGCATGTATGTTCTTTGTATATTATCTGTTTTTCCTTTCGTCTGTCATAGTCTAGTACGTGGATACTAGATTTAATGATCCATTTCCCTATTGTTGCACACGTAAGTTATATGAAATTCTTTTTTTTTTTTTTCTCAACAGTTCCTGAGTCCCTACTTGGTCCCTGCCCTCAAAGCACTCATTGTGCAGTAAGGGAGACATTCAAGTTAATCCATTACAGGGGCATGAAAGGCAAAGTATTCTTAATGGAAAGTTGAGATGCTGTGTGAACACAGATGAGGGACACCAGATTCAGGATGACGTCACAGAATCGTCATCTAAGTTGATACAGAGAGAAAAATGTCAAAAAAAGATGTTTTTGTGCTTGGGCTTCTTTGTTCTTTTTCAGTTAATTTCTTCAGACCTGTCTCAAAGAATTGGGATTCCTGAGTCAAACCATAAACACTCTTTGATTAAAATGACCTTGTCAGTACAGTGATGATTTTTATGCATTGTTTTTTTAGGTCTAGTGTTTTTTTTTTCCCAAGTTTTATGAAAACAAAGATATTGCACATCTACTATAAACTGGAAGAACCTGTCAATTGAAAAAAATTATTAATGAGAGTATGTTGGGAGAAGAGCGTATCATAATTATCTCATTTTTCTTAGAAATTTCTCATTTGATTGCACTTTTATGGCATTATTTCTTTTTTATTTTCCATTTCAGCCATGCCTTTCTTTGATGTGCAGAAAAGGCTGGGCCTTAACTTAGATCATTGGATGACAATCCAGAGTGCTGAACAGCCTCACAAGATTCCAAGTCGATGCCATGCTTTTGAAAAAGAATGGATAGAATGTGCGCATGGAATTGGTGGTACCCGTGCAGAGAAAGAGTGCAAGATAGAATATGATGATTTTGTAGAATGTCTGCTTCGGCACAAAACGGTGAGGAGTGGTGGAGAAGGGACCTGAATTTTTTCTTTGTTTCTTAGGGCTACTTTCAAGTGGTTTTAATTGGTTGGCAAGGGCTTGACCAATGTGAATTGGCAAGACTTTCATGGTGAAGCAGTTTCTCTATGTAGGTACCATGTCAAGGAAGGAAGTTAAATACCTTCAGATCTGAGGGGGTGTGGGGAGGGGGGTCTGTCTGTTGTTCCTCAGTGTTTTTCCTCATCTTCTACCTGTAGCCACCAGGTTAGAAATCGCATGTGTGTATGTATTTCCATTTTTGCAGTTGATTATAAAGTAAAAGTTATCAACCATCCTTGGTTGTTTGTCCTTGAACATCTCTGGGTGAAAATGTTTCAAATGCATTGAACGGTCATTGGAGAAGAGGTTAAAGCCCTGCAGGTCTGTTGCACTGAATGTGACACAAGAATCTCTGGATTAATTTCTGCTCTGGGGAAGATGGAAGTGTTAGATTGCTTTAGGTGAGTCTGACCAAAGAGGCAGGGGGAAAGGATGTTGACAGCATGGCGTCTCCCTCCTCGAGAGTTGCATGAGCTCCATCACATATAGGCCTTTGTTCTCCCTTAGAGAGGAAATCTTTGGGTATGGCCTGTTATTTTGCCTATTTCTGTGCTCCAGGTATAACAAATAGAAACGTTTTTATGACTCCCAACTCCTTGGAATTCAGGAAGGCGGTTTAGATTTTTAATTTCCTATCTTTTAACATCTGCTATTCCAAACTTGGAAGGAATGAAAGGGCATCAGGTATTAATTTTGTATTGCTCACTGTGGGAATATTGATGAATAAGTGAGTAACATTGTAGTATTATTGAGGGACAGTGTGAGTGGGTCATGGTTAGCCACCTACCAAGCTGTTCAGTTTGCAGTATGTCTTAACTTCTCTTCTTGTGGGCCCCAGTTATTCATTGCTCAGATAAAGACTACTCTGCATGTAAAGTTTATACCAAAAGAAGGCAGTGTGGTGAGGTGGAAAGAACATTGGATTGAGAGTTAGGAGAACTGTTTTATTTATTTTCTCACTCATTCATTCATTTATTACCGTTTATTTATTTTGAGAGAAAGGGAGAGAGAATCCCAAGCAGCACGGAGATAACAGCACAGAGGCTGCTATGGGGCTCTATCTCAAACTGTGAGATCATGATCTGAGCCAAAATCAAGAGTCAGATGCCTTAACCAGCTGAGCCACCCAGATGCCCCGAGAGGTTTTTTTTTTTTTTTTAATGTTTTATTTATTTTTGAGAGAGAGAGACAGCATGAGCAGGGGAGGGTTAGAGAGAGAGGGAGGTACAGAATCCAAAGCAAGCTCCAGGCCCTGAGCTAGCTGTCAGCACAGAGCCCAACGCGGGTCTCAAACCCACGAACCATGAGATCATGACCCGAGCCGAAGTTGGACACTTAGCTGACTCTGCCACCCAGGCGCCCTCTGAGAGTTGGGTTTTGATGCTGGTTCTGCCATCACTAGTTTTGTGACTTTGGGCAAGTCACTTCCCTTTTTGGTCTTGGTTTCCTTATCTGGAGATATTAAAGANGAGACAGCATGAGCAGGGGAGGGTTAGAGAGAGAGGGAGGTACAGAATCCAAAGCAAGCTCCAGGCCCTGAGCTAGCTGTCAGCACAGAGCCCAACGCGGGTCTCAAACCCACGAACCATGAGATCATGACCCGAGCCGAAGTTGGACACTTAGCTGACTCTGCCACCCAGGCGCCCTCTGAGAGTTGGGTTTTGATGCTGGTTCTGCCATCACTAGTTTTGTGACTTTGGGCAAGTCACTTCCCTTTTTGGTCTTGGTTTCCTTATCTGGAGATATTAAAGAGTTGCTCTCAGGTCACTTCCTCATCCTGTGAATTTGTAAATGGATCTGTTACTTTTTTAGATGTCACCCTAAATGATTAGATCTTTAGCCCTAAGTGAAGATACTAGTGAATCAGGGAATTAGAATCAAGCGCTGTTCTAAGTTCTTAGCATGTTAGAGTGGCTTTATTTCACACACCAATCCTATAAGATACGTTATTACAATTTTTCCACTATACAATTAAAAACTTGGGGCAAAACCAAAAATTCAAGGCCATTGGCTAAGGTCATGTAGCTGGTAAGTGGTGGAACTAGGATTTGAACCTGGCAATGCTGGCTCCAGAGCTTGTGCTTGTATCCACAACACTATGTGGCGATTTGTTATAGCTCAGAGAAAGACTGGACATTAGTTGTTGTGGTAGCTGAATCATGACTAGCCCTCTGTTGAGAGGTTCTTTAATACAGAAATGTTAAGAATACAGTCTTTTATTGTTAACTATGCTGGAATTAAAAAAGGAATGCAGTCTTTTAAAAATGCTAATTTGTTTTTAAATTTATTTTTATTTTATTTATTATTATTTTTTAATTTTCACCCAAGGTAGTTAGCATATAGTGCAATAATGATTTCACAAGTAGAATGCAGTGATTCATCCGCTACATGTAACACCAGTGCTCATCCCAACAAGTGTCTTCCTTAACGCCCCTCATCCACTTAGCCCACCCCCCCGCTCACAACCCCTCCAGCAACTCTCAGTTTGTTCTCTGTATTTAAGGGTCTCATCTGTTTTGTTCCCCCAAAATGCTACTGTTGAGGTCAGTATTTAGGACACCTAGAGTTTTTTCTTCTGAAGTTAAACCCTGACTGATTCTTTAAGGTTAATGGTTAATTAACCTTAAGGTGGCTTAGTATGAATATACTAACTCTTCATGCCTTTGTGAAAACTTATTCACCAAAAAATTATTTATTGAAGCACTATTGTAGGAATATACAATAGTAAGCAAAATAGCAAAAAAATTCCTGCTCTTAAGGAGCTTATATGGGGTGTCAGAAAATAAACAAGTTAAAAACAACAGTGTGTCAGGTGTTGATAAGTACAGTGGGGAAGATAGAGAAAGATAGAAAGCACTGTGGGAGCTCAGTGGATGCTCTTTTAAAGAGAGTGGTCACAGAAGAGCTCAGCGATACAAGACATTTGAGACTTCAAGAAAGTGAGCCATGTGGATGTGAGGGAAGAATACTCTGGTTAGAGGAAAGAGCAAGTGCACAAGTCCCTGAGCTGAGGCAGAGAGTGAGGGAAAGTATTAACGCATAAAGTCAGAGGTAGGCCTAGTAAGGCATTATAAGGAAAGATTCAGCTGTTTTCTCAGTAAGATGTGAAGCCATTGGGTTTTGAGCAGAGGAGTAATGCAGTCAGGATCAGTGAGTGTTTTCTGTATCGAAGAATCCATGTGAATTACAGCTTTCATATGGTCTTGTATAGCCTGGCTTTCTTTGGTTAGAAAGCTACCAGTGTCTGAGCTGAGAGACGAGGCAGAACTCAGGGCTCAGGAGTGACTGATAGCTGAGCGCATATCAGATCTTTATTTCAGTGTGGTAAAGAGAAACCTCGAATAGGCTATTTCTGCTTCATTCACACCCAGTGAACAGTCAGCAGCAGCAGTACCAACTTCCAGACAGGTCGGGAGTGTTATCAGCTGCGAGTTGATCTCGTCTTTCAGTATTTTAAGGATTTAAGTAGGCACAAGTATGCCTCTTAGATTTTTTCATCTATATTTTGTTATTGTTTTTGTAAATACCTGGATTCCTGTACATAACAGGAACATTTTAATTATTTTTAAAGGAGGTATTATTATTCATACCAGAAATTTAGTTAAGGCTTGGGGAGTGATTTCAAGTTATTTCTTTAAAGAAGGGTTTCATCTCCAAGGTTCTCTAGGATGAAAAGCTTCCATATTTTAAAAACGAAACCAGTTTTCACTCTTTTTCTCTAGCCCTCAACTTTGTGGCGCATATTTCTCCCTAGTTTAAAAACTTCTTTCCTTTGACAGATGAAACGTCTGAATGACATCAAGAGGCAGCGGGATAAACTGATAAAGGAGGGCAAGTACACGCCTCCGCCTCACCACTTGGGCAAGGAGGACCCTCGGCCCTGAGCAGAGCTGCTGCTGATGGCTGGAGGCTGATTTTCATGTTTTCTCTTCTCCGCTGGAAAGTTCATTTACTGAAAATTTCTTTGTGAAAATGTCTAAAAATAAAGGATTGCTCTATCCTATTATTCTATTTTCTCTTGGATCATACTTGTCTATAATGAAATTGCAACCTGTTTTTTAAGTTAGGAAAAATGCCTCTACCTATGCCTTAAAAAATAGCACATAGGTAATAATAAGCAGCATTTAATGATGCTTACTACAGACAGGTTACTTCAGATATGTTAACTGGTTTAAGAAATTGCAGTAATTCTTTACTGCTTTCATTCGGGTTTATTTTTTGACACAATACAGACTTGGGATGGAAGGAGGAGGCAGTAGAGAGAGTGGTTGTGTTTACTGTAAGTCCTGTGAAATCTAACTTTAAGGCTAAGAAAATGAGAAATTCAGATAATTTTGAAGAAGCAATACCATTGTTTCAATTTGCTATCTTATATCACCGGTATGTTAGTACTTAAAAAAATTTTTTTTAATGTCTATTTATTTTTGGGAGAGAGAAAGAGAGAGCAAGCACGAGCCAGGGAGAGCAGAGAGAGGGAGACAAAGAATCTGAAGCAGGCTCCAGGCTCCGAGCTGTCAGCACAGAGCCCAGTGCAGGGCTAGAAATTACAAACTGTGAGATCATGACCTGAGCCAAAGTCAGATGCTTAACTGACTAAGCCACCCAGGCATCCCTGGTATATTAGTATTTCTAATTGATATGTATAGAAATGGCTTTTAAGAGAAAAATTCAGGGGTGTCTGAGTGGGTCAGTTGGTTAAGCATTGGACTTCAGCTCAGGTCATGATCTCACGGTTTAGTTTGAGCCCCGCATTGGGCTCTGTGCTGTCAGCACAGAGCCTGCTTGGGATCCTCTGTCCCCTTTTCTCTGCACCTCCCCAACTTGTGCTCTCTCTCCATCTCAAAAATAAGCAAACATTTTAAAAAAGAAAAATCCAGGTGCACCTGTGTAGCTCAGTTGGCTAAGCGTCTGATTCTTGATTTTGGTTCAGTCACAATCCCATGATTTGTGAGATTGAGCCCTGCATTGGGTCTGTGCTGACAGCATGGAGTCTCCTTGGGGGTCTCTCTTTGCCTGTCTCTCTGCCCCTCCCCTGCTTGGGCTTGTGCAAGTGCAGGCGCGCTCTCTCTCTCTCTCTCTCTCTGTAAATAATAAATAAACATTTTTAAAAGAGAAAAATCCAGATGTAGAAGGGAGGTATGAACTGTAGAAAATTAATGTAAGTGTTGATATCCTTTAGAATTTTTTCTAACTGTGTGTGTGTGTGTGTGTGGTAAAAATACCATCTTAACCACTTTTCCCCCCGTCTTAACCACTTTTAAGTACACAATTCATTGATGTTAAGTATATTCACATTACTGGGCAAGCCATCACCACCATCCACCTCAAGAATGCTTTCCATATTGCAAAACTGAAGCTGTATGTCCATTAAACAGTAACTCCCTCCACCTTCCCCCCAGCACCTGGCAACCATTGTTCTACTTTCTATCTCTATGGTTTGGGTTATTCTGCTTCACGTAAGTGAAATCATACAGTATTTGTCTTTTTGTGACTGGTTTATTTCACTTAGCATACAATTCTCAAGGTTCACCCACATAGCATATTGCAGATTTCTTTCCTTTTAAAAAGGCTGAATAATATTCCACTGTGTCTATACCACCTTTTGCTTATCTATTTATCTGTCAGTGGACACATCAGTTGCTTCCATGTTTTAGCTTTTGTGAATAATGCTGTTATGAATATGGGTGTACAGATGTCTGTCTAAGACCCTGTTTTCAATATTTTTGAATATATTCCCAGAAGTGGAATTGCTGGATTATAAGATAATTTTATTTTTAATAGTTTGAAGAACTACCATACAATTTTCCATAGCAACCGCACCATTTTTACATTCCCACCAACAGTACACAATGGTTCCAGTCTCTCCACATCCTTTTGTTGTTAAGAGCTATCTAATAGAGAAGAGGTAGTATCTCATTGTAGTTCTGATTTGCGTTTCTGTAGTGATTAGTGATGTTTCATCTTTTTTTTTTCTCATTACCATTGTTACTATATTTAATGTCAATATTTAAATTTTTTTCTGGTTATGAAAATTATATCATTATTAGAGAGAATTTAGAAATTTATGTTTAGAGGGGAATTCTTTTTTTTTTTTAAATAGTTTATTGTCAAGTTGGTTCCAACAACACCCAGTGCTCTTCCCAACAAGTGCTCTCCTCCGTGCCCGTCACCACTCCCCCACCACACCCATCAGTCCTCAGTTTGTTCTCAGCATTCAAGAGTCTCATGGTTTGCCTCCCTCCCTCTCCCCCACTATTTTCCCCCTTCTTCTCCCCAACGGTCCTCTGTTAAGTTCCTCCTAATCCTCCTATACGTGCAAACATATGGTATCTGTCCTTCTCTGCCTGACTTATTTTGCTCAGCATAACACCCTCAAGTTCCATCCATGTTGCTACACATGGCCAGATTTCATTCTTTCTCATTGCCTTGTAGTATTCCATCGTATAGATAAACCACATCTTCTTGATCCATTTGTCTGTTGATGGACACTTGGGCTCTTTCCATGTTTTGGCTATTGTTGAGAGTGCAGCTATGAACTGATGTTGCATCTTTTTATGTGTTTACTGGCCATTTCTGTATCTTCTTTAGATAAATATATATTCAAGTCCTTTGCCCATTTTTTAATTGAATTGTCTTTTGTTGAGTTCTGGTTCTATGTATATTTGGGATATTGATTTTTTTTTTAAATTTTTTTAATGTTTTCTTTATTTCTAGGGGAGAGAGAGAGACAGCGTGAGCAGGGGAGGGTCAGAGAGAAAGGGAGTCACAGACTGAAACAGGCTCCAGGCTCTGAGCTGGCAGTCAGCACAGAGCCCGACGCGGGGCTCGAACCCACGAACTGCGAGATCATGACCTAAGCGAAAGTCGGACGCTTAACCGACTAAGCCACCCAGGCGCCCCTGGGATATTGATTCTTTATCAGAAACATGATTTGCAAATATTTTCATTTTGTAGGTTGCATTTTTATTCTGCTGATAATGTCTTTTCATGCACCAAGTTTTAAATTTTTCATAAACTAATTTGTTTATTTTTTCTTTGTTGCCTTTGATACCCTATCCAGGTAGTCATTTCATATCCAGTATTGAGAAGCTTTTCCCCTATGTTTTGTTTTTTTCTTTTAAAGACTTTATTTTATTTTTTAAAGGTTTTATTTTTTATTTTTATTTTTTAATCTCTACACCCCCAATGTGGGGCTTAGACTCACTACTCTGAGATCAAGAGTTGCACTCTTCATCAACTGAGCTAGCCCTTAAAGATTTCACTTTATTTTATTTTTAAGTTTATTTATTTATTAAAGAGTTTATTGTCAAGTTGGTTTCCATATTACACTCAGTGCTCATCCCAGCAAGTGCTCTCCTCCATGCCCATCACCTCCCTTCCCTTCTCCCTCACCTCATCAGGCTTCAGTTTGTTCTCAGCATTCAAGAGTCTCTCATGGTTTGCCTCCCTCCCAGTCTCCAACTATTTTTCCTCTTCTCCCCCATGATTCTCCATTAAGTTCCTCCTAATCCACCTAAATGTGCAAACATATGGTATCTGTCCTTCTCTGCCTGACTTATTTCGCTCAGCATAACACCCTCAAGTTCCATCCATGTTTTTACACATGGCCAGATTTCATTCTTTCTCATTGCCATGTAGTATTCCATTGTATAGGTAAACCACATCTTCTTGATCCATTTGTCTGTTGATGGACACTTGGGCTCTTTCCATGTTTTGGCTATTTTTGAGAGTGCTGCTATGAACATTGGGGTACATGTGCCCCTATGCATCAGCACTCCTGTATCCCTTGGATAAATTCCTAGCAGTGCTATTGCTGGGTCATAGGGGAGTTCCATTGTTAATTTTTTGAAGAACCTCCACACTGTTTTCCAGAGGGATTGTGCCGGCTTACATTCCCACCAGCAGTGTAGGAGGGTGCCCATTTCTCCACATCCTTGCCAGAATCTAGAGTCTCCTGATTTGTTCATTTTAGCCACTCTGGCATGGAGGTGGTAAGTGTCTCAATGTGGTTTTGATTTGTATTTCCCTGATGATGAGGGACGCGAGCATCGTTTCATGTGTCTGTTGGCCATCTGGATGTCNAATTCTGAGTTCTCTAGTCTATTCCATTGGTCCATGTGTCTGTTTTTGTGTCATAGGTTTATTTATTTTTGAGAGAGAGAGAGGGAGAATGAGCAGGGGAGAGGTAGAGGAAGAGAGAGAGAATCCCAAGCAGGACCATGCTGTCAGCATAGAGTCCAATGAGGGGCTTGATCCCATGACCCTGGGATTATGACCTGAGCTGAAATCAAGAGTCAGACACTCCACCAACTAGCCACCCAGGCACTCCAAAGATTTTATTTTTAAGTAAATTCTACACCCAACATGTGGCTTGAACTTAGAACCCTAAGCTCAAGAGTCACATGCTCTACAATTGAGCTGTCCAGGTGTTCCTCCCCTATATTTTCTTTTAAATTTTATAGGTTTTAAATCGTGTGTTTAGGTCATAGATCTTTTTTGAGTTAATTTTTGTATATGGTGTTAGGTAAGGGTCCAATTTCATTCTTTTGCGTGTGGATATCCAGATTTTCCAGCATCGTTTGTTGGAGACTTTTCCTTAGTGAATGGTCTTGACACCCTTATCAGAAGTCATTTGGTTTTATGTGCAGGGGTTTATTTCTGGATTATGTTCAGTTCTGTCTGTATGTCTTTCTTTATGCCACTACCACACTGTTTTGGTTACTGAAGCTTTGTAGTAAGTTTTAAAATCAGGAACTGTGAGTCTTTCAGCTTTTATTCTTTTTTTTTTTTTATTTTAATGTTTATTTCTGAGAGAGAGACACACACAGCATGAGCAGGGGAGAGTCAAGAGAGAGAGGGAGACACAGAATCCGAAGCAGGCTCCAGGCTCTGAGCTAGCCATCAGCACAGAACCTGACGCGGGGCTCGAACCCATGAACCGTGAAATCATGACCTGAGCCAAAGTCGGACGTTTAACTGACTGAGCCACCCAGGCGCCCCATTGAAGCTTTTATTCTTGTTTTTCAAGATTATTTTGGCTATTCAGGGTCCCTTGAGATTCTGCATGGATTTTAGGATGAGTTTTGCTATTTATGCAGAAAACATGGGATATTTATGGGGATTGCATTAAATCTGTAGCTTGCTTTGGGTAATATTGACAACAATAAATCTTTTTTTTTTTTTTAATGTTTATTTATTTTTGAGAGACAGAGAGACAGAACATGAGCAGGGGAGGGCCAGAGAGAGAAGGAGACAAAGAATCTGAAGCAGGCTCCAGGCTCTGAGTTGTCAGCACAGAGCCCGATGAGGGGCTCAAACTCACAAACCTCGAGATCATGACCTGAGCCAAAGTCGGCCAACTGAGCCACCCAGGCGCCCCAACAATTAATCTTTCAATCCATGAACATAGGATATCTTTTTGTGTGTTTATGTCTTTAATTTCTCTCATTAATGTTTTGTGATTTTCATCATACAAGTCTTTCACCTCTTTGGTTAAGTTAGTTCCTAAGTTTGGTGGTTTAGTTTTTCTGTTTTTCTGTTTTTTAACATATGCAGCTGTCAATTTTTCAGTTTTTTAAAAAAGTTTGTTTGTAATCTCTATACCCAACATGGGACTTGAACGCTCAACCTAGAGAGTTAAGCATACTCTACCAACTGAGCCAGCCAGGTGCCCAAAGAGTTGTTTTTGTTTTTAATTTCTTTTTAATGTTTTATTTATTTCTGAGAGAGAGAGAGAGATAGAGATAGCGTGAGCAGGAGAGGGTCAGATACAGAATCTGAAACAGGCTCCAGGCTCTGAGCTGGCTGTTAACACAGAGCCCGATGAGGGGCTTGAACCCATGAACCATGAGATCATGACCTGAGCCGAAGTCGGACACTTAACCGACTGAGCCACCCAGGCGCCCCCCCCTCTTTTTTTTTTAATGTTACTAAGTAGAATTGGTTTTCTTAATCTCCTTTTTACACAGAGCCCGATGAGGGGCTTGAACCCATGAACCATGAGATCATGACCTGAGCCGAAGTCGGACACTTAACCGACTGAGCCACCCAGGCGCCCCCCCCTCTTTTTTTTTAATGTTACTAAGTAGAATTGGTTTTCTTAATCTCCTTTTTGTATTATTAATCTTGTAGCGTTTTGAGTTAAAAAATATTAGTTGTAGAGCTTGAATGTAAGGTTCTCCTCAAAAGAGAAAGTAGATTGCATTCTAGTCCCAAAATTGGAAAAAAAGGATTTGGCATTTGGGCAAGGTCCTGCTTATTCTTTGTGTTATAGGGCAAATCTTTAGCCAAGCTGCATTTTCTTAAACTAATCACCAGTCAGTCACAATGGAGAAACAAGCTGGAGTTCTTCTAGCAAGATTCCATGCCATATCCTGTGTCAGGTTGTTTTACTATGCTCCGTGCACACAAGCTTATCTGAGTTTTTAAAGTCCAAAATGGGATTCAGTGCATACATGTTTTTGGAAAGCCAGGCAAGTTGGAAGTGCCAGAGAGGAAAGCAGAATATTAATCAAGGCTTAAAGTAGGTACATCCCTTTCATTAAAAGAACTCTTATTCCTGAGCTCTTGGTTGTTGAATAAAAGGAAACCAAATTCCATCAGATCATATTTACCTAAAAGGTAAAAAAATGAGTTGCAGAGAACAGTTCATTGTGTTTGCTGGAAAGCATTGCCTTGATATCTTTATAGACTATCAGAAGCCTTCATTTATATCAATACCCATAAATAGCCCTGGGATAAGCAACTTTGCCTTTTGCCTTTATATTTGGTCAATTTTCTCCCTGAATTGCTTTTTTGAGAGCTTTTTTTTTTTTTTTTAAATGTACCAACTCCAAGACCCCCGTTTTTAAGCAGTTTGAGTAAGAACAAATAGGACTGTATCTTTTTGGCCAACTGGTTGGTGCAGAACTGCGTTTGGGAGGCAGGAGGGACAAAGCTGTAAAGTTTTTTGTAACTGGTGATTAAACGCTCAGAGGGCAAGTTACTTGCTCCTTCAAAACAGCATTATTTGTTGCCCTTGCCTCTTCCTTTCCTACACTCTGGTAGGCAAGACTCACTCATTAACTCCTTTGGCCTGTGCTTTTTTTACCCTGACTGCTGCAACTCAGCACACAAGGGAAACTACTGACTGCTTTTGCAACTCATTTAATTTAATTTAATTAATTAATTTTTTTTGAATAGGTAATTGATGTAGTTCACAATGCAAAAGATAGAAAAGATATGTAATGAAAAACCTCCCCCAGTCATTGGTAGTACCCCGCTAGAGGCAAGCAGTATTTTGAGTACCCTAGAGATCCTCTGTGCCTCTGCACACATACACACATTTTCTTGTCCTTTTTTAAACAAACACAGTAGCAAATTATGCACATGATTTCTGCATTTTGCTTTCTTCCCTTGCTATATTTTCAAGAATGTTCCACACCATGCACATGACCCAGTTGGAGCCAATGATTGAGACTTGCTTTGTATATTAGAAGAGAGGAGTGATGTTTCCTCTGGATTTAATGCAGAGGAGGTTTAAGTTTATAGGTGTTGTAGACATGTTTTATTTATTTGATTAAGCAACTGTGCTACTAAGAGGAGAAATATAAAGGTATATGTTCAATAGATGAAGAGGAACAGTCAATGTGAGAGAGAAAAAGTGCTGTCTGGTAACATGAGCTTCTGCATCAAGTCCTTTATAAAACTAGCGCTGTCCTGGGGCGCCTGGGGTCTCAATCTGTTAAGCGTCTGACTTCGGCTCAGGTCATGATCCCACAGTTTGTGAGCCCGAGCCCCACATCGGGCTCACTGCTATCAGCACAAGGCCCATTTTGGAGCCTCTGTCCCCCTCTCTCCCTGCCTTCCCATCCTCGACTCTTACGTGCTCTCTCTCTCTCAAAAATAAATAAACATTAAAAAAAAAAAACACCCAAAAACCTAGCCCTGTCCCTGGACTTTGAAGTTGTATGAGTAGATAAATTCCTTTTTCCCTAAGCCAATGCCAGTTGGATTTCTGTCACTAGTAATAAAGAGGCCCCACTGAATAGCAAATACATCAAAGTTTCCTCATTTTACATCTTAGGAAACAGGCTTAGAAGAGTGAAGTAACTTCATTGGTATCAAACATCTATTTATTAGAAGCAGTATTTGAATCTAAAGCTAGACTTCCACTTCTGACTATATAGATGACCTTGAGAGACTGTTGCTAATGTGATAAGAAAAACCTGGACAAAATAATTAATAGTTTTCCATGGGACTAACAGAAAATGGTATATATGTAAGGAAGCCTTGAACTGAACTCCAGAGAAAACATATAGGTAACAGAACTGGTCAGCTTCCAGTCTGGAGGTGTGGGCTCCTGGTGTGGGTATGGGTAGGCCTGCCATAGAGAGCGAGACATTGCAGGGTTGAGGGGAAATCAGGTGGGTCTAAGATGACCGTTTGGAATGGGAAGATATCTTGGAATCTGGAAGAACTTCAAATGCAACAAATTGCCTGGTTCAACAATTCTGCCTTCCCCTATATTTTGCTGAGGAGATAGCATTGAAGAGGGGCCGATAAGCATAAATAATGTAGCTGTGCACATTCTTGGAGGTGATTACATTCTGGGACCCTGTCAGAGTTGACTCCAAAGGTGAACCAGGAATATCGAGAAGTGCATCCAAATCAAATTCTTCCCAGCTCAAATTCTGACAAGATCTGATAGAAAACATCTAGGAACATTGGCAGTTGGGTTAATCACAGGTGAAATCAATACAATTAAAGCCGTAACGCACCCCCAACCTACTCTTAAGATGAATCTGAATGATAACCCCTCTAATGGTTAGAAGAAAGTGTTTCTTAAAAAATTGTTTTACTTTATTTATTTTGAGAGAGAGAGTGTGCATGCACACAAGTCGGGGAGGGACAGAGAGAAGGGGAGACAGAATCCCAAGCAGGCTCAGCACCATCAGCTCACAGCCCGATGTAGGGCTCAAGCCCACAAACCATGAGATCATGACGTGAGCCCAGATCAAAAGTACCATGTGTAACCAACTGCACCACCCAATCACTTGGAGAAGAGTGTTTCTAAAAAACATTGTACTTTATTCTTATTATGCTTTATTTCTTTTTTGTGGTTCCTTATTATACTTTATTCTTCTGTTCTTTTATATATATTATCTGATGTACAGTATCAGATTGTAAGACATGCAAAGAAGTGAGAAAATGTGACCCATAACCAAGGAGAAAAAGCCAGCAGAACTAGTATAAATAAATATTATAAACATGAAAATTACAGAACTGAAAAATATAATGTCTGAAATAAATGTGTTCAATGGACTTACAGGCTGGATGCTGTAAAAGAATCAGTGGATATGAAAACAGATCAGTAAACACTAAAGCAGAGAGAAAAGAAAGAGTAGAGAAAAAAGGAGTATCAGTTACCCATGGAATAATATAAAGCAGTCTTCATATAATTGGAGTTTCAGAAGGACAAGAGAGACTATCACATATATGAAAACAGTCTGAAAAGACAATTAAGAGAATAATTCCATTTACAATAGCATTGAAAAGAAAAACACTTAGAAATAAATTTAACAAAAGAGGGGCACCTGGGAATCTCAGTTGGTTAAGCGTCCAACATCAGCTCAGGTCATGATCTCATGGTTCATGGGTTCGAGTCCCACGTCGAGCTCTGTGCAGACAGCTCAGAGCCTGGAGCCTGCTTCAGAATCTGTGTCTCCCTCTTCCTCTGCCCCTCCCTGACTTGCACTCTGTCTCTCAAAAACAAATAAATGTTTAAAAAAATTAAATTTAACAAGAGATGTGTAAAACTTATACTCTTTAAAACTTCAAAACATTGGTCTGGGGTGCCTGAGTGGCTCAATCAGTTGAGCATCCAACTCGATTTCTGCACCGGTTATGATCTAATGGTTTGTGAGATCAAACCCCGTATTGGTCTCTGTGCTAATAGCACAGAGCCTGCTTGGGATTCTTTCTCACTCCTCTATCTGTGTCTCCCCTGCTCATTCTCTCTCTCCGTCTCAAAATAAATAAACTTGAAAAAAAAAATCCCACGAAACTTCAAAACATTGGTATAAGAAATTAAAGAAAATCTATAAAATGGAAAGACATCATGTTCATGGGTCAGAAGTTACTATTGTAAGGATTGCAATACTTTCCAAATTTCATCTACACATTCAACATAGTCCCTGTCAGCATCCCAGCTAGCCTCTTTGTAGAAATTGACAAGCTGATTCTTAAAATTCACATGTAATTATAAAGGACCCAGAATAGCTAAAGCAATCTTGAAAATGAAAAACAAAGTAGGAGGACTCTCACTTCCTAATTTCAAAACTACTACAAAGCAATAGTGATCAAGATAGTGTACTGGCATAAGGGCAGACATATAGATCAATGGAACAGAATTGTGAGTCCAGAAATAAACTCATATATCCATTGGTCAATAGATTTTTGACATTGGATAAAGTCACATTTCCACATGTCCACAGAGATCAGTCAGTAATATGACTACCTGAAAGAATAAAATCAATACTCTAAAATTTTTTTTTAATATTTTATTTTTGAGAAAGAGCTGTCAGAACAGAGACCAATGTGGGACTCAAACTCATGGACCATGAGATCTTGACCTGAGTCAAAGTCAGACACTTAACTGAATGAGGCACCCAGGCACCCCAAAATCAACACTCCTGAGAGAATAATAACAAAAGCCATAGTCTACTACTTTTATCACTCACAATGTTTAACATATGGTAGACATGTATACTGTAAACAGGAAATGTGACCCATAGTAAAGGGAAAAAGCAGTCAACAGAAACAGACCTCAAGATGATTCAGAAGTTCAGTTATCAGACAAAGACTTAACAGCATCTATTAAAAATATATTCCTGAACTTAAAACAGTCAGCACAATGCACAAAGAGATAGAGAATCTTAGAAAAGAAATAAAATGGAAAAGAAAGCAAATGAAATTTTAGAATTGAAAACTACCATATCTAAAATTCAAAATTCACTATATGGGTTGAACAAATTGGAGACAGCAAAAGAAAGGTTCAGTGACATTGAAGATAGATCAAAGAGGTTTAATACAAAGAAGGATAGCAAAAAAGCTAATAGGAATCTCAAAAGCAGGTCACGTGAAAGAAGTCAGGTACAAGAAAATATATATACTGTATGATTCCATTCATAAGAATTTCAAGACAGGCAAAATAATATCTGGTAATAGAAAACAAAACAGTAATTGCCTAAGAGGGGCAGTTGGATGGGAATTGAATGGGTGAGGACATGAGAACTTTCAGGGGTGGTGGAAATGTTCTATATCTTGGTTGTAGTGGTGATTATGTGATGTACATGATTGTCAGAGCTCATGAAACTGTACACTTAAGAGCTGTATATTTCACTGTATGTACAAGATTAACCTAAAGGAAGGCAAGAAAAAAAGAACAGGAACAAAAACAAAAAAACAGGTGAAATAAATAGGAAACAAATAGCAGAGTGACACACTTACACCCAACCAGATTAATCCTTAAATGGTAAATTTATGAGTAACTGTAAAAGGTAGCTTTTCTACTTCTCTTAACGCCTCTGAAAACTACAAAATGATGAGAAAAATCAAAGACAGCTGTGCCAGGCTGCTTCTAAGATGACCCCCAGTGATCCCCATCCCCTGATACTCAGGTCCTCTGTAATCCCTTTGCATGGTGGGTCAGCCTGCCTTAAGTGACTTGCTTCTAACACACACAATACAGCAAAAGTGACAGGATGTCACTTCTGAGATCAGGTTGCAAAAGACTTAACTTCCATCTTGCTGCCTCACTCTCCTCACTTGCTCACTCTGAAGAAAGATGCCTTGGACTTTGAAACCTACGCCCACCATCCAGCAGCAAAAAGGTAACTCTCATCTGTGCAGAGGAGGATTTGGGAGATGAGGAAACTGCTGAAAGAGGTTCTTTATTATTTTTTTTTTAATTTTTGACAGAGAAACAGAGCATGAGTGAGGGAGGGGCAGAGAGAAAGAGGGAGACACAGACTACTAAAGCAGGCTCCAGGCTCTGGCGTATTAGCATAGAGACCGACGCAGGGCTCGAACTCATGGACCATGAGATCATGACCTAAGCCGAAGTTGGATGTTTAACGGACTGAGTCACCCAGATGCCACTGAAAGAGGTTTTTTAAAACCTGTATGTGAAGTCCTAGACAGACCCCAGAGTGACCCACAGGACTAAATAAGTAGAATTCATATGGCAAATTTGTAGGGGCTGGATTACCGTGAGGAATCTCATGCAGGTTTTCAGATTGGTCTCTGCTCGCACATAAATGAAGCAGACCAGAACAGCACTGTAAGCACTCTGGAAACCAAGTTGTCTTTGGAATAACAGCCCTCAAAATGAAGCCAGGACCTGGGCACTAACCTAAATAGTGTGACTGCCAGCTAATATAGATTTAAGTAGGACCAAGAGTCTCATAACATAATATGCAAAATGTCCAGGTTTCAATAGAAAATCCTTCATCATGCCAAGAACTAGGAACTTGAATGAGAAAGCATAATCAACAGATGCCAACACAAAGATAATTCAGATGTTGGAATTATCTAAATAAAGATTTTAAAGCAGTCATCATAAAAATACTTCAGTGAGCAATTACAAACTCTTGAAACAAAAATCTCAGCAAGTAGAAAAATATATGAAAGAACCAATCTGAAATTATTGAGCTGAAAAGTAGAATAACCAAAATAAAAAACTCACCGAATGGGCTCAGTATCTAAATGAAAATGACAGAAGAAAGAATCTGTGAACTTGAATACAGACTAACAATACAGTTCTAGAAGAAAATGTAAGAGAATACATATGTGATCTTAGGTTGGCAAAGATACCTTACAAAGAACACAGAAGTCACTAACCATTAAGGAAAAAATGATAAATTGGATTTTGTTAAATTAAAACTTCTCATCAAAAGACAGTATTAAAAACTGAATAGGCAGGGGCACCTGGGTGGCTCAGTTGGTTGAGTGTCCAACTGTTGATTTAAGCTCAGGTCATGATCCCAAGGTTGTGGGATTGAGCCTTCCAACAAGCTTTGCTCTGAGTGTGGAGCCTGCTTAAGATTCTCTCTCTTCCTCTGCTCCTCTCCCTGACTCATGGTCTCTCTCTTAAAAAAAAAGAAGAGGAGGAGGAGGGGAAGAAGGAACGGCAGTGAGAGAGGGAGACAGAAAATCCAAAACCGGTTCAGCACGTCAGTGCAAAGTCTGGCACACAGGTTGAACTCACAAACCGTGAGATCATGACCCGAACTGAAGTCAGATGCTCACCAACTTAGCTACCCAGATGCCCCAACCCAGTTTTCTTTTACTTATTTATTTTTTAAAATATGTTTTATTATTTATTTTTGAGAGAGAGCAGGGGGAGGGGCAGAAAGAGAGGGAGAGAGGATCCTAAGCAGGCTCCATGCTGTCAGCGCAGAGCCTGATGTGGGGCTCAAACTCATGAACCGTAAGATCATGACCTGAGCTGAAATCAAGAGTTGGATGTTAACCAACTGAGCCACCCAGGCGCCCCTCTCCCCCGTTTTCTTTTAATGGCAAAAGGCTTGAATACATATTTCCACAAAGGAAGATACACAGATGGTCACTGAGCATATAAATGATACTCAAAAAGAAAGAAGGGAGGAAGGAGGAAGGAAGGGAGGAAGGAAGGAAGGAAGGAAGGAAGGAAGGAAGGAAAGGGAAGGGAAGGGAAGGAGGGAGGGAAGGAGGGAGGAGCGTGCTAGGGATGCCTGGCTAGCTGTTGGTAGAGCATGTGACTCTTGATCTTGAGATTGTGAGTTCAAGTCCCATGTTGGGTGTAGAGATTACTTTAAAAAAAATTTTTTTTTAACATTTGTTCATTTTTGAGAGAGAGAATGTGAGTGGAGAAGGGACAGAGAGTGAAGGAGACACAGAATCCAAAGCAGGGTCCAGGCTCTGAGCTGTCAGCACAGAGTTGGACTCAGGGCTCAAACCCAAGAGCAGTGAGATCGTGACCTGAGCCAAAGTCGGACGGTTAACCTATTGAGCCACCCAGGTGCCCCAAGATTACCTGAAAATAAAATCTTTTTTAAAAAAGCCCTCAATATTATTAGTAATGCAAATTTAAAATGCAAATTTAAACCATAATGAGATATCACTTCACAACCACTAGGATGGGCAAAGTTTTTTTAAAACTGAGAATACCAAATGTTGGTAAGACTGTGGAGCATCTGGAACTCTCTTACATTGCTGATGGGAGTATAAACTGGTATTGCTTTAGGAAATTATTTTCCAGTTTTTAAAAGAAAATTTTAATGTTTACATTGAGGGAGAGAGAGAGAGAGAGGGAGACGGAGACAGAATCCGAAGCAGACTCCAGGTTCTGAGCTCACAGAGCCTGATTCAGGGCTCCAATTCACGGACAGTGAGATCATGACCTGAGTTGAAGTCAGACACTTAACTGAGCCACCCAGGTGCTCCTCTCTCTCTCTTTTTTTTAATGTTTATTTATTTATTTTTTTGAGAGAGACAGAGACAAAGACAGAGTGTGAGTGGGGGAGGGGCAGAGAGAGATGGAGACAGAATCTGAAGCAGGCTCCAGGCTCAGCTGTCAGCACAGCCCAACACCAGGATCAATTTTACAAGCAGTGAGATCATGACCTGAGCCAAAGTTGGATGCTTAACCAACTGAGCCACCCAGGTGCTCCTTTTCCAGTTTCTTAAACATAGGGGTGCCTGGGTGGCTCAGTCAGTTAAATGTCTGACTTCAGTTCTTGTCATGATCTCATGGTTTGTGAGTTCAGGCCCCACCTCAACCTCTGCTGTCAGCACGGAGCCTGCTTCGGATTCTCTGTCCCATTCTCCCTCTGCCCCTCCCCCAACTCACACTAAAAAATAAATAAACATTGAAAAAAATTTTTTAAGTTAAACATACATTTACCACATGACCAAGAAGTTTCACTCCAAGATGTTTTCTCAAGAGCAAATGCGATGTTTAATCATCTGTGTTGAATGTTCGTAGCAGCTTTGGTCAAAATAGCAAAAAACCCAAATGATCATCAGTAGGGTAAACACATTGTGGTATATCCATATAATGAAATACTTCCCAGCAATAACAATGAATAGACTTTATTTTTTTATTTTTTTTTTTATTTTAGAGCAAGCACAAGTGAGGGAGGGGGCAGAGGGAGAGAGAGAATCTTAAGCAGTCCCTATGCTCAGTGTGGAGCCTGACACGGGGCTCAGTCCCATGACCCTGGGATCATGACCTGAACTGAAATCAAGAGTTGCATGCTCAACCGACTGAGCTACCCAGCTGCCCCCTTAATGAATAAACTTTAAAAATATGCAAGCACTTGGATAAATCTTAAAGTCTTTATGTGGCAAAAGAAGCCAGAGTACCCATTGTATGATTTTATTTATACAAAACTCTAATCAAGACAAATGGAACATATATAAAGCGGGCAGATCAGTGGTTGTGGGGAGGGAGGAGGGAAGGGAGCTGACTGGGAACCAGCACAATGAAAACCTTTTGGGTTAATGGAATGTTCCACATTTTGATTATGGTGGTGGTTACATGAGTGTTTACATTTGTCAAAACTCCTAGAACCATATACTTTAAAATGTGTGCATCTTATATGTAAATGTTACCCCTGTTTAAAAAAAATTCTGGTTTATTTAACTCCAGAGCTCAAACTCTTGAAAGATATTGAATCCACACACATCGCTCTGTATTCTCTGGCTAGAGTATTAATGATTTACCAGTGGAAATAAAAAGTAAATTCCTTGGAGAGACTTAATTTAACCATAATTCAGTGCACAATAAGATAAAATAGAACTGGAGGGAAACTTTTAAAGATTCTGAAGAGGAGTTGGTTTATGAATTAGCCTCTATTTGAGTTTTATCACCCAAGGAAGTCACTTAAGCCTATTTGAGTCACCATTTCCTGAAATGAAGGGTTTGGATTAGATCATTTCTAAGTTTTCTTGCAGCACTCGAGTTCATTGATCTATAAACTTCCAACTCATCTCGTGCAGGTTGCATCAGAGCCTTAAAAGGTGGGGCAGGATTTCCACTGGCAAACTTGTGAGCATGGATGGCAGTTCAGGGCAGAGGATCACATGGGCTGTTGACAAGCATAGGGAAGAGCAAGAGTCCCATCTTCAGTGTGAAGGTTAGGGATTGTCGGGGAGTGTTGGGGAGGAAACCTAAAAAGGTAGGTGAGGCCAAACTGGGGCCGTGACTGCCAGACTCGGAATCTTACTGAAGAGTTCAGGATTCCAGAAATGTCTAGGAAAGAGGGGGCAGCAGAAGGAAAGCAAACAGACCCTAAATTGAGTCCTACCCTCCATGTACAGTCCTTTTCTTGATGTTTACATGCAATAAGAAAGGTCCCAGATTTGAAAGATGTTGTCTTCCTCAAGGTCACTGCTGTATTTCACCTAAATGTTACACTTGGTCATGTGAAAGAGAACACAAGAACCAAGCCTTCAAAAGGAATTTATTATTTTTAAAATTTTTAATGTTTTTATTTATTATTGAGAGACAGAGAGAGACATAGTATGTGCATGGGAGGGAGCGGTCAGAGAGAGAGGGAGACACAGAATCTGAAGACAGGCTCCAGACTCTGACCTGTCAGCACAGAGCCCGACGCGGGGCTCGAACTCACAGACTGCGAGATCATGACCTGAGTTGAAGTTGGACGCTTAACCAACTGAGCCACGCAGGTTCCCCCAAAAGGAATTTAGAACAGCATTTCCTCTATGTGTGCTGTGGAACAGTACTTTTATGAGATATCAATATGTATATTGGGGGGAATTGGAAAAGGCCCTTGACTGGCTCAGTTGGTAGAACATGTGACTCTTGATCTCGAGCTTGTGAGTTCAAAACCCACGTTGGGCAGAGAGCTTACTCAAAAAATAAATTAATTAAAAATAAAAAAGAAAGATAAAAGGAAATCTCTGCCTTTAGTGTTGNAGTTTGGGCACTGAAATGGCAGACCTGACCAGGCTAACAGAACCACTTATTTGAATCCATGCTGAGAAATGGGCCATTTTTAGGCCTTTCCTTGGGCCCTACTAAAATTCCCCCATTACTGGGATCGTCCCTCAGGCTGGAGCTTCCAACTCCACATTCTTTGCTGTTTCAGATCACAAAGCTGCCTCCCCTCGGGGCTTTGCTTTGCAGCCACCAAGAATCCAAGGCTTTTGCTGACTTAGGTGTTTCTACGGCCAACCAACCGGCTCACACTATAGTGCTTCCACAAGAATGGGCTGGGAGTTTGGCTCAGGGTCACGTCATGATTAGGGGTTCTCAAAAGGAGGAATGAGCTAGCTGTTCCCTGAGAGAATCTATTTTTTAATTATTTTATTTTTCGAGTTTTTACCGTAACTGCTTAGAACAATCTGTGCCGAAGCAGAGTTCTGTGCTGGGAGAGAGAGAACATTTCCTCAACGATGTAGCAGAATCCCTCAAGAATCCTGCCAGTGGCTCCTTTTGTGGTGTGACATCCAGTCTTTGTTGTGTCAACACTTCCTGAAGATAAAGCACAAATTCTTTTTTTCTTTTTTAAATGTTTATTTTTGAGAGAGAGAGAGAGAGAGGGAGACAGAGGATCTGAAGCAGGCTCTGTGATGACAGCAGAGGCTACCATGTGGGGCTCGAAGTCACAAACCAGGAGATCACGACCTGAGCTAAAGTCAGACGTTTAACGACTGAGCCACCCAGGCGGCCCCAGACACAAGTTCCTATACAGAGGTTCAGACTCCTACAGTAATGTAAGGACTAGTGATACAAAGCTTTTGTAGGGATAAGTGTATTCACCGGGAGAGGGCAGGGCCTGTGGTAAGCTCAGCATCAATCATCCCCAGTGGCGGCTGGATCCCCAGCTCCAGCCAATTGTTACCAAGCAGAACTGGAGGCCAGGATGACTTATCTTCCAACGGTTCATGAGAAACCAGAAGTCTACATTTTTATGAGAAGTGTGTGGTTTTTCAATGTTGGCCTTAATTTTTTTTAAGGGATGTGTAGAGCAACTTCCGCTTCCGGAAAGATGAAACCAAGGTACTTTTCCCTGTTCCTCCTGTTAAGTATAGCTGAAAACCCTGGATTAAATTAAGGGTCTTGAGATAAAATCATCCTGGATTATCTATTTTTTTTATGTTTATTTTACTTTTGTGAGAGACAGAGATAGGGCATGAGCAGGGGAGGGGCAGAGAGAGAGATACAGAATCTGCTTAACTGACTGAGCGACCCAGGCGCCCCAGGATATACAGAATCTGAAACAGGCTCGAGGCTCTGAGCTAGCTGTCAGCACAGAACCCATCGTGGGACTCGAACTCATGAACCGTGAGATCATGACCTGAGCCAGAGTCGGACGCTCAACCGACTGAGCCACCTAGGTGCCCCTCATCCTGGATTATGTAAATGGGCCCTAAATCCAACGACTGGTGTCCTTGTAAGAGATAGAAGAGAAGACATAGTTATACTGGAGAAGGCCATCTTAAGATAGAGATGGAGGGATGCCTGGGTGGCTCAGTCGGTTGAGGGTCCAACTTCGGCTCAGGTCATGATCACAAGGTTCGTGGATTCGAGCCCTGCATCGGGCTCTGTGCTGACAGCTCAGAGCCTGGAGCCTGTTTCAGATTCTGTATCTCCCCCTCTCTCTGACCCNTAAATTTTTTATTATTTAAATTTTTTAAAAATTTTTTAACATTTATTTAAATGTTTATTTAAATAAACATTTATGTATTATTGACAAGCAGAGAGAGACAGAGCAGGGGAGGGGCAGAGAAAAGGAGAGACACAGAATCCGAAGCAGCTTCCAGGCTCAGAGCTGTCGGCACAGAGCCAGACGCGGGGGTCGAACCCACAAACTGCAAGATCATGACCTCAGCTGAAGTCGGATGCTTGACAGACTGAGCCACCAAGGTGCCCTGGATTCTCCTTTCAAGTCTTTGGAGGGAGTACGGCCCTGTTGACACTCTGAGGACTTCCAGCCTCTAGATATGAGAGAAGAAATTTCTGTTGTTGTAAGCCACAAGTTTGTGCTAATTTGTGAAGGCAGCCTGGGAAACAAATACAGCATGGAATGCTACGCATCACCAACAAGGACCAAACTTGATACATCAACAACTTAGATGGATCTCAAGGGCTGAGGAAGAAAAGCCATCTCAAAAGGTCACACACTGTATAATTCCATTTATATAACATTCCCAAAAAGACAGAATTGCAGAGGTGGAAAAGAGGTTACTAGGTAGTTGCAAGAGGTTAGGGACGGTGGGGTATGTGGAACATAATTATGATGGGGCAGCACTAGAGAGAGCCCGTGATGATGTAACAGATCTGTGCCTTGACTGCAGGGTTGGTTATATGCGTATAAAAGTGATAAAATGACACAGAGCTATTTATTCACATTAACTATTTATTCACACCGTACGGGTGTAAATTTCCTGCTCTTGATATGTACTATAATTATGGAAGCTGTAACCACTGCGGGAAATTGATTGAAGGGTACATGGGATTGTTATGTACTATCTTTGCAACTTTCTGTGACTCTATAATTATTTCAAAACAAAACATTGTTTAAAAGTTAAAGAGCAGGGGTACCTGTATTGTTCAGTCAGTTAAGTGTCTGACTTTGGCTCAGGTCATGATCTTGTGGTTTGTGGATTCAAGCCCCACTTCGGGCTCACTGCTGTCAGTGCAGAGGCTGCTTCGGATCCTCTTCCCCTCCCTTGTGCTCGTGCACACAGACTCTCTCTCAAAAGAAAAAGTAAATAAATAAATGACTAAATATTTAAAAAAAGTTAAATAGCATGTGGGGACTTTTGGGGGTGATCAACATGTTCTATAGGCTTTATGGGTACATAAGTGAATACAGTTCTTAAAATGTAACTAACCATTCTTTTAAAATGGGTGCATGTTATTGCATGTAAACTTTACCTCAATAAAGTATTTTTAAGTTAAATAACAATAATGACAAAAGAATATGGAGCAAACAAAATATACCAGCGTTCAGCCTGAGTTCTTCCAGGCCAAACACTGGAATGTTTTATCTTTTGCCACCCACTGCCTTCCAAATCAACATGTATTACTGAGTACTCAAATGCTGTGTTCCATTGCCTCCCCAGCATCTGACAGGGAATAGAGATAGGTAAATGTCTACCAAGTGAAGGTGTATAGAAGACCATTGGAGAGTAGATAGAGACTCTGGCCTCCAGCCTAATGGAAGAATGTACATTGTCTCTTGCTTACATATCCAGAGCCATTCTCTCTCCTAATAGTCCAAGGAGCAGGCACAGAAAGCTGGTCAAGCTTAAGTTATATTCTCTCCACCTGGACAGTGATGCTTTAGTACATCAGAGAACAAAAGTCTGGACCAATGGCGATTACTCACTGTATCACTTAGATTGTTATTTCTCTTTCTATATCCTGTTTCTCGGTTAGACTGTGAGATGGTAGGCAGGGACCTTTCTATGTTGTTCTAACCCTCTCATTGCTTACATTGAATTCAGCAGCTGCTCAAGAATCCTTCGCCACTGATGAACTGTAATATCATTTGTTCAGGGAAATGCCCAGCTATTCATGATATGAAGGAGAACAGACTCAAAAGTGGACCTATTTTATGTGCCGAAGACAGCAGGTAAAATATTCACATGGAAGCCTTTCGCATCCCGACCAACCTTCTTAGCTTCAGATCAGTTTATCATTGAAAGCATCCAAAGACCACTTCTAGAATAAAACCTAACAAAATAATAGCACATGTACATAAAAACTCATGTAGAAGAACATTTGTTGCAGCATTGCTAGGATTTAACAAATTGAAAATAATCAAAATGTCTAAGAGGAAAGCGTTAAGTAGATTATCGCATACCCCAAAGGTCATACGAGGTAGCCATAAAGAAATAAGAGGCAGACCTTGGAGAAATTCTACATTAAAAATAAAATGCAAGGGGGCGCCTGGGTGGCTTAGTCGGTTAAGCGACCGACTTTCGCNTTTTAAGTGAAATTATATAAATATATATGTATTTAAGGAAAAGTCTGGAAGATACATAATAAGGAACACTAATTGCTTTTGGGATCTAGGGTTAGAGGCAAATTTTTACTTCTTTAGAGAATTTTTTAAAATTCATTTTTATTTTTTTATTTTATTATTTTATCTTTTTTTTTTTTTTTTTAGTGTTTGTTTACTTTTGAGAGAGACAGAGTGCAAGCAGGGGAGAGGCAGAGAGAGATGGAAACACAGAATCCCAAGCAGGCTTCAACACAGAGCCTGACACAGGGCTTGAACTTACAGATCATGAGATCATGACCTGAGCCAAAGTCAGACGCTCAACTGACCGAGCCACCCAGGCACCCCTATTTTTTATTTTAGAGAGAGAGTGCACAAGAGCAGGGGAGAGGGGCAGAAGGAGAGAGAGAATCCCAAGCAGGCTCCATGCTCAGCATGGAGGTAGATGCGGGGCTCGATCTCATGACCCTGGGATCATGACCTAAGCCCAAATTAAGAGTCGGACACTCAACCCACTAGGCCACCCAGGTGCCCAAGAATTTTGTTTTAAGTAGGAGGATTTTTTTTAAAGTAAGCTCTATGCCCAACATGAGGCTTGAACTCATGACTCCAAGATCAAGAGTTACATGCTCTACTAACTGAGCCAGCCAAGCACCCCACAGTAGGAGGATTTTTTTTTTTAACTTCTTAAATCCATGAAAAGATGCTCACTCTCATTCATAACAAGAGTAGTATAAACTAAAACTGGACTGGCATTTCACTTTTCACCTGTCAGACCGTTGAAGATAAATCATTTTGGTGATATAGTTTCCGCCTGAATATTGTAAGCAGATCTTCTCACACCCTTCAACGGGAGTTCACATTGCTACAACCTTAATGGTGGGCAATTTGACAATATCTATGAAAATTATAAATTCATATACCCTTTGACTTGGGAATTTCACTTCTCAAAATTTATATTTCAGATATGACATATCTGTGAGCATGAACATCTATACAGTTATTCTGGCAGCATTGTTTATAATAGCAAAAGATTCTAAATCACCTGAAAGTCCGTCATTAGGATACTAGTGAAATTATGATACATCCACATAATGGAGTTATACACAGTAATTTATAAAGAATAAAGTAGCTGTTTATGTGTTTTTCCCTGAATTGATTATGGTGGCAAAGAAATGCAATGTCTTGATTGGTTTAGGCTTAGTTTACAAAATCTCTTCAAGTGGATTGGGAAAGAAGCCCTGAGCTTGAATCCTGGACCTTTGTCTTTCTCCTATAACCAAGCTGTCCCTTGGCTGGTTCTGGGCACTTGCTCCCTGCATTGTATTCTTGCCTGATTTCATCTCTGGTTGAGTTTTGACCAGCCCTCTCACAGATTAGAGTTCATTCACGCATCCATTCATTAAGTAAATATGTTTTGGATACTATTTTGTGCCAGGTCCTATTCTGGGGACGGGGGTACAGCAGTGATCGAAGAGACACAAGTCCTTGCTGGCACAGAACCTACTTTCTCTAGCTGTCCCTGGGAACCAATCCCCATAGCCGAGCCCCACTTTCTGCTGCTTGTGCCCATAACCCATTGCCCAAACGAGAAAAGACCTGAGGAACACATCTAAAAGACAGTGTGGCATCACAGAATTAGGTCAGTTTTTAGAGCGTACAGACTTGGGGCAAATCTTTCCTCTGGCACTTACTGGGCGTAGGACCTTGCCCAAGATGTTTATCCATTCTGAGCCCTGATTTCCTCATCTGTAAAATGGGATTCTGACAACACATACCTTGTAGGGTCATAAGGACTGAATATACTGCTATTTGTGAAGCAAGTAGCACCATGCCTAAACAGGGAAGGTTCTACACTTGGTAGGTGTTTGAGTTTTGGGTGGCAAAATTGGGAGACTCGCCAGGGCATCTGGCTGACTCAGTTGGAAGAGCATGTGACTCTTGATCTTGGGGTTGTGAGTTCGAGCCCCATGTTGGGTGTAGAGATTACTTAAGGTAAAAAAAAAAATTAAAAAAAAAAAAAGGAGACTCATGCAAAGGGCTTGGAAGGTAGAACTGGGACCATAGAATGGAAGGATATAGGAGAAGGCGGCTCTAAGGAGCGGTCCCTAACCAGAGCACAGGAGCTCAGAGTAGAAGAAGTGACTGATGGTGGGTAGCAGCCCTGCCAGGATCATCTCTAGTCTGGGGGACATGAGAGTGACTAGCAGAGAGAAGAGTGAGCAGTGGGACCAAGGCAACGCGCGGGTCCCAGGAATCCAGATGGCAAAGGGTCAGGGGCTGTGGAAGGCTGGAACAGAGGCAGCTGAGCCTGGTGCCACCGAGTCCCCAGGCCTCCCTCCCTCCCCCTCTAGCCTTCCTACACTCCACAGCCAGTCCCTGGCACGTCTTCAGGAGCCCCACACCATCGGTAACCTATTCTTCCCAGCCTCTCCCTCTCTATTCCCGCTTTCAGATCAGTTCGGAATCATGTCCAGATCTTTCCCTGCTTAGAAACAAACAAGCAAACAGACTCCACACCGTTCCAGTTCCTACCGTATCATTTCTCCTTCCCTTCACTGCCAAACCTCTCCATCTCCTTCTCAGCCCACTCCAGCCAGGCTCCTGCCCTCAAAAGTCTGCTGAGCCTGTTTATGTCCAATCACCAATAACAAGAAGAGACGTGCTGTGCATCCTGGTGCGAGTGCTCTTTGTCTCTGGGCCTCTGGTCTGCACATGTGGAATTGGGAGAGAGATAGCTGGCTTCCCCCTGCAGCAGAAGAGGGATCCAGGGCCCCACACTGCCTCCCCTATAATTAGAAACAGTGTAATGATAAGGAACATGTGCACTGCATTTCATGTCACAAAGGATTTGCCACGTTCCCTGCTCAGAGCGCCTCAGTGCTTTCCTGATCACACTTAGAATAATTCCAGACTGCTTAATCCAAGCCGCCCCCCACCCCCACCCCAAGGAGCTCCTGCCCTTCTCTCCAACCAGCCTCATCCCGCTTTCCGCCCACTCATCCCTCGCACCTTCCCATGCCTGCTGGCTCTGCTCAAACACAACAAAACTTATCCTTGCCTCAGCACTCTCACACTTGAAACATTCTTCCTCTGCATTGCCCAATTTGGAAACTATCAGCCACATGTGGCTGCTCCAAATTGAGATGTGCTGTGAGTATAAAATGCACACGGGAGTTTTGAGGACCTAGTTCACCAAAACGATGTTGAAATATTGGGGCACCTGGGTGACTCAGTCAGTTAAGCATCCAGCTCTTGATTTCAGCTCAGGTCATGGTCTCAATGATTTGTGAGTTCAAACCCTAGGTCAGGCTCTGCAGTGACAGTGAGGAGCCTGCTTGGGATTCTCTCTCTCTCTCTCTCTCTCTCTCTGTCCCTCTCTGCACCTCCCCTGCTCACATACACTCTCTCAAATATATAAACTCAAAAGATGTTGAAATATCTAATTTTTTATACTGATTATGGATATGTAGTATTGTTGTGAGGATTGAATATGCCATTATTTGTTTTTTTAACATTTTATTTTATTTATTTATTTTTCTTAAATAGTTTATTGTCAAGTTGGTTTCCATATAACACTCAGTGCTCATCCCAACAAGTGCCCTCCTCCATGNGAGCATTGTTTCATGTATCTGTTGGCCATCTGGATGTACTCTTTGGAGAAGTGTCTGTTCATGTCTTCTGACCATTCCTACACTGGATTATTTGTTTCTTGGGTGTGGAGTTTGGTGAGTTCCTTATAGATTTTGGATACTNACTCCCCCACCTCCCCTCAGCCCACAGTTTGTTCTCAGCATTCAAGAGTCTTATGTGTCTGTTTTTGTGCCAGAATATGCCATTATTTGTAATATATTATTCAAATTAATTTCACCTGCTGCTCTCTACTTAAGTAGACTTTATTTCATTTTATTTTTTAATGTTTATTTTTGAGAGAGAGAGAGAGAGAGAGAGCAGGGGAGGGGAAGAGAGAGAAGGATTCACAGAATCTGAAGCAGGCTCCAGGCTCCAAGCTGTCAACACAGAGCCCAACCTTGAACTCACCAACTGTGAGATCATGACTTGAGCTGAAACCAAGAGTTGGACGCTTCCCCGACTCTTGAGCCACCCAGGCGGCCCCACCTTTTTTACTTTTCTTAATGTGGCTTCTAGAAAATTTAACATTACACCTTTGGCTTGCATCCCATTTTGGTTGGAGTACACCACTCTAGATGTTCCCAGGCCTGCCTCCTTTCCTCTCTCCAGGTCTCTGCTCCAAGATCACCTCCTCAGTGAGGCTTCTCCTGACCACCCTCCCTGATCTAAAATAGCAGCTCCCATGGTTGTATTCTCCTTTCTCCTTTCTTCTTCTCCCTGACACTTATTAATAACTGTAGCACACTGAAATTTAGTTCTTTAGTGTCTGTCTCCCCTACTAGAATTTAAGTTTTGTGGCCACAGATATCTCCTCTGTCTTGTTTTTCACTGTGTCCCCAGCTCCAATAACAGTAGCTGGCACATAGTAGGCTCCCAATAAGTACTTACTTAATTAATTTCAATATTCCTAAAGCCAAAAGTGTCTTGAGCCAGCTAACTGAAATGACAATGATAACAACAACAAGAAGAGGGATAGCAGAAGTGTCTCCTGGCGACTCTCTTGAGAGTAAGGAATCTTCTTTTTTTATCCAAGATGAAGGGAGTTTTGTTTTGTTTTTGCTTTTTATTTTTTTAATTTTTAATGTTTTTAATGTTTTATTTATTTTTGAGAGAGAACGAGAGAGAAAGCATGAATGGGGAAGGGGCAGAGAGAGAGGGAAACACAGAATCTGAAGCAGGTTCCAGGCTCCGAGCTGTCAGCATAGAATCCTACGCGGGGCTCAAACCCACGAATCACAAAATCATGACCTGAGCTAAAGTCCGACACTTAACTGACTGAGCCACCCAGGCATCCCTGTTTTTGTTTTCTGAGAGAGAGAGAGAGAGAGAGAGAGAGAGAGAATCTTAAGCAGGCTTCAGGCTCAGTGCGGAGCCCAACTCAGGACTCGATCTCTTGACCCTGGGATTATGACCTGAGCTGAAATCAAGAGACAGACGCTCAAACAACTAAGCCACCCAGGTGTCCCAGGAGTAAGGAATCTTCTTCACCAATCTTTGATCTTCTTTGTGTCTCTCTGGCCTAAAGTAGCCAAAATACCAGGCCCTGTGGCCAGGTATCCTATCACCCACTGCCTTAGGCACCATCATTTTCATTCCTTTCCATGCTCAGCTTTTCAGCCACTTCCTTCTGACTGAAAGTCTCCTCCCCCACTGTCCCAGGGCACTTTTCTCCTACCCCTTAGGGTCCAGTGTTGATACAGTGCAGGGCTCTGTCTTCCTCTCTCCTCACTCTTCACACTTGTCCTGGGTGCGCTCAATGTGGATGCTCAACTTTCTGCCCTTATCCTTATGCAGACAACTCCCGCAGTCTAGTTCCGGCCTTGACCTTTCTCCTGAGCTCCAGACCTGGATATCTCCATGGGCGCAGCCCAAGGGTACTTCAGAGCTATCATGTCTAAAAGTAAACACAGTATCTTTCTCCCCAGATCTGTTTCTCCTTCTATGTAACCTTAGAAAATGACACTATTAATCTGCCTGAGTCAGAAATCTGACTCAGTTTTGCCTGACACCTCTTCTCTATCACCCTCCACATCTAGTTCATCCTTAAGTCCTGTTGATGACCCCTTTTTAAAAAGTAAACTCTAGGGGTGCCTGTGTGGCTCAGTCGGTTACGTGTCCGACTTTGGCTCAGGTCATGATCTCATGGTTTGTGGGTTCGAGCCCCGTGTCAGGCTCTGTGCTGACAGCTAGCTCAGAGCCTGGAGACTGCTTCAGATTCTGTGTCTCCCCCTCTCTCTGACCCTCCCCTGCTCATGCTGTCTCTCTCTCTGTCTCAGAAATAAATAAAACATTAAAAATAATTTTACAAAAAATAAAAAGTAAACTCTACCACCAATGTGGGGCTCAAACTCACATTCTTCACTGACTAAGCCAGCCAGGGGCCCCTACTGATGCCCTTTTAAAGGTCTTTGATTCTATATAATTCTCCCCATCTTCACTACTATCATTCTTGTCTAGTCTTGTCAGGACAAGTTTAAATGTCTTTTAATTGGCATTTGTCAGTGGCTTTCTCACACTCAATTTAGCCTCCTCGTAGTCTATTCTCACAGCACCCAAAGTGATTTTTTACCCATAACACCTATTGGATTAAGCCCCTTCCCTGTTTGAAACTTTAGTATGACTATCAACAAAAAGATCAGAGTTAACAGGGGCGCCTGGGTGGCTTTGTCGATTAAGTGTCCAACGCATGGTTTCGGCTCAGGTCATGATCTCAGTGTTTTGTGAGTTTGAGCCCTCCATCAGGCTCTGTGCTAAAATCATGGAGCCTGTTTGGGATTCTCCCTCTCCCTCTCTCTCTGCCCATCCCCCGCTCACACTGTCTGTGCCTCTCTCAAAAATAAATAAACATAAAAAGTTGTATATATAAAAAAACAAAGATAACAAATGTTGGTGCGGAGCTGGATTAAAAGGAGCCCTTGTGCACTGTTGGTGATGATATAAATTGGTGCAGCCACTGTGGAAAAAAGTATAGAGGTTTCTTGAAAAACTAAAAATAGAACTACTCTATGATCCAGCAATCCCACTTCTGGGTGTATAGCCAACAGAAATGAAACCAGGATCCTGAAAAGATATCTGCACCCTCATGTTCACTACACTTTATTCACGACAGTCAAGATATGGAAACAACCTAAGTGCCCATCAACACATGAGTGGTTAAAGAAGATGTGCTGTATATGTATATACATATAACCTATGCCAGCCATGAGAAAGAAGGAAATCCTGCCATTTGGACAACATGGATGGACCTTGAGGACATTATGCTAAGTGAGATAAGCCAGACAGAGAAAGGCCAAGACTTACACTTACATGTGGAATTAAACAAACAAACAAACAAACAAACAACAGTCAGACTTATAGAAACAGAGAGTAGAAAAGTGGTTGCCAGGAGAGGTGGGGGAAATAAGGATGGGTTGGTAATAGGGTACAAACTTTGAGCTACAAAATAAATAAGGTCTGAAAATCTAATGTAAAATATGGTGACTATAGTTGATAAACTGTTTCATATAATTGCAATTTGCTACGAGAGTAGAACTTAAATGTTCTTGCCCCCCAAAATGGTGTGTGTGTGTGTGTGTGTGTGTATTTGTGAGGTGATGGGTGTGTTAATTCACGATGAAGGGAACATTTTCACCAGGGTATGCGTATACCAAATCATCATGATGTACACTTTAAATATCTTACAATGTTATTTGTCAGTTACACCTCAATAAAGCTGAAAAAACAACAACAAATAAACAAAAAACAAAACAACCAACCAACCCTCAATGGCTTCACATGGAACTTGGAAGAGAATCTAAAACCCAACATTCTCCATAATTTCTCCCGACTGCTTTTTCAAGCCTCATTCTGGACAGCTGACCCCCTAATGCTCTTCATGCCAATTATTCTGAGCTTCTTTCAATTTCTTGAGCATTAGATACTCTCTCTCAACTTCAGGTCTTTGTACATAGTGATCTCTCCATTGATAAGTCTCTTCCTCTGCTGTTCTCACTTCATTCATTCAGTATTCATTCATTGCTTCAAGCTTTCATCCATTCAACAAATGTCAGCTAATGTCTACTGCAAGCGTATTGTGTGCCAGGCACTATAGGGATATAGCAGTGAACAGCACAGTGTCCTCACTCTCTGGAGCATCCTGGTGGGGGAGACAGCACAGAAGCAAACAATAAGCCAGATAATGACAAATGATAAATGTTACAAAGAAAATAAAAACATTTAAAGGAGGTGGTTTCTTTATTTTTTTTTATTTTTTAAATACTTAAAAAATTTTTTCTGTATGACATTTTAACATGTTTATTTATTCTTGAGAGAGAGAGAGAGAGAGAGAGAAAAGCAGGGGAGGGGACAGGGAGAGACATGGAGACACAGAATCTGAAGCAGGCTCCAGGCTCTGGGCTGTCAGCACAGAGCCCGATGCGGGGCTTGAACCCACAAGTGGTGAGATCATGACCTGAGCCAAGGTCAGACGCTCAACTGTCTGAGCCACCCAGGTGCCCCATAAAGGTGGTTACTTTAGGTGGGTGGTCACTAAAGGCCTTTTTAAGAGGGTGAATTTTTTTTTTACATTTACTTATTTATATATTTAAGTAATCTCTACACCCATTGTGGGGCTTGAACTCATGACCCTGGGATCAAGAGTCACATGCTCTTCTGACTGAGCCAGCCAGGCACCCCTAGGGGGTGAATTTTAAGCTGAGTCCTGGATAATGAAAAGGGCACCAATTAGGCAACATTTTAGAGAAGGGAATTCCAGGCAGCCAAGACCTCTTTGCAAAGCCCTAACTAAGGAGGGAATGAGACTAGCTTGTTAGAGGTACAGAAAGAGGGTCTGATGTGTTGGAATCCAGTGAGCAAGGGGTCTTGAGGTTAGGTGTAAGCAATGACCAGATCATTACGGATCATTATAAGGACTTTATATTTTATTCTAAGTGCAAGTTGGAACTGTGTGGGAGGTGACATTACATGATCTATGTTTAAAAAGGCTCACTCTTGGTTGCTTCACGGACTGAAGTCAGTGGGAGCAAGAGTAAAACAGAGACCATTCAGAAGCCTAATGCGGCTGTCCAGGTGAATGACGGATTAAAGTAACAGTAGAAAGACGGAAGTGGATGAATGCAGGATACATTGTGGAGGCAGTTTGTCAGCCCTTGCTGATGTAGAAGAGAATGAGAGAAAGAAAAATCAAGAGTAACTACTAGATCTTCGACTTGAGTAAGTGCGTAGGTAGTGGAGCCATTTTCTGAGATGGCAGAGGTGGGGTTTTGCGGGTGGGAGGGGCAGATATCAAGAACTCCAGGTGGGACAAGTTGAGTTTGAGATGCCTATCAGATATCCGAGTGGGGATGGGGATGGGGATGTCAAGAAGGCAGTTGGATGTGAGTCTGGAGCTGGGATGAGGTACAGATGGGATACAAATCTGGACGTCATCAGTGTATGGATGTGAGGAATCACTCAGTGAAAGGTGGGAGGAAATGTTCTAGGCAGAACTTAGAAATCTTCAAAGTCCCTCCTAGTTTGGGGATCCTGTGCTGTTTCCTCTGGAGAACATTACTTCACAGGGCTCCAACCTCTACTTATATTCATGTTTTACCTCCCCCTTCCATTGGATGTCTATCTGATTCCAAAGGAATAGGTTGGGATAGAGGATAATAGTGGAAAGAAAAGCCAGTATGGAAGAGTAAAGCTTTTCCATGTAGATAAATGACCAGAGGAGTTTCCACTTAAGCAAATACCTGGAAAGACAAGATGAAAGGGCTGGTAAAATTACCGGACCTCAAGCTTCTGGGACGTGTCCCCGTTCCGTGCGCCCTCCCAGGGTGCCCTGTACTTCCCCCATCTCTGCACCATCTCTGCACCATCAGCTGAAGTATAATTGCCTGTGTCTATCTCCCCAACTAGAATTGGAGCCGCATGAGAATGGGGGCCGTGCCTGTGTCATTTGGTTTGGAACCAGCAGCACAGCACAAAGCTGGGTGCTTGGCGCCGAGTGAGTCCAGGCTTAATTAGTGTTTGCTGAATGGATGGATTCGAGAGTGAGTGTCATTTTCCTGATGTGGCTGGAAACCTGGGGGCCCAAGCCACAGCCTGGGGGCCTAGTTCAGGACTCCAAATATTCCCTGGGAAGAAGTTGTTTTGATGCCCCTTCGTGGAGAGAACACTGCTCAGGTGTTTGGGGTGTGAGGTTCCCTCGTTCCAAGGCCATGAACTTCTGGAGGGAATTAGCAGAGGCCTTCAATTGGTGAAATGGGGGGGCGGGGTCGTTGGAGGGGAACACTTATCAGGCTCAGAGAACATGGTAGAAGGGAATAATTTTTAAGTGCCTGCTCCCTCTACTATCCTGCATATCCTCAAGGACAAAGACCAGAGTCACTTGTGTTCCCGACAGAGCGCAGAGCTGTCCCCAGCACATAGTATCCTCAATAAAAGATTGCTGAAATGAATCGAAGCCCAGTATCCCAAGGTTACTGGACAGCTGCCAGCCACAGAAACCTTGGCAGATCTTACCGGCGGCTCAATCCCAGGGCAGCACTCCTGGAGCTAGAGCCCTGGGGAGACGTCACCGAATGTCCTAGGTCTTAAGTCCGGAAGCCTCTGGAACCTCCACCTTCTCACAGCCCACGGCATGAATAATTCAGGACAGGATTGGTGGTCAGATTTGGGAAGGACAGTGAGGTTGAGAAGAGGCAAATCTTTCGAGGCTCTCCAGTCAGAGAGGCTGGGACCGCAGGCTTCCTAGGTGATGAGACAGCCCTGCCTCGTGCCCTCTCCCCTGCTGGCCCTGTGTACCGAGCCCTGGACCACCGGTCCCAGCCCCTGCGGACACTCAGTTTCATACCCAGCCTCCCTGCACCCATGCTACGCTTTCAGTTTGTCTTCCCCTTGGCACCCACGTTCCTCTCTCACCGAGAAGGGTATTTGCGTTCTGCTTCTGCCTCACGGTTTCTCACCCATCTCCACAGGAACTCTAGAACCGGGCTGCAGAATTCTCCTGGGCTGAGGCCTCTGCAGGCTTCTGTGGAGAGATGTCCCACACAGGGGCCTGTGCTACCGGCCCAGCGGCACTTTAGGTTACACTCGTGGACCCCTGACCTTTCTCTGGAAGTCTAAAAAGTACCTGTGATCCAAGGTAAAGAATGCTGGGCTGAATCAAAGACTTTGGCTCTTTGTCTTGGCTTCAGACAGTAGAGAGCAAAGTAGAGAGCAGACAGCAGGAGGTTTAGAGAGGCCTGGGCTGTAACCCAAGCCCCAACACTAGCTTGCTTTGTGGGCATCAGCAAGTCCTTTAATCTCTCAAAGTCTCTGTTTCCTTATTTGTAAAATGAGAATAATAAAATTACCTATTGCAGGGAGTTTTGAGGAGGATTTAACAAGATAATATACACAAAATTCCCCCAGGGCATTGCCTAGTGCTTAGTAGAAATTTAGTAATGGTGATTCTTTTCCCTTTTTTAACATGGGAGGATGCTTGCAGACAGAAATCTAGAAGGTTTCAGTGGGTGGAAATCCCCCCTTCCCCTCCCTACTGTCCCTTCCTGGGATCAAAGCCTCATTACCTTTTGCTGGGACTAATGCAATAGTCTTCCAGCCTAACCACCCACACCCATCTTGTGCCTGTCCTTGGGTTACTTTCACTCTTTTGCTTTCCACCTTCCTTGGCTGCTCATAACCCTAAAATTGAGACCAAATTTCTTAGCTGGAAGTTCAAGGGCCTCTGTAAATTGGTCCCACCCACATTTTCCTAACCTTTATGGTGAAAAAGAACCCAGAGCATGAATTCTAGTCCCTGATTGGCTACTTCCTTTCTAGATGACTGAGTAAATTATCTAGTCTCAGTTTCTACATCCAGAGATGGAAGATCGTAGCGCTGCCTCAAGGGATGCCCTGTGATTTGTATCCTCTGTCTTTACTGTTAAGCCCAGCGGAGTCAATGGGCAGGGACCAGATGCAGCTTGCTCACCAGTGTATTCTTAGCACTGAGCCGGGGGCCTGGCACATGGTAGATGTTCAGTACATATCTGTTGAAAGAATGAATGAACAGGATTGTGAGGATTAGATATGGCAGGGCCCAGGGAAAGCACCTTGTGCGGTCCCTCAAGAGGCACGCCCAAACAGTAGCTGTTGCTATGCAGGTTACTAGTGGAGTGACTTTAGGCAAATACCCTCTCTTCTCTGAGCATGTTCACTTATCTGTACTATGAAAGCACTGAAGGCATTCCTGGCTCTTATTTTCTGTAATACCAGGCGGAGCATGCAGAAGCAGCTCAATAAACGTTTTCTCAGGGGATGAAGCCTCTTCCAAGGCTCTAAATGGGTATGGTGCTGTCTAGACCAGAGTCTGACTTGCCTCCCGGGGCCTGGCCCCCCTCTGCCCTTTACCCCGAAGGGAAGATGGGGCCTCCTTCTGGTCCCTCCTACATTCAGATCCAGAAGCCCAGCGGGGATGTGGACTGGCTGGGCGCTCTCCGGAAGCCGGAGCAGAAGCCCCAGGAGCAGGGAAAGAATGTAGGTTTAGGGGAAGCGGGCAAAGGGGGGCTGGCAGGGGAATGGGCCATTCAAGAACCGGGTTCGGGCTGAGAGGCGGCCAGGCAGCCAAGGACAGCGACTCGGGGACCGAGTCGGTGAGGAGCTTCAAAGGGGCGGGAGGGTGAACCAGGCCAGGGTCAGCGAGCGGCCGCGGGGCCGGGGCGGAGAGGGCGCGGGAGCACTGGGCGGGGAATGTGGGGGTGTGAGTTGGCCTGGGGACCCGGCGGCCGCACGGGAGGAGTTGCGGGGGGAGGGGCCCAGAGAGAGGGCCCGGGGGGCGCAAGAGGACTCCGGGGGCAGTGCGGAGGGGGCCCTGGGCTGNGGAAGGGAGGGCTGCAGCGGGCGAGCGACAGGCAGGTGAGGTGCCCGTCGCGCACCCGGCCTACGGCCTTCGGAGTGGGTTGGGGGCGTGGGCGCGCGCTCCTGTGAATCGGGGGTTGATGGAGTGACTCAGGTGATCGAGGGGTGGGGCGAGAGCCCCGAGGTCAAACAGGTGTTTGGGAGGGTCGGCAGACTGACCGGGGTACAGCCGTTGAGGGAAGGTCTCCCCGGGAGGGGTCTGGGACCGGCCGGCCTTTGTAGTAAATGGGCGTCTTAGGGAGGAATGGGCGGTTCTGGGATGAAGCAGGTGGTCTGAGAGGAGGGGCGTTTTCCTGTCCCCTGCTGACACTCGGGAGGGAAGCGCGGCCTGAATTCCCCCCGAGGCGGGGGCAGTAGCTTCAGCCCCCGACCTGGCTGTAAGAGGTGGGAGGCGGACACCAGACGTAATTGCGGGGAGCGGGTGGATGCTAGCATAAAAGGCAAAGCTGTGCCAGGGCCTGGGTCCTCTCCGTTCTGCCTTCTGTGGCTGGATTCCTTCTTGATGTTCCATGGGAAGAGGGCCCAAATGCTGCTGGCACAGGAGGTGCCCTAGCAGGGCTCTTCCTGCCGCTGGAGCTTGCCTCGAGGCCTCCAGCACCGGTTGATGTTTCTTTTGTTATCTCTTCACATTCTGTGTTTATGGTGGGGATCTGCCAGTGACCTCGGGAGCCTGTCTCTGTCCCTTGCTGCCTCCAGGCTGAGGTTCCCAGGATCCGGGAGGAGCTGTGCCCAGAGACCCATGGTGTCTGGCCATTTCCGCCACCTCACCGTATCCAGACAGCCCTGTGTGCAGGTATTCCTCCTAAAGGAAAGGCGACAGTCTCCTGCCCTCCCTGGACCCTAGAGCCAAAGTGAGAGCTGGTTAGTTGGGCTGGATTTGGTCCTGCAGGGAGGCTGGTAGCTGAAGGCATGCACCACCCAGGCTCTGATGAGGCTGCTGGGGGTAGTGGGCCATGTGTAGCAGATGGTTCTGGGAAGTGAGCTTGGCCTTGCTGAGGGACGGCTGCCCAGTCTGGCTGGTGGAGCCCAGCTGGCCCCAGGGTGGTCGCGTTTCCGTTCAGATCTCTCCACTAGCTAAACTGACCAGAAAGGCTGACTTTCTGTGCCACCTCCCCCACCCCCATGCTGTGCCACTTATTTCCACAACAGCCCTTGGAATAAGCAATTGAACATTTTATCTAATGCCTCTTGCGTGCCATGTGTGGTGCCAGCCAGTTTTACGTTCTGAAAACATTCTCTGAGGTGAAATATTGGCCCCATTTTGCAGATGAGGCAGCTGAGTCCCAGAGAGGTGAAGTGACTTGCCCCAGACCACACCCATTGTAAAGGGGCCAAACCAGAGTTAGACCCAGGTCTGTCTTACTTCAAGTTCAGTGCTTTTTCTAATAGATGTGTCAGAGATGGAATGGGAGAAACGAAGAATTCCTGTCTCTTCTAGCTCATGCTTTGTTACATGCCTGCCAGTGAGATCGTGCTTTAGCTTTTTGAAAATACTTCCCATCTGCTGCCCCATTTTATCCTTATAACTTCCAGTGAGGTAGGTCGAACAGGAATACAGTAATAGATACATAGATACTGTTCATTAAGTGCTTATTGGACACCGGTGCACTGTTCGGTGCTTTACCTCCTTTGTGCCTTGCAAACAACCCTGCGAGGTTTAGTGCTATCATCATCCCTGTTTTATAGATTAGGATGCTGAGGCTCAAAGAGGTTAAATGGCTTCCCTAGGGTAGAACTTGAATCCGTGTCTCTTGATCTGTGGGTCTTGTAAGCTCCAGATGTACTAACAATAATAGTGGCTACTAGTAACAGGAGCTAACTTTTATGGCGTATTTTCAGATCTATAAATGTCTTCACATATATTATGTCATGGGATTTCTTTAAAGCCTTGTGAATTCATTTTGCCGTGGTTTAGCATCATCCCATTTTCCAGATGAAGAAACTGAGGGTCCGCGGGGAAAGAGGTCAAGTCAGTGGCAGAACTGGGACTAGACCCTTTGCTTCCCAAGTGTCAGTGTACCTTATGTGACCCCTTCTGTCTGTTCACATGCGCTCCTCTCTCCTGCAGATCATCTCTCCCTGGGCTCCCCGCCGCCCTGCCCCCGCTGCAGCCCCTGCCTGGGCAATGTCTTCCTCAGATGAAGAAACGCTCAGTGAGCGGTCCTGCCGGAGTGAGCGGTCCTGCCGGAGTGAGCGGTCTTACAGGAGTGAGCGGTCAGGGAGCCTGTCTCCATGTCCCCCAGGGGACACCTTACCCTGGAACCTGCCATTGCATGAGCAGAAAAAGCGGAAGAGCCAGGACTCAGTGCTGGACCCTGCGGAGCGGGCCGTGGTCAGAGTTGCTGGTAAGAGAGGCCCGAGTGGGGGGGGTGGCGGGGTGCAAGGCAAGAATGGGGCGCTGGCTGGGGGCGAGCGGTAGAGGGGTGCTCCTCAGGGCACTCCGACAAGCCGGCTGGAGTCCACTCCGGCATTCCTATTGTTGGAAAGATGATGGAATAACCTTAAAGAGAAGCTTGGGAGAGGAGAATCTGCCACCGCTCCCCCCTGTGTGCTACCAGGAGACCAGTTTCCATTTTTGCACCTCCTCTGCCCATGTCCCCGTGCGGTTGCCTTCGTGCTAGCTTCCGTACCATTCTGGATCTGGACCTGTTTCACTTACTCTTCGCTCCAAACGACTTTCCATATTACACTTTAGGCTTCACAGTTACCATTTTTAAAGGCTGCGTAACATTTCATGATTTAAAAAATCCTACTCACTTTCTACTTTTTCACCATAACAGACAATGCTGCAGAGAACATCTTTATGAATAATAACGCTTGACTTCTGTTGAGCTGTTTCCTTGGGATTAGTCCTCGGAGAGGGCAGTTTCACTCGTGTCGCTTTCTGAAAATGTGGTACGCCCTTACCCTTCCTGCCATGTGAGGGCTGGGGCCGCCCGCTGTAGGAGATGCCCGCTTCTCCTTTGCCAAGTAGCCAAGCACGCAGGGCAGTGGTTATGAGGACAGGCTTCGCGGCCAGAGGGGTGAGGTGCTGGGCGGTGGGCCAGCTGTGTGGCTCTAGGCAAGTCTCTGGTCCCGTCTGAGCCTCACTTTCTTCGGCTTAAGAATGCTTCCTGTACAGAGCTGCCTTGAGGATGAGATGAGATAATGTAGATAAAGCTCTTAGCACGAGTTTCTGGCTCGGGAAAGGGAAGGGTTGCAGAGTGCTCCCTCGGCTGCCTCCTCCGAGGGCATCCAGGGCTGCCCCCGTGGGTTGTGCTCAGCGTTTCCACAGGCAGCGGGGCCAGAGTGCACGTGGAAAGCCACCCAAAGCAGCACCGGCAGCTAGTTCAGTGACGTCAACCCGGTTTCATTCCATCACCTAGGCCTGTCCTGATCCCTCTTGTGTCTCTTAAGCAACGCCCCATGCCCGCCTCCGCTTTGTCACCTTGCGCCTGGACCTTCCCACCTCCAACTCACAGTCCTCCCCTCCAGGCCTGCCCCTCGCCCCCACATGACCAACAGGAGTATTTTGTTCTAACATGGGAACCCGATCCTGTTACTCAGCTGCTTGTAAGCCTTCTCTGGCTCCTCATTGCCTGTGGGATAGAGGCCCCTCAAAACCAGGCCCTCTGGAGCTTCACCTTCTGCTCTCTCTGCCTCTAGGCGCCTTGCCGCATAGAGCTGTGCCTTGACCCCGAGAGGTGTGCATCTCGCGGAACCAGACCTCCAGGCTTTAGCTTTCTCCTCTGCACGGCACTGGGAACCACCTCCCCCTCTTTTAAGTGCCGCCTCCTCTGTCCCGAATGCCCCCGGAGGTATCCAGAGCTCCCTCCTCCGCTCTTGTATTCATACTTTGCCCTCCCTGTGTTCCCTGTACAGTAAGGCATTTATCTCCCCGGGGGGTATCCGCCGTGTCCTCAGGACTGTTAGCAGTGCTGGACTGAGTCTTGCTATGTTTTTGCCCCCAGCTGCTTTTGCACGGGGCCTGGTGCCTGTTGGAGATCAACCAGCATTGAATGACTGAATGCAAGGAGCGTTTCGGGGAGAATATGTTGACAGATTGTGATCCAAGAACAGGCAATGGGATGCAATGGAAGGCTAGACAGGGAGAGGGTTCTGTGGGCTCAGATAATGAGGGAAGGGTTTTAGCAGAGGGTGGACTTGCAAGGAGGAGACCTGGCTGGAGAGTTTGCACTCCTTCTGTGGGCAACAGGAGGCCCTTGGAGGAAGGTCTTCGGGCCTTCCCAAGACCTTTGGGCCGGCGGCACCAGCCAGGCCGCAGAGTTTCACAGCGGTCTCTAGGATGCAGTAAGGGCTTTACTTGTCTCCAGCCTCGAGAGGCCCCGGCTGAGGGGGCCTCAGGACCCACAAAGCTCTCCTTCTCCCCAAGGCAGCCTCCTTCTCCTTCCTTATGCCCTCTAGCCCCATCCTTCACCACATGTACACACCTCTAGGCTCCTTTGTGATGATTTCCCCTTCCGGTCTGCTCCGAGGGGCCTCATGGGATGATGTGCCTGCTCTCTAACATTTGAGTCTAGGACAGAAGTGGAGTGGACTTAAGGGGGCTCAAGCCCCAGGCGGAGTCCCCGAGGAGGCTGCCGGGCCGGATGAGTGGAGGGATGGCGGGTGCTGCACCGTGTCTCCGGCACCCATGCTGATCTTCTGTACATCCCGAAGCTGCCAAATGACTGTCTTGAGGAGGGGGCTGGGCTGGTGAGGCTGAAAATGTGGAGACTGTCATGGTTAAAAATAACTCATGCGCTGCAGTTGGGCGTGTTTCGTTAGCAGCAGAGAAGAGGCGGGACAGCTGCCTCAGGGCCCGGCTGAAACCTTGCTGTGATTTTGGAACGCGGTGGGGGCTCTCCCAGGGTAGTTTAGAAGGCAGCCTGCCTTCCGTGGGGACTGCTTCCTGTGAGGTGCAGGAAGGGCGTGCCTGGGTGCTCTGAGGCTCTCTGAAGTTAGAACTTGCATCCTGGGAGGAAATGAAGGCAGCCTTGTCCCGGAAGCCAGCTGTGGCCACGGGGTCTGGGTGTGAAGCCAGGTGGGGGTGTCTGCATCAGTCTCCCCACATGCAGAGACCTCCCCCTTTCCCTAGCCCATTCTGTGTCCTGTGCTGGGGGTGGGGCGTGATGGGGGCCCCCTGCTGATCACACACGGCATGCTGGAGAGGCATGTCAGAGCTGAGGAACCTGCTGACCTCAGTCTACAAAGTCAAAAACAGGCTCTAGGGGCTCCACGCGTGCTGTGACCCGATTGTTCCCATCATCTTTTCCCTCCAGAGGGTCTCTCTCTTCTCTGCCCACCCTATTCTCAACCCCTAGCCACACTGCAATGGAACAATCGTCCATGAACAAGAAAGCCTTGCTCCTGTCGAGCAGTGTCTTGGTTTATGTAGAGATTTCACAATAACTGTGTGTCAGGTAGGACACGTGGGAGGATCTCAGGCCCAGAGGATTTAAATGACTTGCCTGTCGTCACACACCGGTAGCTACAGATCCTCCAGCTCCGGGTGCGCTGCTGTTTCCCTTTCCTTAGGCAACGTGTGGCAGGCGGGCCAGCCTGGATCTTCTGCAGGTGACAACCTGAAACGCTGAGTTGGTCTCCGATTCGCCTGAGAGTCCCTTCTGATCACTTCTGGGAGAGGTCTCAAGATCCTGGGCTGTAGAAAAACGCAGAGACAGAGATGTTGGAAACTCTGCCTCTTTGAAGCCCTCTGGCTCTCTGTTGTCAGTGAACAGGAATAGTGATACCCTTACTTACCAGCGGGGGGCAGCGAGGAAAGGGGGGAGGTGTTGGGGGAGGTACTCTAGCAAGGAGCACACACCACAGAAGTGGAAAGAAGGCTGTATCTCTAGGGGCTTGTGGGGAGCCTGTGAGGGGAGAAGCCGGGTACGGGACAGTGTCACACGGTTGTACACGGTACGATTCTAGGGGGCGCCATTCATACTTTCTGTCATTGTGGATTTGCATATTTATTATGACAAGTGTTCTGCAGATGGCAGTAAAGTGTATGCAAGAAGGGCTCGCGTTTGGGCTAGGGGCTAGGCTCGTTCCTGGAGGAATTCACCATCCACCTCTCAATCAGGTGTTCATTACATCTCCAGGACCCTCCTGTTCTTGGCAGTGATATTCAAAGATGGCTGAAGATGTGGTCCCCTCTTCATGGGGCTCAGTCTAGTTGAGAGGATAGCAGGGGAAAAAAATAATTACATTCCTGTGTGCGTTGTGAAAGAGAGGAGCGCAGGGACTCAGGGCTAAGGGTCGGCCTCCTAGTTAACCAGTAGAAAGCATGCATAGGATTTGTTCTTGAGGGCCTCTCAGCAGGTACTGGTGAAATCATATCCCCAACTTTTGTTGCAGTGTGGCCTCCTCCAGGAAGCCTTCCTGGATGCCTACAGTGAGATAGCAATTGTATCTCTGCCCAGCCCGGGTTTCGGTTGGCCTTATATTAAAGTTCATTGTTTCTGGGTACGTTTCCCCCACCAGATCTGAGCTCAGTGTGTCAGGAGTCCCATCATACCCTTCCTGGTGTTGCCCCAGGATCTCATTCTGAGAGCATGGGCTTTAGAATCTGGAGGCCCAGAGAGGGCTAGGAGATGCAGCTGGCATGGCGGTGTTTGCCCTGCTTTCAGAGCCTAAGCTCAGCTGCTGGAGTCTCTCAAGGGTTTACCTCTGGGGAGACAGCCTTCGAAAGCACATGCGTGGTCAGAGAAAGGAGGCTGCTTCCCTGTGCCCGTCCATCTCCTCCAGGATGGAAGCTCTGAGAAGGTGCCTCTCTGCTTGTTCAGTCATTCGTTCATTCAATTAAACAAAAATGGATTGGGGTCCCTGGGTGGCTCAGTCGATTGAGCATCCGACTTCAGCTCAGGTCATGATCTCACAGTTTGTGGGGTCGAGCCCCACATCCAGCTCACTGCTGTCAGCACAGAGCCCACTTTGGATCCTCTCTCTCCCTCTCTCTCTGCCCCTTTCTTGCTTTCACTCCCTCTCATAAATAAACATCAAAAAAATACAATAAATAAATAAATTTAAAAAATGAATTTAGGGGCACCTGGGTGTCTCAGTTGGTTGGGTGTCCGACTTAGGCTCAGGTCATGATCTCATGGTTTGTGGGTTCAAGCCCCGCGTCAGGCTCTGTGCTGACAGCTAGCTCAGAGCCTGGAGCCTGTTTCGGATTCTGTATCTCCCTCTGTCTCTGACCTTCCCCTGCTCACGCTGTCTGTCTCTCTCTCTCCTAAGAAATAAATTTAAAAAAAAATTTTATTTATTTCTGAGAGAGAGACAGACAGACAGACAGCGTGAGCAGGGGAGGGTCAGAGAGAGAGGGAGTCACAGACTGAAACAGGCTCCAGGCTCTGAGCTGGCAGTCAGCACAGAGCCCGATGCGGGGCTCAAACCCACGAACTGCGAGATCATGACCTAAGCGAAAGTCGGATGCTTAACCGACTAAACCACCCAGGCGCCCCAGAAATAAATAAAATGTTTAAAAAAAATGGATTTAATACTGGCTGGGTGCCAGGCACTGTGGAGACAAGTGGATCTGGAGTCAGAAGACTTGGGCAAATGACTTCACTTCTTAGAGACTCAGCTTTCTTGTCTGTAAAAGGGTGACGATGGCGTCTACTTTGAGTGATCATTGAATGGGAGTTGGAACGTGTGAGACGAACATGGGTTAACATGCCTGTTACTGCACTTAGCATGTCATTTGTTGTTATTTCTCTGGGCCACTAGGAGAGGCGGTGGAGTCCCCAGGAAGGGCTGTTTTCCCAGGCGAGCCAGGAAGGGGATCCAGGCCTCTGAGTTCCATCCCTTTCTTTTGTTCTCACTAGGGCTTTGTCAGAGGGCAGATGGGAGTGTCTTTTTTTCTGGCTGACCCACGTCGGGAAGAAGGGAACACAGGGGTGGGAGAGGGTGCCCTAAAAACAATTCCACTGGGAACCCTGACCCCAGAGCCACCAACTGCGCTTGCCGCAGGCTGTTCGAACTTTGCCCCTGAGGAGGCTCATCCCCCTTCCTAGCGGCTCTACTTCTTCCTGGCAGTGTGTGCTCTGAGCCTGATCCTGTTCTGGAGCCTGGCTTCCTGATCGGGAGAGATGAGCCAGAAAGTCCCCTGAAAGTGGGGCAGCATGAATTGTAGCTACACACCACCAGCTCACCACCAGCTCTCTGAAAGTAAATCTGGGTCACATTAGCTGCAGGGATGGAAAGTGACCACGTGGGCAGAATTCTGTGCAGGCAGCAGAAAAGACAGCCAAACTGGCTTTTCTCTGAGGCTCGGGGTCTTTGTGGGACCCCAGCTGGTAAGGGAAGGTGGTGGCCACATTGCAAGGTGTGGGCTTTGTGCCGTTTGCTTCCCATCATGCTTTTCTAGAGGCTTCCCAGGTGACAAGGAGACAGGTTTGGAATGGCAGTCTGACTCATGCCTTTCTGTTCAGGAGCAGCCAGGGGTGGAGAGTAGGAATATGGAGGAAGGACTGGTTAACTGGGGGGGGTTGTGGAAGGCTGTCATTTCTCTGTCCCACGGGGTTAGAGACGAGAGGCCACCAGAAGAGCTGACTGTGCGGCTGAATCTAGGGCTGCACTGTCTTTTGTCCCAGCGGCCTCCCCCATGGGAGGAGGTCTGTGAGCGTATCTGGGTGTGAGTATTAATAACCCACCATCACCAAGTAGTGCGATCCTGAGCCTGGCCAGTTGCTGCGGCTGGAACCTGGCGTGATTTGGCCCCGGGTCTGCCTGTTGCCACCTGTCAGGTAGAAGTGGGCCAGCTTCTTGGCTCTGCCGTGGCGCTCCTGGCCAGAATCTCTGCGCGCACTTAGGATGCTGCTGCAGAGGAGGTCTGGGAGCCCCTGTAACTCGAAAACTGAATATGGGTGAAAGTTCCTGCCCTCAACTGTGTCCCACCACCAGCCCAGAAGCTACCAGGCTTTAGCCTTGTGGTCCAGGGGAAGGTTCTGTCTGGAGCCTGGGTGGGTGTGTCTCCCAGCATGCCTTTCCCTCCTCATTCTCTACTTACTCATTTCCTCCTGTGCTCACTCTTCCATTCATTCGCTCAAGGGCACAGCTTTGGGAGTCAGCTGGAATCCTGCTTCCAATTCCATCGTTTGCCAGTTGGATGAGTCTGGGAAATTACTAGCCTCACCTTCTCATGGTTAAAGGGGAGCATGAGTACCACCACGGAGTCTCGCGGGGTGGATTAAATGAGATTGTGGGAGTGAAGTGCTTGGCCTAATGCTTGCTGTGTAATCAGCACTGTATACACAGTAACTATTCTCACTGACATCATTCATTCAGTCGTACACTAGTTCACTAATTCATGGATGCATTCATTTATTCCTTTGCTTATTCATTGATCGTGCGCTTATTCGCTTACCAAATATTTCCGGAGCTGCTTTGTGCTAGGCTTCGAATGGGCTTTGGAACCCAGCTCCCTCCCGCACAGGCAGCTAGGATGCAGCCCGGAATTAGAAATTCTGACAGGGAAGGCCTTCCTTCTGCTTCTGCCCCCACTGCTAGCTTAGCGCTATGATAGCATTTGATCTGGAACTGAGAAAAGAAATAGGACTTTGCCAGTACAACCTGAAGAGAAAGGGCATGCCTCTTTCGCTTGTTTCTATTCTTGCTCTCCTTTCTTCAGCCTTAGTAGAAAGGAAGGAGGCGAAACGAAGAGAGAATCAGCCGGTAGGAGTTAGGAATTCAGGCATTCAGAAGGTGGTTTGGGGATTTGAACTGTGGACTCAGTCCAGGAGCTCCGGAGAGCTGATGCCAGCTGGGATCCCCTAGTAAATAATTGGAGATTATTGAGAAGCTGTTATGTATTGAGTCCTAGATGTGTGCCAGGCATTTCACCTTATCATTCAGTCCTCACAGAGCCCTGGGAACTAGTTGCTATTCTCCCTGTTGTTACCGAAGAGAGAAGGTAAGGAACTCGCGCGCTGCTGAATGTGTATGGCGCCCCCTGGAACACAACCTGTGCATTGTGCCCTTTGGAATTGTTCACTGCTTTGTTCAGGTTGGCCTAACTCCAACCCCCTGCATTCTTCAGAACATTTCAAACATTTACTAAAGTTGTGAGAATAGTTTCATGAACCCCCATCACCCAGATTCAAGAATTATCAATTCATGGCCGATCTTATTTCACTCACACACCCCACTTTGGCCTCCCCGGTTGCAGAGATGGAAGTTCCAGTAATCGTGTCCTCTTGCCACATTTTTTTTTTAATTAAAAAATTTTTTTGGTAATGTTTATTTTTGAGAGTGGGAGAGACAGAGCATGAGGGAGGGAGGGGCAGAGAGAGAGGGAGACACAATCCAAAGCAGGCTGCAGGCTCCAGGCTCCAGGCACTGAGCTGTCAGCACAGAGCACGACTCGGGGCTGAAACCCATGAATGGCGAGATCATGACCTGAGCTGAAGCTGGACCCTCAACTGACTGAGCCACCCAGGCGCCCCACCCCCTCACTTTTAAGCTGTTATATTGCCCTTCCCCCAGCAGTAAATATGTTGGTTTTTCTGCTCCGTAGTCCAATCTGAGCTGGAACCAGTCCTACTGCACACATTTACCAGAGGCATCATGTGGGATTCTGACTTCCAAATGCCAGGCCCCTAGGCGTGGTGTGTCCCTTCCAGTGTTGCTTATCTGATCCTCTGTCCTTCCAGCTTGAGGTTCGTGCCCTGCTCCCAGAACATGAAGAGCTAGGCTAAAGGTAAAGCATACCTTTGCTCTCTGTCTAGAAATTTGATTTCTGAGGATAGTGTCCATCTGTTTTGCCTAAAACACTTCAAACCTATGTATGGATCCGAGGTTTGAATCAAGACCCTGCCAGGGTAATTGAGAAAGTACTCTGAAAATGGATTTCGAGGTCTTAAGAGACTGAATTTGAGATGCAATAGGATAGAAGTCTTAAAAATCATAGAAGGAAGGAATTCTGGTCTTATGAGAGGGACGTGTGTCCCAGGCCTGCCCCACACTCGTGAGCTGTCCCATGTGAGCAGCCACCACTCTGGGATTTGTGCTCAGTTTCCACGCTGCTTGTCACTGCCCCTTTAGAGGTTGCTGTTCTGACGTAGTACTGGATGGGGAGATGTTGTTTCAACTGGAGGGGTTAGTCACACCTCCTGATCTGGGGAACCTCCCAATTCCCCCTGAAGAGTGCAGACTGCCTACAGCCCTGTTTGGTAGGAACCTCAGGATGAGCAGGAAGGGAGGTTGGGTGTGGTTGATCGAGTGGGGCTCACATTAGTCTGTTTCCTTCATGAGAGAAAATAAAATGGTTATGTTCCCAGAAAGCCTGGGAAATAGCAGAGGGGCCAGTAGCTTTTCTAGCTGCTGTTGGCATATTCCAAATGCTAGGTTTGTGCTTAGCATCTTCTGTGCTTTATTTGACCTTATCCTTAAAAGAACTTTAGGAGGCAGATGGGCCATAATAGATGGAATAGAAACCCAGAGAGTTCGGTAACTTGTTCAAGGTCTCCCAGCCAGTAAGGGGCCATACCGGGAACCACACTAGCTCTGCCTAGGGCAACCCACTGCCTCCCCCATTACAAGGAACAGTAGTTTAATAATAGCTAACATCTGCGCAGCACTTCAAGGTTCATAGAGTGCCTTAACTCCCATTATCTCCACTGTGCCTCAGGAAGCCCCGGGCGGGAGAGGCCTTCCACGCCCCTTTGGGACAGCTGCCTATCAGGGCTCCAGCCTCTGCTCATTTCCCCCAGTAAGGACAGGAGATTCTTTGGCATTAGCTCTGACAAGCCAGGGGAGAAGGCCTAGGGAGAGGCTGAGGTGGAGAGACTTGGCCAGTTGCTATGGTAACCCAGATGGCTGAGTAACCATTTTGAGGGTTGCCATGGCGACGGGCCGCCTGTGGCAGGGATCTTGTCTTCCTGGGTGGCTGGCACCATCCAGACCTCTTAAATGAGTGATGTTGCACTTTGTGAACAGAAGAGGGCAGCATGATGGTGGGCAAAGGTTTCCTATTCCAGAGTGGACTGGGGAACTGGAGGCAAAGCTTAGTTAAGTGTTTCCAGCGGCTGGGCGGAAAGGGAGTTTGGGCTCCTGTTTGTAAGGCTGGTGGGCTGGGCCTGGAGGCAGGTCTCCTGAGACTAGAACTGGATGATTTTCTTCCAAGATCTTGCCGAAGGATAGGGCTCAGGGCAGCCCCTTCAGTGTCTGGCTCCAGCTACTGTTGGGGAGAGGTGCAGGAGACAGCTTACCCCCTGCAAGGAGGAAGAGAGCGCACGCACATACTACTAGCAAAGAATTTATTTATAAAGCATCAATTAACACATGTAAAATAATGTAGCATGAGCCAAGCTGAAGAAGTGCTGAGAGTAAACCTTCTAGGTGTTGGAGGAGGAGCACTAGCAGAAGGAGAAATAATTTTTCACTTTCCTCATTCTTCTCTGCACCTGAAGCCATTGGCTACTGAGTGGACACTGAATTGGATTCTCAATTGTCTTGAATCAGCGATCCACCCCATATGTCTTCAATTGAGACATCTATGCCTTCAATAAATATTTATTGAACATCTACTGGGTGCAAAGTCTTGTGTTGGATCCTATGATGAGAGAAGATGAAATAGATGTTTCTGCCTCAACGAACTTCTGAACCAGGATGTTAGGGAGGCAGTGACATAGACATCCACAGTACATGTGGTTGGAACCCGAGGAATGAGAGAAAGAAAATGTGGCTGGGGTTTTTGAGAGCAGCCTCTCATACCTGGGTTGATTTAAAAGTAACTTCATGTTGTTTCGGGTGACCTGTTAAGATGGTTAGGATTTCATTAGGTGACATTGGGGAGTGGAGGACATTCCAGGCAAAGGCTCAGAGTTTGATTCCAGGGGAACATGCTGCACACAAGGGTGTCATGGGAGATCAGCTGATAAAGGAACTAAGATGCCAAAATATAGAGGACTTTGAATGCCAGGCAAAACTAAGGGATACTGTGAGAGACAAGCATATCTCTTCTAGCCTTCTAGCTAGCCAGAAGCCACAGGCAGCTGAGTATTTTAGGATCATCTGGTTCACTCATTCATCCATTTAATCACAATTTTAAGCAAATATTTAGTGAGTGCCCTGCACGTGCCAGGTCATTTGCCAGATGCAAGTCCTGTGGTGAACAAGACAGACAACAGCCCCAGTCCTCAGGGAGCTAATGGTTTAATAAGGATGAAAGACAAGGAACTGATAGCTTCGAGTGTGATACATATTACCAAAGGGGAGAAGAGGGGGAGGGAGGATCTACTAATCCAGGGATCAAGGCAGGCTTCTCTGCAGGAGTTTCAGCAGAGGTGTGAGTAGGAGTGAGCCAGACCAACAGAGGAGAGCAGTGAAGGGTTACAGCCCTGGAGGAGAGCAGGTGGGAGGGCCCTAAGGCGAGAGAGCACATCTTTGAGAAGCTGACAGAAGGTGATAGTGGCTGGACCTTAGGGAGAGGGGCATTTGGTGAGGCTTCAGTGGCAGAGGACACGGAGGAAAAATAGGGCTTTATCTGCTTGTATTACCCTTTCCTCCCACTAGATGCCCTTCTGAGTACATCCTGCCTCCTTTGGCTTCCTTCTTGCAGCCTCCTTAGAAATGCAACAGCCGTCTGGCCATCAGGAGCAAAGGAAAATCATAGACCAAAAGGAGAAAGCCTCAGAGCTGTCTTGATTGTGTGGTCTGGCCATAAATTTAGACTATTGCTTGGAAAAAACCAGAAACCTTCCCTTCATAGGCTTTCTTCTTCCCATCCCCCTGCCCCCAGCCTCCAGCAGCTGCTTTGTTCCTCTATCCTTATAAAATTTTCTCTGTATAAAACAGAAACATCAGCCAAACATGTGGACTTCCCCTTTTCCATTCATTAGAAGAATTCATTACTTCAAAATCTCCTGGGAGCATTTAAATGCAAATCTTGTCAAGAAAGCTACTTGAGTCTGAGAAGCCCTCAGCCACAACCCAAACCAGAACTTTCTTCCTTGATTACCATGTTTCTTAATAGGAATCTCAACCTCTTGCCCTCACCCCCCGTAAGCCCCCCAGGCCTTCAACAAAGTCTGATTCCCAGAACAGACTGTCTTTCCCTTCTTGCCCTTGTCTTTCTTCACTTTTGGCAAGCCTCAGTCACAGTTCTTGAGGAACCTGCTTACAAAGTGACACACGTAGCAGCCCCAGGAGGGGATGGAGGGAGTTTTCTATTTACTGTAATGAAAATGAGGCAGATGTTTGGGGGTGAGGGTGGAGGTGTGTGTGTGTGTGTGTGTGTGTGTGTGTGTATTTGTGTTTGTGTCTGGGCCTTCTTAGCCTTACTGGAATAAAATAGTATAGGAAATGCAGATGACTCAGCACTGATACAGTCAAGGTCCCCAGAGCTAGCATTTCTGTATTCTCTGCTGTTTATGAAAAATGTGCTTATGCCATCAATCTCCCAACTCCTTCACCCTGCATTTGCCACTAAGTCTTTTTTTTTTTTAAATAATAAACCTCAAGCTTTTTCTCCTTCTTTTCTTAAATTGAGCTCATTAAGCAGCTGACACTAAAACGTGGACTAGATTTTTTTAAGCACAAAAGATTAAACTGGAAGGAAATGAGCCTTTGTCCAAGGATCCTCCCTGTCTGCCCTCTTTGGGCCCTTCCGTGTATGATTTCCTTGCCTGGAACTTGGGCAAGCCAGCAGAACTTGATGGATGGAGAAAGGTATGATTAATGACTTGCTCACCCGATTTCTGATCACGGTATGATGTGGAAACAACCAGTGTGCACCTATTAGTGAAAAGCATCATTTCTGCTTCTTAATTTGCTGAGCATGGACCAAATACTTGGCACTACTCATAGCCTACAAAGAGGCAGGCCTCACCCCAGGGGGAAGAAGCTCCCTTTTGAAAATCTTGAGCATGGGAACTGAAATGGAAACCCAAGTCCCAATTTTGCCTGTCCCATGAATTCTTTCTCTCTCTCTCAACCTAATATGCTTCTATTGTGAGATTGGCCAGCTTAACTTTTTACCCACAACCAACGCCCCACCCTCTGAAAAAAAATCCAGTAACAGACTTGATGAGGTTGGGGAGGATAATGGCTGGATGAGGGAAGATGGGGACAGAAAGATCCCCTTCATTTACCTAAGTTCATCATTCACAGCTGTTGGCCCCAGTGCGGTCTGTGAATATTGGGAGTGAAGGATACACAGATGAATGGACGAGCACATGATACTAGGACCTCCCTTCTCAAAACGGTCCTAATAGATCCCTACCTGTATTTACTAGTTTCCTTTCTTCACTTTCCTTTCCCCTGACAGAGATGTACTGGGCTGCCCTTTTCTTCTTCCCTGACCAGTTAGGCTCGAGTCCCTTTCTTTGTTCCATAACCGGCCTGCTTTCAGTCTCCGGTCCCCACATCGCTCCCTTTCGGTCTAGAAGTCTCTCTGTTCTGATGGCTGTCCCGGCGCAATAATCCGTTGGGTCTTCCCCCCACCCCCACCCCCGTAGATCCATGTCCTCTTTATTCACCCCACCAGGAGGTCAGAATCCTCTGTTCATTCCTCCCCCGTTGTCATTTCTCAGCTCCTGGCTCCTCATCCTTGGCCTGGTTTACTTCATGGTGCTTGGCGTGCCCTCTCGTTTCAAGTTCAGTCTCTTCCGTTTCTGGAAAACCCTTTGTTTCTGGGATTCCGTGTGGCCTCAGTGTTCCCTTCGGCCTCTCGCTGCAGCCCCGTCCGGGTCCTGCCCCTGTCCTCGTGCTGACTGACTAGGTCTAGCCCCGGAGCTATCTAGGTCTTTCGCTCTCCGCCTTCCCCTCAGTTTCTCTAGGCCCTTCTCCAGCAGCTGCACAGGCCCTGCTCGGTCTCCTCCAGCCAGGGGGCTCCCTCCTTTGTCCCAGCGGCGGGTGTAGGTCAGCGCCGAGC
>NW_027528276.1:3812896-3883758 GCF_008692635.1 Crocuta crocuta
TAGCCGCCCTATTATCTGGAGGGAGGCGAGCCGGGGCGCTGCCTCCGGAGCCCCGGCGCGGTGGGGAGTTGCAGGGGAGGAGGAGGAGGAGGAGGAGGAGTCGGGCGCCCGGAGCCTCCTGGTCCGCTCCCCGTGCGGGGCTCCNGAGCAGTCCCGCACGCCAGTGCCTCCTGCAAGGCCTGGGTGTCCGCGAGAAAGTTTTGACAGGCGGAGGGTCTGGGGACTGCGGCTCCCCAACTTGTCCCCGGCCGCCCGGGGGTGCCCCTCGCGGGAGAAGCAGGGGTGCGCGGCCTCGGGGTCGGGGGGTCCCGCTCGGATCTTAACGTCCAGGGCCGGCCTTGCGCTTTGTGTGGCAGCTGTGCTTCCCCCCCACCCCCAGAAACTCCAGAGGCAGCACTTTCTCCTGCTTTATTCAGCGGGTCCCTTGTGACCGGGCCTCTAGTTTCTTCGGAAGGAGAGGAAACTTCAGCCCTTATGACTGAGTCCAGCGCACTTGTTTACGACACCTACCCAGTGAAGGGAAACTAATGCAGAAGCTGTAAAACGCTCCCTCTTTTTCCTCCCTTGTGGCATTAGAGTTCTGGAGAATGCAGCCGAAGAGAGAGAGAGAGAAATGAAATGCTCAAAGGGACCTGCTGAGGGGGTCTGCTTGTTCCCTTCTGCACCAGCTCCTGTAAGCTGTCCAGGTTTCCCTGCCTGCAGCAAGTTTTCTGTCAACCCCCCGTGGGCTTTTCTTTTTAAGAATGTGGTTCATTTCAGAGCACAAAGAGGTTAGATTGTGCTGCCGAACTTCATTGAAAAACTGCTGCAAAGTGAATGGTTCCATTAAGTTTCCTTTGCAGGCTTTTGAGCGACCCTGCATTCTTTTTAGAGGGAGGATACTCTGGGCCTGTCTTGGGCTGTGACAGCTTTAAAAACTGGCAGAAGTGTAACTCAGATAGGTGAAGAAATCTAAGCACCTCACTGGATCATGTTGCTGGTGGCCTCCAGCTGAAAGGAAGTTGGATTCCTAGCAAATGAAACTCGGGAAGAAGGGGGAAGTAGGGCTGGTTCCAGCAGGGACCTCTTGTGGTGCTCTGTCCTTTTAGCTGGCTCGCTTAGTTTGGCTTTCCTCTGAAGGATTTTGATCAGGTGTATAGGAATTTGATCCTTTCCAGGCACAGATCTCTTTCTTGAGGGGAGGAATGGGTCGAAAATGGTTGGCCAAAAGAAATGAAAAGAGCTGTTTGAGTTGTTGTGCAGGCTGCTCTAGGATAGGTGCAGAATTTCTCTTCCCCCACTGCACCATTCTCACTGGGAAGTCTGGGTGGATTAGCATCCAGGCCTTTGTTACTTCGCTGTATGGAATTCTTGCATTTTCCAGATTTAGAAATCCCCTTACTGCCTTAATAGAAGAACTCTTTGCCTAAGCTGGAATCAATAGTGTGTGACCAGGGGTCACGTTTGGGAGAACAGAGACAGGAATTCGTTTTGGAGAGACTTGGGGAAATAGACACTGATGATGTTGGGGGTTCTAGACTCTCATTGGTTGGCCACCAGGTTAGTTGGATCTCTCTCTCTGCTGCTGTTAATTTGTAGTTACCTCATTTCTATAAATGAAACAGGAGTTTTGTATTCAGAAGGAGAGCTAAAGTTTTCAGCTGCATAAACTGTCCCTGGAAAGGGCAAAGGCTAGAAGGGAAGTGATGCATTTGTATTGTGAAGGGAATAGAGCAGTACGTATGGCAGCTGTATTAGGAATGGTTGTCAGGCATGGATTTTCCATAATTGTGCCTGGCAACCATTTCCCTGTGTGTTGGTAGTGAGCATGATTTTGGCAGGATTAGATGATTCAGCATGGACATAAACACTCTCTCTCATTTTCTAAGTATCCCAAAGGCTCTTTCAGAGCCCGACTGTCTAGCAAACAGGAGGTATTAGATAATAATTCTCAATCCCAACATTTCAGAGTGGGTAGCAACCGGCAGAGCCAGGATTGTTCTTCATTCTTTCAATCCTTCAACAATTAATAAATATCTGTTACAAGTAACACAGTGTTAGGCACTGGAGGTGTCAGAATAATGAATGAGATCTGGTTCCTGCCCTTGGTTATTTACATCTAGCAAAGGAAAAGACATATGCAAACAAGTAATTATGATTCTGTAAGTACTAGAACAGAGATGTATATAAAGAACTGTGAAAGCAAGAGGAGGGATGAATGTTTCCGTTGGGTTCATTGGGAGATTTGACAAAGGAGGTGACACTTGAGTAGACCTTTAGGGATGAATGGGATTTTGTCTGATGGAGGAGGACGGGGAGGGGAGAAGACAGGTATAAATACCACATGTAAAGGCTTGAAGGTACAAAGAGAATGGAGGAGTTTGAGAAACAGAATGTGAGTAGTTGGCTATGACTCGAATTTTGGGAGCAGATGGTACTGTAAAGGATCAAGAGTTCAACTTATAAAGATTCTTTTATGGCTTTATTTCATGGGCAGTGGGGAAGTCAGTCACTGAAAGTTTAAAAAAAAGTAGCAATGAGTATGCCAGTTTTATTAATTCATAGTAGGACATACCAATCCAGTATTTGGAATACTTATATTGCAGTCTAAGGCACCCTTTTTCCTTATACCATAGTGCTTATGAAGCTAATCAGATGATTGCTTGGTACACATGGAAACAAAGAAAAGAGACATGCATTGTTTTGAGGAATGTTTCATCCAGATGATTTGGGCCAGTCACAAAGTTTTCCTCTCGAGAGATTGAGGTTGTTGTGAACACCAAAGGAAACTAAGGATAGTCAGGTAGGAGAAACAGGATTGGATTCTTTTCCTGGGGTAGGGACCAACTCTGTGGAAGTAGCCAGCCACATATGGGCATAGCTTTAGGTTTTAGAGAAGAGGTTTAGAAAGAAACACAGTCAGGTTCCTGGTGGCTGGTTAAGCAGGAGGGTAATATAGAAGTTGGTTTGCACAGAATTAGACTTTTGTGTTTTCACAAAGCCCTAAAGAGTCTTTACATGCCATACTTGGCAAAGAATAAAAGAGAACATTCACGTTTCAACTTTGGTAACATGGACTATCTGGTTCTTAAAAACTTAAGAGTTCTAACTAGGTGCCACGGGTTAGAAGAAGCTAGTTAGGACTGATTTTTGTTTACTTGTATCACGAAAAATAACTTACAGAACTTACTGTACAGAGAGGAGTGAAGGGTCTGCATATTATTTAACATTCAAAACTAGCAAGGCAGCACAGTATAGTAGAAAGAGATGAGGCTTGGAATTTCTTTAGCCTTGTGCTCCAGTCCAGTCCTGTGTGACCTTGGAAAAGTTGCTTAACCTGTAATCTTTGGGTTTCTCACTGTGAAAATGATGATGATAATACTAACTCCTTGGGGTTCACAAGAATATAAATGAACTGTTGGCACGTATTAGGCCATTCGTGTTTAGAAAAACTTCCACGTTTTTCTTTTTTACAACCTAGTTTCATATTTGTTATCTTATTTGATCTTCATAATATTTTGTAAGAAAGGTATACACGTGGATAAATTTAGGCATAGAGACTTAAATTACTGTCCAAGAGCTAGGATCCCAGACTTCTAGATGAAGGTTTCACATTGTGTCACAGAAGGAAGTTTAAAATCAGAGCAGTGACTTGGGTTAAGTGAGATAATTGTGAAAATACTTTACTTATTTAAAGTTTATTTATTTATTTTGAGAGAGAGAGTGCGTATGTGCGAATGTGCAGGGGAGGGACAGAGGAGAGAAAATCTCAAGCAGGCTCTATACCGCTAGCATGAAGCCAGACGCAGGGCTCGAACCGATGAACCATGAGATCGTGACCTGAGCTGAGACCAAGAGTTGAACTGAGGCATCCAGATGCCCTTGTGAAAATACTTTATTAATATTGTTGTTAGTTTTTAGCCTCTGAGGGGTAGCCCTTAAGTGGCATACATTTCCAGATCTCTGAACTGTGGAGAATTTCTTTTCCTTTTATTATGGGAGAGGTTTCATGGTATGTAAATTACTTTGACGTCAAGAAAAAAATTTTTTTAAGTAATTTCTGTGCCCAGTGTGGGGCTCAAACTCAGGACCCTAAGATCAAGAGTAGTGTGTTCCATGGACTGAGTCAGCCAGGCATTCCCACTTTGAAATTTTTATACAAAAACAGTGTAATGCAAAGTGGTAAAGTTTTGTTAACACATTGGTTGGAGAACGTAGGCTGAGGCTTTGGTATTGTTTAACTAAATGACTCTCTGAAGCAACCTCTTGGTTGAATGTAAACTCAGGTTTTAAGTTCTTTTTTAGTAGCCCTTGAATTGGAATGGATAGCTTCTAGACAGAACAATAGAATAATTGCTACTTCTGGACATGGACACTATTAATTCAGAAAGTGAGTCAAGTCCGTCTGCTGGGAAATCACAAACTTTGGCCACATTCATGCTGTTGAAATCATAAAATGTGTGCATGTGCTAACAGTGCTTATGGGAGCTACTGCTTTCGTCTTGGGCTTGCTTGGCAAGTGACATAATACACACCAGGGAAATGCATCTGCTGCGGCCTTATTATCCTGGTATTTTTCAGCGCCAATATCAGGTTTTAGAGATGATGGTAGAAAGAAAGCTGTTCAGAGTGTACATTCCAAGATCAAAGGTCACAAGTAAATAATTATGGGTTGCAAAACGAATGTGTAGCATTTTTCTCAGTGGTCTTGAAAACACCCAGGCTCTCCTTTTACTAAATAAGGTTGGCCCTTTCAGCCTCTGGTAGTTATAAGTTGAGCCATGTGGTGTGGTGATGAGGTTGTATGGTGTGTTAAAGCTTCTTCTTTTGCTCTTCATGGTTTTGATTGGAGTTTAAGTCTCTGTTTTGCTTCTACTCCAGGGTGTTTGCTCATTTCTGGCCTGGAGGACCCCTTTCAGGCCTCTTAGCTTGGTGTGTAACATCTAAGAATGTTTATTTCAACGTTTATTTGGTTACTTCTAATAAAATATTATTTTTCCTTCCAGAACTTCTCAGTTCCTGGAATAAATTACAATGAATCTCTGATTCTTTGTCTCCAGCTTTCAGGGCTTTCCATAATTTGACTTATTCTGCATACCTAATTGTATCAACTGTCGTCCAACACAGCTCTCTGCTCCTTGTGGGTAGGTCTCAGTATTCGTTGCCCTTAGATCCTCGTATCTGTTCCCGTGCCTTTATGTTCTCTTTCCTGGAAGGCCCACTGCCTTTCTCTCTGATTATTCAAATCTTACTTTTTTTTTTTTTAATTAAAGCTAAACGTGGGACCTATGTGTTCCATGCAGCTTTTCCCCCTCACTCTCTTAGAAGTTAATCTTGCCTTCCTTGATCTTACAATGTCTACTTCACAGTCTCTTACCTTTATTCTGTTTTGTATTATTTTTGCATTGCCTCTTGTTAGAATCATTTCCCACTGATATTTTATGCTCTTAACAGCATAGAGACTTTTTATACTTCTTTTGTAAGTGGTTGATTGGCAGGAAGTTTCTCTCAAGAGAGAAGGGGCAATCATATGAATATGTTCAAGTCATATTTTAAATTAATTTTCTCAAATTCTAAAAGTAATATATGTTTAGTGTAGAAAATTGTAAAAAAAAATACAGGAAAGTATAAAGAATTTTAGATAATCCACCTTCCTTATTTGTGTGTGTGTGTGTGTGTGTGTGTGTGTGTGTGTAGGGGGAAAGTGGAGAGGCAGGCTGACCAACAGATAGATGTGCACTGGCCAGAGAGAATGTAGTGCTCAAGGATAGGCCATCTGGGATCTGATACCCTCGCTTGCCGTGGTCCCTAAATTTGTGTGGCACTGTAAGTCTATTCTCATGGGGCACAAGCATTTATTTTTCTTTCTCTGTTCAAAGTTTGCTTTCTTCTGCATAACCATTTGTCAGTCATCAAGGATGTGCCAGTGATTAGGGATGATTTGGGTTGTTGCCTAGGACAAGTTAATTAATTGGTCAGTCAGTATCTTTCTTTTGGGCAAGGATCTTGCCAGCTATACTACTGGATTCCCTTCTACCATAGTGAATTTCTATTGTGAATTTTGTTTAGAAAGGTAAGCACAGTTCCTTTGTGTTGATTAAAAGAATGAGCTTTCTTGAATTGTCTTTTGGAGCTCTGATGGTTTCAGCCTGCAGGAGCATTTTGTTTTGTTTTGTTTATTTATTTATTTATTTATTTTTTATTTTTTTTATACAAATAGTTTATTGTCAAATTAGTTTCCACATAACACCCAGTGCTCATCCCCACAAGTGCCCTCCTCCATGCCCATCCCCCCTTCCCCCCACATCCATCAGTCCTCAGTTTTTGTCAGCATTCAAGAGTCTCTCATGGTTTGCCTCTCTCCCTTTCCCCCAACATTTCCGCCCTTCTTATCCCCCTTGTTCCTCCGTCAAGTTCCTCCTAATCCTGCAGGAGCATTTTGGATTGAAACATAAAGGAAGGGAATTTTTTTTTTGGCTCTACTTTTTAGTTCATCAACAATAGTAAATAAGCTCACATTGTACACTGCATTCTACTAGTACCTATAAGCAGATTCTGTGTTGGGGAAAGTGGTAGTGAGATGAGGGGCCATTGAGAAACATTAAAAGCATGATATGAAAGTGCCTGGGTGACTCAGTCGGTTGAGCATCCAACTCAATTTCAGCTCAGGTCATGATCCCAGGGTCATGAGATTGAGCTTTGTGTGGGGCTCTGCGCTGAGAGTGGAGCCTGCTTAGGATTCTCTGTTCTTCTCCCTCTGCCCCTCTCCCCCACTTGTGAACATGTGAGTGTTCTCTCTCAAGTAAAAATAAATAAATAAATAAATAAATAAATAAATAAAAAGAATGATACAGAGATTAGGGGTAGGGGGAGAGAAGGTCCTGAATGTTGATACGAGGAACCATTATGAAATGGACAGGATTAACATAGCAGCTGTGTAAATGATGGATGAGAGTGGAGCTTTATTCTCTAGGAGGCCACTATTGTAACTGTGTCATGAAGTTAGATTAAGGGATGTAAAAGAGGAGAGGTATGTATTTGAGAGACATTTTGGGCATATATAGGGATTTAAGTTTAGATCCTAACATTGATAACTCTTTTTCTAGAAGATTTTTGCCTTGAGAAAAAAAATTAACTACCCCTTATGCTAGGGCTATTCCAAAATAAAGTCTTCTTTTATCCTGTATAAAAATCTTTTGAAGATTTTACTCCATTCTAAACTTGTGCATTTGGACCTATGACTCAGGGTTGTGTTCTTGAGTCTTCTCACTTAAATTCACAATGCTGAGTGCCTCAGAATGCCACTTCTATCCATTCTCTGGACAACCTTCATTGTATGCTTCCAGGAATACTTGCCAAGAATTGCATAAGAAATCCTCTTAAATCCCTTCTAAAATCTTCAGTTCTATCTTGAACTGCTAGTCTCCTACGGTATCAGGGGGCTTGTTTGGAGGATCCATTCATTCATTTAATTAGTAATCATTTATAGGATATCTACTCTGAACCAGGCAGTAGGCAAAGTGTTGAAGAAACAAAGATACTGTCCTTGCATCTCTGTAGTCTTAAAGTCAAAAGGGCGAAGACCTATTGGCAAACTGACAGTTACAGTCCATTTCAGGGAGTGCTATCAGAGGTAGATGCTGCTGCTAGGGAAGTGGAGGGGAGTAGCCACTCGGGCCAGGGTGGGAGAGGGCCAGCCAGGGAAGGCATCCAAGAGCAAATGCCTGAGCTGTCACCTAAAAGATTCAGGACTTGGGGCCAAAAGTCCAGCTAAAGGACATTCTGGGCAGCATGAACAAAAGTGAGTGGATGAGAGAGCTTGAGGAGAGGAAATATGGGGTATTAGTAAGGTCGGGGTTTAGGATGTGAGGGAAGGAGAAATGGGAGGGGTTGGGGAAGGTGGGCAGGCTTAAAGTGGTGAGGGGCTTTGTCATACTATAAACAGATTGGGCTTTATCCTGTGGGCTTTTGGGAGCCATTGAAGGATTTGGGGCAAGGAAGACTATGATTGGATTTACATTTTAGAAGTATTTCCCCTCTGGCAGCAGTGTGAAGGAGGATTACAGAGGGGCAGGGCTAGTGACAGACCAGTTAGGAGGCTGTCACAGTGATTTCGGCAGTAAGTGAATAGAGTTTAAGGTTGTGGAAGTAGTAATATACCCAAGTGGACAAATCAAGAAATGGGGTTAAGGGGTAAAATCCATGGGTTTTGATGACTAACCCCATGTATGAGGGGGAGAGGGAAGCACTTAGGATGACTTGTAGGTTTCTGGCTTAGGTTCTGTATGGGTGGGTGGTATCATTAACTAAAAAAGGGAGTGTAAGAGGAAGAAGGTTATTTGTGGTGACTTGCCCACAGTGCTGGTGCAGGAGAAGATATGGAGTTAGTTTCCGTGTGTTGAGGTCGAGGTTTCTTTGGGATGCTGGGCTGAGGTGTCCAGCAGGTAGGGGGTGTGGCGCTCAGGAGAGCTATAGATGAGTCAGCCATCAGCTTCTGGAATCCCAGGAATGGACCAGGAGATTGCTGGGAGAGTGTGTACTGTGAGAAGAGGTTTGAGGCAAAAACTCTGGGGAACTGCAAGGGGGGAGGGATGGTTTGGAAGCAGAAGAGTAGGATCCTCTAAAGGAAACTGGCCTCCCAAAACAGAGTGCCCAGAGATTCAGGAGGAAGAGAATTCCAGAAAGAGGCTGTGTTGCACAGTGTCAGATTATGAAGAGGTCAAGCAAGATAAGGACTTTTGGCTCTAGAATAGAAAGGTCACCTTTACTGGAGCATTTGCAGTGGGGTTGTGGGAAGTGCAATCCTGAAAGCAATCCGTGGGTTGGGAAGCAAATGAAGAGTGCAGAAATGGAGTCCCATGAGTCTTGAAACCTGGACATTGGAGAAACAGGAGGAAGGCATTCTAAAGAGGGGGATGTCGGGTGGAGGGAGTTTTGTTTGTTTATTGTGACACAGGAGAGATGTAAACATGTTTAAGTGCTGTTTGGAAAAAATTAGTAGAGAGGAGAGTTTAGTAAAGTTCAAAGAAGTGAGAATAATCCATGGGAGGGTGGGTTCAAGAGTAAAATGAGGAACGTATCTGCTGAAAAAGATTATAGAGGGAGGAAGCCAAGAATATAGGTCATTGGCTACAGGTGTAGGAACTTGAGGAATTTTCCCCGATGGCTCTTATTCTCTCTTTGAAATAAGGGATGGAGTGATCTGCTGAGAGGAGGGGCTGTGTGTGTGTGTGCATGCGTACCTGTGTGTGTTTGTGTGTGTGTACACACTTGCATGTGCATGTTTCTTCCCTCTAGCAGCAGACGGTCTCAGTAACCTGAGTGTGGATACTGAGAAGGCAGACAGGAGGATTGGTCCGGGATCAGTTTTCCAGCATGGGTTTGATGGAAGAACAAGTGGTCCTTGTAGAATAAGGGGTCCTTCCAAAAAATGTAACATCTGCTGGATTGTTCATTGTTTGTATTGCTGTCTAGCTGGCTTGTGTTTTGTTCCCCCAGCAAAATGGTAAGCTTTTTCAGGGCAGGAATCAAATATGTAACTTTTGCATTCCTTTCTATCATTTAGTAAATTATAGGCCAGAAATTGATTCATACACACACACACACACACACACACACACACACACGTTGACTTAATCTGACTTTAGTGGTCTGGGGCATTTTGCCTCTTAATACAGAGGCTTTTCTTACCTGTGGTCTTTAATCTTCATCTTACTATCTGCTATGGAGAGTGTGGGATTCATTGATGAGAGAGGGAACTGAACTCCATGCTTAGCTGTGGCATAAATCTCACAGGTTAGCTTCACTTATTCTCCCAGGGTAGTTGAGCTTCGAAACATTTGTGCTTTCCATGAAGGCTGCAGGATTAGTATTCCCTAGTCTATTTGGACCAGGCTTGTGAAGACCAGGGTTCTTTGTAAGGCTAGACAGAGTGGCTATTGTCTTCACAATATGCAGCCTCCTCCTTGTTTATTTTGGCAGGCGGGCAGCAAACGTGATGGATTTGTTCTCATGACTCAGAGTCCTCCCTGCCTTACCTTAACAGGTTCCGTGTAATCACTACCTTTCAGATGGTGATAGTGTCCTTCAGCATTTATCTGACCTTTATATCTAAAAAGAGTATTGGTTACCCTTTTCTTTGTCCTCAACTTGGTTGATTTCTTTACCTTTAGTCTAGGGCAGAAGATATTTCCTAATGTATTAGGTCCAGCTCAGAATTGTCTGAGGTCTTATCCCCTTTGGCATAATGTGCATCCTTGGGTTGTTAACTGGCATGCTCCCCACAGTGTGCCTTGTTTTCTGCTTCTTGTTTGGACTTTATTTTGGATGAATATGGCATGAGTCACTCCAGGGAGTGGAAGGTGTGTCTCCACTAATTTGGAGAATCTTTGATCTTGTTTCAGTCTTTGGTTTGGCTTATCAGGTACAATTTCTCTCTATGTCTTACTAGAGGTGTGTGTATCTGCTTGTGTCCCTTGCCTCTGGTTTCACATAGTGCTGTGAATGGTCCACTCCAGGAGATGCATGCCACTTTGCATGTATGGATTCTTTCTACTATCCTTGTCATTGCTGGCAGCATAAATGCCTCTAAGAGCCTCTTTGAATGTAGTAGAGTATCTAACACTGAATAAATAGAGTTCATAAACCCTCTGCCCTGTAGGAGTTTACAGTACAGTAAACATTACAAATGACAAAAGACAATAAGGAATGTGTAAGCAGTTGGATAAATAATGGAAGTTCATTCCTCATTTAGCTACCATTTTCACAGTAGAACATATCCCAGAAAGAGACCTAGTCCTAAGGGAAAGGAGACCAACAGAGACAAAATCATCTTCTGTTCCAACTTGGATGGCAGGCGAGCTGCCCTCCATGGCTCCTTGATGCCAGGCAGTTTCTCGATAATGTCCTGTCCTGTCATGCAGGACCTGATTGCTGTGTTACCTTTCTTTGCAGCTGGGATGGGATCCTGACAGGCCTCTCTCTCCGGTGACCTGTAGCTGAAGTGGTAGGCAGGGAGACTATCCAGAAGACTGTGTCTCTGGTGCAGTTATCTCTCTAACATTAGGAAGTGCATCCCAGACCTGCTGCAAACACTCTAGCGGTCACAAACACCACAAATGAGCCATGAGCCCTGGGGTCAGGGTGGGTTCGAAAGAAGCTGGTTTGGCCTGGTCTGGGATACCACAAAGGGATAGTATGTAGGACCCATCCCAGTCTCGGTTGGTTTCCCAAATGGAAAACAGGGACCAGAGTAGTTTAGTTGGGGTGCTTTGAGGTCCTCACATCTTTCAGAGGATTTGTTCATTGTTTTTATTATTGTTATTGTTAACAAGTATAAAGACAGTATTCATGTAACACTGCCTTTTTAAGGAAGAATGGGGAACTGTCAGGGGCTGGAATTTCCCTCTACCCTCACTGAGAGAGAGGGAACATTAGATTCTCATCTCTTAGTCCTCTTCTCTCTGATCATCCTGTGGGTGGCTCCTGGGAAGGGGTGAGGCAGCTGAGGCCCTGGCAGGAATATGTTGTTGAGAAGGCAGTATCTAACAGAGCTATAGCACAGGTGGTATGTTAGCAGGAGAAGATGGATGTGGGGGCAGGATTCAGGGGGTTGGTAAAGGCAGAAAATATTTGCTGTCATCATTAGTTGCTTCCCTTCGCCTTTGCCTACATATGTTGTCTCAGAGCAGAGCCAGAACCCGTGTTCTTTTGCTCTTCCTCTTTCTCCTTTTCTTGATTATATCTCATTTTCTGACTTATAAAGATGTGTAATACCCTTAATAAATAGACTTGTGGTGATATGGAAAGTTAAATAAAAAGTTCCAGAGATTGGAAAGCTAAGTGGTGATTTAATTACAGTCTTTAAGTATAACAAGTGTTTTTCTTACAATGCATCTTAAACCAAAACTGCCTGGTAGCACTTCTTATTATGTTCTTTGTTACTTAACTTTTTGTGTGTGTTGTTGGAACTTCCTAAGCTCACTGTGATCCTGTTGAAGGTGTAGGTTATATTGAATGTAATGCATATGATGCACTTCATGAATTGAACCACTTTGCAAATGATAGTGGTTGTTATGTTTTCTTTGTATTTCTGGCAACTTCACGCACCCTTCATGATGGGTTTTTACATGTGGTTGTCCCACAGACAACTCACACTTGCTTTTTTCAATATGGGTGCCATCATCTCCATCCCTTCTTCCAGACCTGCTTCTCCTCCTGTGTCCCCATGTCCATGAATGCCTTCCCCATCCACCCAGTGTCAAAGCTAGAAAACTGAGCTTCATGTATTTCTCTCCCTCGTGCTGCCTAGGCAGCCAGTCTTCTAGCAAGTCCTGTTGATTCCATCTCTTCCATCTCTCTCCGTCTGTCATCTCCTCCGGCCTCATTGCTAATAAACGAGCCCAGGGCCTTATTACTGTTGTGATTCCTTTTAACAGCTTAACCCGTTTGTCCCCATTGGTCTTTCTTTCACACTGCTACCAGGATAAAAATCTTCAGAAATACAAAACTAATCCTGTCTGGTGGTGTAAGAGAAAATAGGTGGGGGGGAAGGGTGCTGTATGAAGGGGGAAGAGAATATAGGTGTGGGGGCTGTATTAAGGGGGCTGATAAAGACAAAATATTTGTTGCTATCATGAGCTGCTTCCCTTTGCCTTTGCCTATATATGTTGTCTAAGAGCAGACTTGGAACCCCTCTATTTATTTGCCTTCTTTCTTCCCCTTTTCTTGGGTACATCTCATATTCTAGTTCATAAAGATAATATGCTGCTTGTGACCCCTCAGTGTTCCCATTGCCTAGGCTTTAAAGACCAAGCATGCAACAAAAAGTTTAATCCCTGCCTGCTTCTTGCATTTTTCACCTTGTCAAGAAGAAGTTATGTCCAGTTGCCTTAGCATTGCCAGGCTGGAGAAGGTCTCTATGTGCCAGTGTTGCTCTGCCTGCCTGGAATTCCTCTTTCACCTGTTAACCTCACCTGCCAGCAAATTCCAGTTTACCCTTAAACACAATTCAGACATTGCTACTTTCGGGAAACCTTTCTGTACCTTTCTTCCCACATGGTGAATCTCTTTCCTCCCTGCTATAGTCTTCTGATATGCATATCACAGTGGATTGTGGTTTGGTTGGTTTTCTGATTATCTCCTCTACACACTTGAAGCTCTATTCCCGAGCCTTAGCATGGTACCTAACACATATGGGTGCTGGAGAAGTATTTGGTGAGTGAACATTGTTCACACAGATTTGTTACAAATGTTGTTCACTGCATGAAATCAGTCTATATAATAAATAAGAGAATATGGCATTAGATACTAGTAGAAAATATTCCAGTGATTCCTGTTATTGGGGTAATAGCGTGATTGTTAGAATGGCATGCCATTTTTGCTCTTGAAGAATTTCAAGAAACAGAGCAGTCTCGTGGATGGTTTAATTCTTCATTTGCTAAAGATAGGAAACTGAACCAGATGCTCTTTGGAGGATCCATTTAGATCCTTGACTCTGGAATCTGAATATATGGCTAGCTTTCATCTAGGATTCAGTGTGAGATGTTTCTGTGCTAAGTGTTTTGTGTATACTAAATATATAATCTATCCTTTTCAAGAGCCAAAGGCCAGTGTGTTACAGCAGATGGAGAATTCCACTGTGCAGAGTATAATACAATTTTCTTATATGATCTTCTAAGTTCTATCTCATGAAAGTTTAGAACTATATATGCCCTTAACCTCCCTTTCCCTTTTGGAATGTTATAATTCTACCTCACCTTAATCCCTGAACTCCATATTCTACTTTGTTTACTGTCTGAGTCTTCCTCTCTATTAGAATGCAGCATCATTGAGAGCAGAAATTTTTTTGTTTGTTTGTTTATTAACTCTGGTATTCCTAGCACCCAGAAGAGCATCTGGCATGTAGTAGATACTCAATAAATATTTGTTGAGTGAATGAACTAGACACGATCGGTTCAGTTCACTCTTCTTATTCCTCATAAGGGAATGAAATGAGGCATAGAAAGGGGCAATAACTGGCTCAAGGTCAAATAACTAGCTCATGTGAAAGCCAGATCTCCTCACTGGGTGAATGGTATTTTTCATGCTTAATTGTAGTTCCATTTGATACTGATGTGCAGTATGGACATAACTATAACTGTGAGGAGAGTTTGGGAGAGCAAACTAATATGGACTGAGCCTTTATTAAATGCCAGGTACCTTATCTCATTAATCATCACAAATCCTATGTTATTTGTGTCATCCTGTGGCAGTCCAGTGATATGGGTAGATTTTACAGATGAGGAATCTGAGGCTAAGGAACCTTAAATAACTTCCCTGAGGATCACACAGCTTATAAGTGGCTGAACTGGGTTTTGAACTCAGGCCTGATGAACCCCACTTGGCAATAGGCCTTTTTAACCTTAAGGTGCTGTATAATATTTTGAATTTGTGGTCTGAATTGCTTTAAGATTTTCAAGTCAGATTACTTTTGAAATGCTCTGATTTGAATGGCTCAAGTAGGAGTTATGGTTATAGGGAGGAGTCTGTAGGGCTCTTGAATCAAAAGAACCCAATCCCATGCTGTGTGTAGTGCTGTATACCCCCGCTCAGGAATATGACATATAATTCAAGTTCAGACTTCCTTTTTAACCCAGGTCTCCAGGACCACTATAGAAAGATGATTATGTTACACTCTTGTTCAGTGCAGCCACTTCTGAGTGTGTTTGGTAGTGCTCTTATGCACCCAGTGCACAAAGACAATGTCTAAAATGTAGGACAGCTGGAGCAAGAGAGGGGTGAACCCAGTTGAAACTAGCTGTTTCTGTGGTAAGTAGGCAGACCGTAATTACCTGTGTTGCTCAGAGGCTTGAGGTGAGAGTGGGGCTGGGGCGAGGTCACACCCATTCTTTGGAGAAATGATGGGAGTAAGTAACTCTTAGTTTCCAATTTATTCCAGAATTATTTGCTCACCATTCAGAGTCATGGTGGTGATGTGGACTTTTTGAGTTGGCACCTTGTCACCCCAATCATCCAAGCGTAAGGTTAACATTTTTTTTTTCCATTAGAGAGCTTCCCTTGGAAACCAGCCATTCATTTTTGTCTCCCTGTTTGCTTCCTCTCAGGTAGCTTTGTGTAGCTCCCTCCCCGAGCTGAGAGGGGAGAGGAAATGGTAGCAAAGGTGGTAGAGAAACAAAGATTAGGAGATTCCTCTGTCCTTTGGGAGTTTGTTCCTTTCAGGAGCTGATTGCTGAGATGGGGGTGGAGACCTGGGAGGAAGAAAGGTGGTAAAGGGAAACAGAATAATGTGGTACTCCATGGTCCTGGGAGGACCAGCAGTAGCTGCAGCACCTGGGGGCTTGTTGGAAATGCACAACGTTAGGCTCCACCCCAGATGGCTGAGTCAGTTTTCATTTTTGCAAGATTCTCAGATGATTGTGTACACATGAAAGTTTGAGAAGCGTAAAGTTGAGTACGTGGTTCAGTGCAAGGGACTTTGGAGTCAGACAGACCTGGGATTGGAACCTGGTTTGCCCATTTACTAGCTGTGTGACCTTGCATAAATTATTTAACCTCTCTGTGCCTTGGTTTCTCATCTGCAGAATAGGGGAACTCTCTAACTTGTAGGGCTATTGGGGAGAGCAAATGAAATACTAGTGCATTTTTCAGTGGATGGTGGCTTAGATTTAATGAAATTTAGTAATGTCTGTAACACACCAGATACTGAGCCTGGCACAAAGTAAATAATACATGTTATTACTAATAATTAAGTTAGATTTAAAGGAATAAAGAGCCTGTCTTTCCTTCTTTCTTTTCTCTCAGTGAGTACATTTGTCTGGAACTTTATAAAAGTGTAGTCAGCTTGTGAATATTCTTTGGTGTTTTGCTTAGCATAATTTAATAATAGCAATTGCAATAGCAGTAGCTAACAAATATAGCACTTAATGTGCCAGGCACTATTTTAAATACTTTATTTATAAATTCATTCAGTCCTTAGGGCAACCATGTGAGAGATGTATTATTATCTCTATTTTCAGATGAGGAACCAGAACAGAGAGGATTGACTTGCCCAAGATCACACAGCCAGTAAATCACAGAGCTGAGATTTGAATTGAGGTGGTCTGATTCTAGCATCCATGCTCTCTGTTTTCATGTACTGTTATCGTCCTCAAATTTAGGTGGTGTAATGGAAATCTGAAGATGGGCTGGGTACCCGACTCTGCCACTAGCTTATTTGTGACTTTGGTGAAGTTACTTCACTTCTCTGGGCCACTTTTTCTACTGTCAAAATGGGAGAGTTAGACCGGATTTATAAGGTCTCTTCATTGATTCATTCAACACATAAGTGATTAAAATAGAAAGTTTGGTAGAAAACCGTATCTAGGGAATTGGTTCAAAAGTACTTGTTAAAGCAGATTGGTGTAGTTAAGAGCAAGGGGTTTGAATCTAGGCTCTGCCACTTCCTGGCTTTATGGTGTTGGGCAACTTAACCTTTCAAACATTGATTTCTTTGTTAGTAATGGGGCGAATAGTTCATACCTTACAGGGATGTTGTGAAGTTTGAATAAGAAAATATGGATCAGCACCTAGCATATGTGAGGCATACAGTGGATAATCATTATACATGAGTTCTCTTTCTTTCTGTTCATCCAGGGATGGTTACGGAAGCACATATATCAGATTCAAACAGAGGTGGAATCTATCTTGGTCCTAATGTGTTTTTTCCATAATGGTATTCTCACTGTTAGGAGATGAGAAGTAGTAGAGAAAGAGGTGTACATATAGCAAGGTCCTGTCCTTTTAAAATAACCTACCTTTTGCTTTTAAATTAAAATTCCGTTAAAAATATATAGTTTATAATAGGATTTTTAAATTAAAATTCTGTTAAAAATATATAGTTTATAATAGGATAATTTTTAAAAAATGACATAAATTTCCTGGGGCTGCCATAACAAAGTACCACAAACTGGGAGACTTAAACAATAGAAATGTATTCTCTTATAGTTCTGGAGGCCAGAAGCATGAAATCAAGGTGTCAGCAGGGTTCATTCATTCTGGTGGGTGGAGGGTGGTAAGGGAGAGTCTGTTCCAGGCTTCTCTCCTAGCCTCTGGTAGCCTCAGAAGCTCTTTAGCTTTTAGCTGGTGTTCCCTCTCTCTGCTTTCACATCATTTCTGTGTCTCTATATCCAAATTTTCCCTTTTACCAGTCTGATATTGGGTTAGAGTCTATCCTAATGACCTCACCTTAGCTTGATCATTTTTAAAGGCCTTGTTCCCAGATAAAGTCACATTCACAGGTACTAGGGGTTAGGCCTTCAACGTCTTTTTGGGGACACAATTCAACCTATGAAAACAGAAGTTCAGCTGCTTTCTTACCTGAAGAGAGGAGCATACATGAAATTAGCTTTTGCTGGTCCCTTAGGACTTATTACCAGGAGTTTCTCAGTACAGACAACAAGAAGAATTCAGGTTTAATCCTGGTCTTGCTAATTCTGCTCTTTGGCTTTGGCTACATTTAGGAAAGAGCTGAGATGGACCTGATTTGTCCATCTATGGACCTCTTCCATAGGTGATGTTTTGCTTTTATGGGCTGAATGGATATTACTAGTATTAATAGTAATAATAATAAAGTCCCATTAGTTGAGTTTTTACTGTGTGCCAGGGACTATGTGAAACACTTTGTGTACATTATACCATTTAATTTGCAAAATGGCCCCATGAAGTTGATATTATTATCATTTCTTTTACAGAGGGGAAAAGTGGGGCTCAGCTGGTGAAATAACTTGCCCAAGGTCACACCTAGGAAACAATAGAGCAGGCATTTAAATCTAGCTCTGTGAGACTACAGAGCTGCAGCTCTTAACCACGATCTTAAACTTTGCCTTCACTTCCTTGAATAGAACTGTCTGGCCCCAGTCTCCTTTTCTCTAAAAACTCCTGGTTCTGGAAGCATGCCGACTGAAGGAGTCAGGGAAGTGACCTTTACTTGCATTCTTGTGAGGTCTTATTGTTTGAGTGGGAAAGGGAATGTGACTTCAGCTGACACTTTTTACCTAGTGGTTTAAGACTTGTTAAGGGGCCCTGGTCAGGTGTGGAACATTATGAGTTCCTTTAAAATAAAAACACTGTTCTAGAACCAGAGGAAAAAACATAGTTCAACTATGTTTGTCTAACTCTATTTATTATTACTACAGAATTACACATACTCATTGAAATAAATTTAAATAGTACCAAAAAAAGGTAAAAGTTGTTTTGTAGTCTTTCTCGTTCTCTACTTTGTCTCACTGGTCAGGATAACCAGTGTTCAAGGTTTAGTCTGTATTCTTCCAGCTTTTCCCTTGCTAAGGTTATTTTGGAACTGCCCCCTTCCCTCCTTTACTCCTTTGTATTGGTCACATCTCTTCATGTCTCATAACCTTACCTTGTATTTATTTTTGTTGCCATATATCCGGCTTACTTTTGGGTGTCCATTGGTACTTAGAATTTATGCCTTTGCCAGAGCCACCCTTTTTCCTGAAGAGTCTTTCCCCATCTCTCTCAGTGAAATCCTACTTATTTGTGGAGCTCAGCTCAAGTCCTGCTTTTCCCATTAATCCTTTGTAAACCATACTAACCTGTGATCACTCATTTTGCTTCTGAACTCCTAGAGTTAACTTAGAAATTTAGACTGCTCATTTGCCTGTTGACTATGTAATGTATCATTGCACTGGTATTTTATTATTTGCATTTTAACTTCCCACATATTTGCCCAATTAGATGTGCTCCTGGGGCTCACAGATTATGATTTATTCTTCTCTCTATTCCTTATTTTGCCTAGCACAGTGTTCTACATTTAGCAAGCATTCACTAAATGTTGATGTGATTAGATTTTCTTAATACTTAACATCCTTTTAAAGATTGGGTGCTCAGACAGAGCTGGACAGCTGAGGAACACTTAACTGATGACATCATCTTGCCTGCCCTTCAGGATGGGGTGTGTGCAACTGAGAGGAGTATTGGCAGATGAAATACCTGTGCAACAGGTTCTGTTTCCTCCTCTAGAGAATGGGATTAAGGCTCCACATTGGGGAAAAGAGATAGTAAGTGTAGGAGGAGGGCTGACAAGGGAATGGAAGGGAGGATGCTACATTGTTAGATATAGGGATATGGCTTTATTAAAAATATAAATAAAAGGATGGTGTAATGCAGAGAGAAGCTTCTTGGAACCAGTAGGCTGATTAGACAAACAAGCTTCTCTGGTGCAAACCAGTTATTAATTGCCATTTATTTTCTTTGCAATAAAACTGTACCACCCAGCGACTTTCTCATTAGGGTGAGTCTGGAGAAAGGGCTTAGGTTAGGATTATGAAATCCAAGAGAGATGTAGGCTAGTCAGTGGGTTAAGGGATGGGAATATTCCTTTCTCTTGTTTGTCTTATCAGCCCTATACCTTAGCGGTTGCCAAGATCCCTGTGCATTTGCTAGTAGGGGCTGCTACCGGAGTGGTATAAAACCTCTTAGTTCCACGCCTTGAGGCCAAGGTGTGCAGTGGACCACCCTGCATTAGCTGTCCAGACCTTAAATGAAATCTGCCTTTCTATCCTCCACTCCTCTGCCTTCCCCAAATAGTAGAAAGGTGGAGAAAAGGAGATGGAATGTGATTATATCAATTCTTCTGTGGCTTAGAGGGCAGAATGTTTTGATTGCTTAATTTAGAGGTCTTGGAGTCTTCTAATATGAAGATGTATTCTTTTGATGATGGAAGGGCATCACTCCATTCTTCATTCTTTTCCTCTGAGTTATATGGACCCATAGAAAGATTTGTACTGGGGAGTTGGTACTTGTCCCTGAACGAGAAAAGACCACTCTTTGACTTGATTTTTTCCCCCCTGTCATAGGATATCTCATATCCTAAGATGAGAATTAATGGTGTTTTGAACAGAGTCTAAATATAGCCAAGACCCTAATACATTTATAATGATTGACTTTGGGTTTTAGAAACACTCTTTTTAGGGGCACTTGGATGGCTTAGTCGGTTAAGTGTCTAACTCTTGATTCTGGCTCAGATAAAGATCTCAACATTTGAGGGGCAATTGGGTGGCTCAGTTGGTTAAGCGTCCATCTTTGGCTCAGGTCATGATCTTGCTTGTTCATGAGTTCGAGCCTCACATCAGGCTCTGTGCTGACGGCTCAGAGCCTGGAGCCTGCTTTGGATTCTGTGTCTCTCTCTCTCTGCTCCTCCCCTGCTCATGCTCTGCCTCTCTTTGTCTCAAAAATAAATAAACATTAAAAAAAAAGATCTCAGCAATCGTGAGTATGAAAACTGCTTGGGATTCTCTCTCTTCCTCTTGCTCTGCCCCTCCCTTCCTCTCACACGATCTCTCTCTCTCAAAATAAATAAATAACTTAAAAAAAGAAAACATAAAAAACCCCACCCTTTTTCAAGTACATTGTTTTAGGTTAGGTGCCTCCTTGCTTTCTGTGGGATTATTTAGCTGCAGACTAGTCTGGAGGGAATAACCGTGCCAAATGACTTCTTGAAGATCATTAAATATTGTGAAGTTACTGAGACTGTCTTGGTGGGGAGAATTTTGGTCCGTTGGAATAAGGTGGCTTGTGATATCTACTTCTTTCTTTCCTTTCAGATAAATCCTCCTACGTGTCCCTTTCTCTGGCTCTGGGAGGGATGATGGGTGCTGGGGGGAGATTTAGTACATTCATCACAGTGTTCAAGTCCTTTGCTGGGTGCGGTCCTGCAGAGCTTCCTCTAAGAGCTGACTCAAGAGCTCTCTTCCACTGTGGCAGTGTTCTTGTTTTCACGTGTTGTATGAATTTACAGCCTTGGCATTTTGGGCAGCATCATTTGGAGGTGTTAGCTTGAGAATGAAGAAAGTAGAAATATTTTCAGAAGTTTCTTGAAAGAAAGGTTCCTTTCACTGGCACATTAAGTCTCCGTAGATTCTGTTGCTCAAGGGCTAAAGAATTGTAAGCCTATACTCTTCCTTTTTGTTGTCACCAGTTCCTCTGAATAACAGTTACTTGTTTGTCTTTCTGTCCTCCATGAAACTGAGCATCTTGAGAGCTGGGATGTGGTCTTATTCATCTTTGTGGCCCTGATGTTTAACAGTGCCCAACTCAAAGTGCTTATAAATGTATGTGTTGAGTTGAGTGAATAGTGGAGGGAAGCTTTAAAGGCATTGACTACAGAGAGATGCATGCCTAGCATATTGAGTTCTCAGACATTAATATAGAGTGGAGATGCATAAAGAAAATTTTTGTGGATAGGACACAGAGAATTTTTATTGCCTAAGAATTTCTTGAGGAATACTTGTTTTGCAGTTTTCCTTTATGTGGGAAATCATTTAGAAGTTATGAGTGTTAGTAACATCTGACTAGCTAATGACCTTGGGCAAGGCTTCTTCTAGTCCCTGTGACTTTTATAGTCACTAGACCTTTATAGTAGGGACTAACGATACTTACCTGCCTGTGCCTCCCAAATGGAAGAATTCAGCAAAGGGAGGGGCTTAGGATTAGATTGGTGGTGGGGAAAGAAAGCTTTGAGCCCCTGCTAGCCAGGCACTGTAGAAATATAAAGCTATTATTATGATAATTGCTGTTGCCAAACAAGAAAGCCTCAGCCTCTTGTCTGGTGTGTAACCCACACCCAGCCAACAACTTCAGACTGGGTGGCTGCAGACTTGAATATTGGAGTCACCTGTGGCTGTTACCAATTGCCCCTTTTGGATTTTCTGAGTCCTGTGCAAACATTGCTTTTTGGCTCTTTTCCTTCTGTCCAACAGCAAAGAATAGGAAGTTTGTGGAGATGTGCTTTTTGGTTGGCATTTGAGCATGGGATGCCTTTAGTTCTCCCTTTTAACTAGTAAATATCCTAACTAGTAAAGAGCTATAACAAGATGAGCCATGTTTGGACCTTCTTACCTAGGGAGTGACTGAAGCCTGAGGGGAGCTAGGCTTTGCACAACGCCCTGCCTTGTGAAGGGAGCAGTTGCTTCCCTGAGAGAGAAGCTTGGATCCTGATCAGCTGATTTCCTGTCTCTACCGGGATGTGATTCCTCTCCCTTCCTTCTGGAAGAAGTGGATATTTTCTCATTTCCTGTTTGATAGCATATTTTTTGAGTGCCAGGAGACACTTGCTGACTATAAATCATTGGGGGGTGGGGTGGGAGGGAGGCTGCTTTTGTTTTCAGCAGAGTGACTTTTGTTTGAGGAATTCAAAGCGTAAACATGAACCCAAGCATCGTCTCTCCCTGGTAAAGACAACAGGATCTAAAGGGTTTGTTTTGAATCCCTTGGATCAGAAGAGCTTGGTCCCTCATGGGGACCTAGCTGTGGATTCCACTCTCACCACATCCTCTGCTCAGTCCTTTTGCTGCCTGAATCTGCTGGGGAGGCACTGTTGTCCCTGCTGGAAGTGACCCCACCCTTGGAATGGAACCTGGCAGGATGCCCCTGTGAGCCCTTATGGACACAGGCTGGACAGGAATCTGGCTCTCCAGATTTCCTGTCATCCGTCCTTTAAGAGCAGACCCGGTAGCTTCCTCTCAGCTGGGTGGGAGCTGGTGCTTCTGGAGCGGCACCACCTGTGGACCCGCACAGCAGCCTCTGTTCCCAACCGGGAGCTGCCTGCCCAACCCTGACTGGCCTGTTCCCCACCCATCTGGAGTGAGAGCAGAGGACTAGAAGAGAGGACTGGGCAGGAAGGCACCATGATCCCCTTTGCTTGTTGCAGAGCTCTGCTTAGTGTTTGGGGAGCTGGAGTTTACTTTTGCAACATACTAATTCTTAGATTTTTCTTTGTGGACCTTGGAGATGTCCTTAAAAATGCTTACAAAATAGGACATTGCTTGGTAGGGTATGAGACATGTCATTTTTAGGTTCTGTGGTAACCCAGCTTTTTCTAGTTTGCCAGAGTTTTACATGGCTGGGTAATTGGTACATTTAAAGTTCTTGGAGATCATCAGAGAAAGAACAGCTTTATAAATAGAATCATTGAACATGTGCCTAACTTTCAGCCGTAAATTCTTCCTTTTGTTGCTGACTGTGTGCCCTTTTTCCTTGCTCAAGGAATTTTCTGGTTTGGGGCTGTTTTACAGTATCAGATAAATTTCCCCTGTAGGGTAGAAAGCAGAATCTTGAAGTAGAAAGGATATAGGAATCGGAATTGTGGTTCTGCTACTTACTAGCTCTGTGACCTTGGACAATCACTTAACCTCTCTGAGCGGTGCATGCTTTTTCTATTTCCTCATTAGCAAATGTTGGTGATAGTAACTATCTCGCAGGAATTTTGTAAAGGTTAAGTGAATGCATGTAAAGCTTGTTGCTTGGTACATAGTGGGGATGTTATTGGAGTTTTTATTAGAAAGAGTCATAATAACAATATGATTTTAAAAATTGTAAAATATTCATAACAAAATTTACCACTTTATTTAAAATTTTTTTTAAACATTTATTTATTATTGAGAAAGAGAGAGACAGAGCATGAGTATGGGAGGGATAGAGGGAGGGGGAGACACAGAATACAAAGCAGGCTCCAGGCTCTGAGCTGTCAGCACAGAGCCCGATGAGGGGCTTGAACCCATGAGCAGTGAGATCGTGACTTGAGCCGAAGTTGGACGCTCAACCGACAGCCACCCAGGTGCCCCCAAAATTTACCATTTTAATCATTTTTTTCTTTTTTCCCCCATTTTAACCATTTTTTAAGTGTACAGTTCAGTGGCATTAAGTACATTTACACTGTCGTGCAACCATTACTACCAGCCATCTCCAGAACTCTATCTTCCAAACTTAAATTCCATACCCATTAAACAATAACTCTTCATTCCTACCCAGCCCCCCAGCCCCTGGCAACTACAATTCTACTTTCTGTCTCTATGAATTTGACTACTGTAGGTACTTCATATAAATGGAATCATAATATTTATCCTCTTGTGACTGACTTATTTCATGTAGCATAATGCCTTCAAGGTTCATCTGTACTGTGGCATGCATCAGAATTTCATTCCTTTTTAAGGCTGAATAATCCTTTGTATGTGTATACCACATTTTGTTCATTCATTCATTCATTGACAAACATTTGGGTTGCAATCAATGTGATTATTATTTTTTATATCAGTATTGTTGGATTGATTCTCTACAGTTAGAAGTCCCTGAGCTGAGAGGAAGAAGAGGAAGTAAAGGAAGATATCACTGTTTTTGTGTTGATTTCATTTCTCTGGGTTTTGGTTATGGGACCTATTTTTGATAGGAGTCTGACATCTGATGGACCCATTGGAGCCCATACAGAGGGTACAGGCATGGCAGAACTCTAGGGGGAAAAATTGCTTCCTAGTCTAATTTTTCCCAAGGATAGAATGCTTTGCAGTATCTGTGGCTTACCAGCCTTGTCTGCCTTCCTCTCTCCTTTGCTCTTACTATGAATGGGATTCTTGGTGTTGCAACATATGTAGGCTCTTTTTTTTTTTAAATAAGATCTTATTTTTAAGTAATCTTTACACCTAACGTGGGGCTTGAACTTAAAACCCTGAGATCAAGAGTCCCATCCTCTACCGACAGATCCAGCCAGATGCCCTTAGACAATAAGTTTATTAAAAAATTTTTAATATGTTTATTTATTTTTGAGAGACAGAACATGAGCAGGAGAAGGGCAGAGAGAGAGGGAGTCACAGAATCTGAAGCAGGTTCCAGGCTCTGAGCTGTCAGCACAGAGCTCACAGGACCTGTGAGATCATGACCTGAGCTGAAGTCGGAGGCTTAATCAACTGAGCCATCCAGGTGCCTCAAGACTCTTAGTTTGTTTTACACAGGTCAAGGGCTGAGGAGGAATTGCTCTACACGAGTAATGAGCACAATGATGGACTAGCTATATATCAGCCTGGCTTGCCATGATAGGGTTTACAGGATATATACACACATGTGTGTGAGTGCACATACATGTGCACATATGTATCCACACGTATATCCTATCATTGACAGTTGATACAATATAGAAGCTACATGTTTCTCTTCTGGCTTTCCCTCAATCTAGCCCACCACCAGAATGTATACGTTAGCAACAGGGGGTTCCCAGAATGATGGGAGAGATCAACTAGGGGGTTGAAGCAGGAAGAACCTTAGCAGGAGGGTCTTGCTAGCTTAGACAGGCTCTTGAAGTTTCTAATAAAATTCTAGAGAGAGAATATTTTCCAGCTATGACTTCTTTTGCATCACCAGGCCTTGTTTAGATCTTTAACAGTCCAAGAGTCCAGCCTTCTGTATCCTGTGCTTATGCCAGACACAGGGGATGGAGGCTGAGAAGGAGACTCAGCCCCTCAAATTTCTGGATACCTGTTATGTAGAACTCTCCTCTTTGCTTATGGCATAAAGGGTAGTTTATACTGATTTGCCCCCAGTCCTCTCTCTATGCTTAAGAGGACTGCAGTGTCATTGGGGTGTTTCACCCTGTTGTGTCATGGGTACAGGGACACATCCCTTCAGTGCACTCCTCACCCAAATTGGCCTACCTTTGTGTTTCCCGCTTTATACCTCCAATGCCCAGATGTTTGTTTGTTTCTTTTTTAACGCTTATTTATTTATTTTGAGAGTGAGAGAGCAGGGGAGAGGCAGAGAAAGAGAGGGAGAGAGAGAGAATTCCAGGCAGGTTTCTGCACCGTCAGCACAGAGCCCAGTGTGGGGGCTTGAACTCACGAACTGTGAGGTAATGACCTGAACTGAAACCGAGAGCCGGATGCCTAACTGACTGAGCCACTCAGGCGCCCCTACCAGTTATCTTTCAAAAGTTATTTAGGATGGGGGCACCTGGGTGGCTCACTTAGTTGAGCGCTTGACTTGGGCTCTGGTCATGATCTCATGGTTCGTGGGTTTGGGCCCTGCCTTGGGCTCTGTGCTGACAGCTCAGAGCCTGGAGCCTGCTTTAGCTTCTGTGTCTCCCTCTCTCTGATCCTCCCTCCCCTGCTCACGCTGTCTCTCTCTCTCTCAGATATAAAAAAAAAAAAAGAAAAAAGAAAAAAAGAAAAGTTATTTAGGATCATTTTATGTTGTCAATGAGCAAATTTTATGTTAAGTTACTAAAGATTACATTTAGTATTATTCAGTTATGATTGCATACGTATGTATGACTAAAGAATTATGTTTGTGCTTTGTGAAGGCCGCTACAGGAGAGGGTCTAAAAATGAATCTAAAAAAATAACCTATTTTAGGGAAACGTAGGTTAAATACAAAGGACAGTAGGGGGCACTTGTATGACAGTGGAGTAAAGACATGCACAAGAGTGTTCAGTTTGAGTCTTGAACTTTAACATGTTTCTTGGAAAGTTAATATTTTTTCCTTATGTTTTCTTTGTGAAAACTGATGGTTGGATTTTAAATATAAAAATATTTGGCATAATCAACAAGTTATATTTACTCTGTCAACTAAAAATGGACTTTCTTCAAATTTGTTAAATTTATTTTCTTTCAGATACTTTTTGGCAAGATACTAGGTTAAACATCATTTCATTTAATGATTTCAACATATAAAGCTTTAAAAATTTGAAACAATCTATTGGAAGCCTCAATTTCTGTGTCAGCAGATTCTTACTTCTCTAATTATGTGCTACCTGTCACTCAGGGATCTTGTTCAAATAATTTGTTGTACAAAATCAGTGAGTGTAAACAGTAAGAAACCAAAACAAAATGAATGTTCATATGGTATGTGAATAGAGGTACCAACAAACACTTGAGAAATGGCTAAGAAGATCGAACCCTTTGCTTTTCATTTTGAAGCTGGTGTTAAGATGAACATAGCTTTCTCTTATTTGAATAATGATGTTGAAAAGTCCTAAAGGCCCAAACAATTAGTTGTGAGCAGTCCTTCTCCTGAATTCCCTATGAGCAGCTTTGATGGGGAATAACAGTATCATTCTCAAATTGGCCGGTGCACAAACTGCATAATTAGAGGTATTCCATTTTCCATACATATGATATAGTTGGCTCTTAATCAACCCATGAAAATGGAGCAGAGGCCGTGCTGAATACTTCAGACTCACAGATAAATCCTAAAACTAATTTTCACCAACTGTTCTATCATTACTCCTACTTGCGTTACCAAAAATGTTTGTAGGGGGTAAAATGAACAGATTCTCCCCACCCCCCCTTTTGTTTATCCTTTACCTGTCTTTTAAATATTACCACCCATTACTCTTTACATTCCAGCAGAATGAGCTAGTGCCCTTCCTACATATGCCCTATGTTTTCCTGCTTTTGTGTTGGCTCAGGCTGTTTTCTCTATCTGGATTTTCCTTCCATTTCTACTCTTATGTGTCCTTCCACACCCATCTCAAATATCACTTTTTTTTGTTGCAACATTTCCTAATCCCTTCAGGTAGAAATCATATCATCTTTCTCAATTTACATAATACTATGGAAGGAAATTCATTTAAAAGTAATAGTAATAACTGACAACTTATATTCATATAGCCTTTTACAAAATGCTCTTCACATGTATTAGCTCTTTTGAGCTCCAGGTATAGTTTATCCCTTCTGCTTTACAGCTGAGGAAACTGGGGCTCAAAGAGGTTAAATGACTTGCCTGAGGTCACACGCAGCTGGAACTAAATATAAATCTTATGACCTCAAACCCCATGTTCTTTCTACCAAACAATGCTATCTTATGATTCTTCTCTCTTGCTACTGTATGTTACACTTACTTGTGAAAATGTCTCATCTGGTGCACTACCTTGTGCTGTCCTTGTTCTCTGTGGCCTTTATATCCCCGTAGCACAGACTATTGCGTACAGTAAGGCATCAGTAAATATTTGAAAGGCTGATGATGAGTCAGGGAGATGATGGTGAATGTGTTTATAGCACAGTGCCCAGCACATAGATGCCTAATACATATTTGTTGTACTTAATTGTAAAATGGATCAGACCATTTAATAAGAGATTATATGGCATTTACTAAGTACCAGACACTTTTTATAAACGCTTTGTCTGATATTAACTCATTTAATCCTGTAAACAACTAAATGAGGTAGGTACTGTTTTTATTTCCATTTATACTTGATGAAACCGAGGAATAGGAAGGTTAAGTGACGTCCCAAAGGCCACACAGGTGGTAAGGAACAGAGCTGGGGTTCACAGTGACAGGCAATTGGCCCTGTGCATGCAATCCTAACCATTATGCCCTAATCAGCTGTTCTGAATATTTTTAAACTATTAAGTTCCTCCTGAACTCCTGTCTGTCTTGGGTGTGGCTCAAATAAAGAAAAACAGAAGCAGCAAACCTTATGACGGTACTGCAGAGAAGTGGTTCCCATCAGAATCACCTGGAGGGCTTGTTAAAACAGAGACTGCTGGGCCCCACCCCCCAGTTTCTGATTCAGTAAGTCTGGGGTAGGGCTCAAGAATTTGTAATTTCTTAAAAAAAATTTTTTTTAATGTTTATTCAGTTTTTGAGAGACAGAGTGTGAATGGGGGAGGGGCAGAGAGAGAGGGAGACACAGAATCTGAAGCAGGCTCCAGGCTCCGAGCTGTCAGCACAGAGCCCGTCGCAGGGCTCGAACCCACAAACCGTGAGATCATGACCTGAGCCGAAGTCTGATGCTCAAACCCACTGAGCCACCCAGGCACCCTGAGAATTTATAATTTCTAACACTTTCCCAGGAGATGCTGCTGCTGGTCTGGGACCACTTGTGTAGAGTATAACGGTTAACAGCATCAATTCTGGGGCTAAGCTATCAGAGTTTAAATCTCCGCTCTGCCATTTACCGTGGGCCTCGGCAAGTTTGTAAGCCTGCCTGTGCTTCAGTCCTCATCCATGAAGTGGCTGTCTTGATAGTACCTACATCATAGGATTCTTAAGACGATTGAATGAAATAATACATATAAAGTGTTTAGAATGGTTATTGGCTTAAAGTAAACATGCATTGTTAACTACAATAATGGTGATAAGAAATGGTTCCTTTCTTTGCAGATTTTATAGTCTAGTAACAAAGATTAGACTTAAATTGAACAAATAATAAAAATAGTGTGAGATCAGGTTATTAGTTCAGGTGGTTCTGACTTTGAAGTACCTTAGAGGTGAAGTGTGGCTATGTTGTGGGGCAGAGAAGCAGTGGGGGATCAGGAGGAGAGAACAGAAGATAACAGATAACAGAAGATATCTGAAGATAACGGAAAGTTGTATAATCAGAATTTTGAAAAATTGGCATTGTCAGTGGTTTGGGTTTTACAGCCAGAGAATTGGAGGGATTGAGAGGGTGAGAGAGAGAGAAAGAGGTGGAGGAGGAGAGAGATGTCTGCACTTTGTTTGCCAAGGAGATAACTAACTCCTTTTCTCATTCATCTGCCTTAGAGTTGGTGGCTGGTCTGACGGTGAAGTCCCTGGCAGTTTGCTCTTGGCTGGCAACAGCGGCCAAGGAAGTGGTTTGCTACTGGCTTCTGAGGCTGGGCTCTGCAGCCTTGATCCTCCACAGCTGATTCACATACTTTTGATTCTTGCTGAGAAAGGCAGTTGTTAGGTTTGGAAGTTTTCAGATTCCAGAGCCAGCTGGACATCTGACCCTCGGGTAGCTATTTCCCAAACTGCCAGCCCTCTGTCGCCTCATTTCCCTGGGCCCCTTCTCTTTGACTTTGAAGCAATATCCTATATTTAGTAAACTAGCCAGTTAGAGGTTGGAGGATGTTGCAGGGGGATGTCTCTCTCCCACTTTAGGATTCTGGGTGGATGAAGTATTTGGACCCAGGAACAAGCTGTGTTCTCCTGTTAAAAAACTTTAACCCATTCTTCATCATCAGCCATGTTCATAGGTCAACTTATAGAGCTAAGAATGTACCTCTAGCTCATGGGCAAGGAGCAGTGTTTATTTTTGGGTATCCTGAGGAAAATATTTGGGAAAGGAGCGGGGAGAAGTTCAGACAGCTCCATTTATGGTTGAGCAATGCTTGGTATTCTACAGAAGAGACCATATGGACAATGGAGAAGAGCTTAGCATTCTGATTATTCATCTCTTGCCTCCTCCATTCAGGAATCGTTAGGGACACGTCGTTAGCCATCAGAGTGGGGCAAGTATTTCTTGGACTCACATGAACCTCAGCCCCCCATCCTGGGCATCTTCTGCTTTCCCAGCCTGCTGAATCATACTACCTGGGAATGGCAGTAGCCAGGTTGCCGCCTAGAGCACCTGGAGTGCTCTTGGCACTGATGCACTGTTGACTGGTCTTGGTCTCCTAGACACGGCTTGGGCCTCTCCAGGCCTGCTGGAGTGATATGCTGGGTCTTGGCCCCCTCCCCCCCAGCTTGTTCCACAAGGCGCTGACCTACTTTTCAGAGACAATTAAGTGTTTGTGAGCAAAAGAAGGCGGTGACCCAAGTGAAGGTGAACCAGAGCTGCATTAAACAAACATTTGGAGTCAGTTTTTTTTGTCTCACACAGCAGGATCCATCTCAAGTTCAAATGGAATGGCTGACCAAGCTGATGTGGGGGCCAAATTCCAGATGCTTATCTGGATAGCCATCCTTGAAATCTCAATCCTTCCGTCAGTGTACTTTAATATAAGAAATTACCTTTTGTGATCATTGAACCCTTTGTTTTTAGGTGAGAGGAGGTTTGGAAGGAAGCTGGGGCTCTTTGAGTGAATTAGTGTTGTAAGCCCACAGCCCCTTTTGGTGGCAATGTCCTGGCTTACCCTCTGAGAGGATTCGAGTCTCTTTCTTTTTGTAGAGGCTGCAGTGATAGGCTGCATGGGCACCTAGATCTTTGGGGAATGAGCGAGGAGGTTGTTTAGGCTTTCCTGTCCTTGTGAGACAAGGGTTAGATTCAGGCTTTACAGTGAAAGGATATGAACTCACTTTCCTACCTCAGGCTTAGATGTCACCTACCTTGTGAGCAAACCCTGCTTCTGCCTCCCTGTTGAATATGATTGTGCTTGATTTGTTATCCGTACTGTTGTCCTTTAGCACTGGGGGAAGGGTCTGAGGCCCAGAGAAGGGACCTGACTCCTGTCCTACATCAGCTGGCTCCAGGGCCCTGAGGGAATTGCTAAATGACAACTAGGCAGTTTCTGAAACTTTTACTTTCAGCAACTCCCCACACATGACAATTCCTATAATTTCCCAGTCAATAAACAGAAGTTACTGATAATGCACCCAGAGATCCAAATCAAATCTCAGAGCTCAGGAAGGAAGAAGGTTGGGAGGACTCAATCCTGCCATTCTCTCATTGGAACTCCAGACAGCCTTTGAAGCGAAAGCCCTGTCTGGAGAAGTAGGTTACATATGGCTCAGAAGTCAGCATGACATCAATTTGGGTTGTGTAAATGGCTAAGTTTCTAGGGGAAGAGTATTTGAGATGATGTGAAATTGCTCCCTTCCTCCTGGAAATCCCAGGGTCTGGTCACAAGCTGCATTCTTCAGCATCTAGTCCTTTATGCCCACGGAACCTGCTCTATGCCTGTTTTCCAGTCTTTCAGCCTCTGAATGGTGCCTCTGCCTTCCTCACCTAAAGCCTGTACGACAACACCTGCCCTGGCATCTCCAAGTCTCTTTCTTCCACACCTTACTTTCCTTTCCCCACATTCATTTTCTCCACCCAGCTACCGAGTTCTGCTACATAGCATTGTGCTGACGGATTTCTTTACAGATTTACGAGCTCCAGCCATAGCTTGACTCTGAACGCTGCCCTGAAGTCTTTCTCTTCTCTCCTGGTTGACTCCCAGTCCTTGTCCATCCCAAACTTTCCCCTCTCCTCAGACTTGCTCCTCTCCACCCTACCTTGTAACTCTCGACAAGTCAGGTAGTCTTGTACTTCCCATGGCTTGTCCTCTCAGTGCACCTGTTATTTTCCAGTCCTCACTGCATTCTCCCTGTGTCATAGGTAGGCTTCTGGGCATGTGCATGGCTTGTATTCTTGTCTTTCCCCACCTAGTGACTCCTTATAAATATGTTCAGGTTTCCTCCATTCTAGGACAGAAATTCTTTTAAAATTCTTTTAAGCTGGTATCTTCTTTCCGCCTTTTTTTTTTTTTTTTTAACCACTAGTCGTCTTGACCTCTGTAGCCTGGCTTGACCACAATCCCAACTGAAGTCGCCATCACTTGTGGTGATCTACCTGCAGAGTTCTGGAGTCTCCTTCACTTCTCATGCCCTCTGACCTTGTCACAGTATTTGATCCCCTATAGACCTCTTTTTTTCCCGTCACTCTGTGTGCTCTCCCTGGATGAGTTTACTGACTCTGATGATTTCATTTATCAACATTATCTGCGTATGGTGATGACTCTCAGAATCTCTAAGGGCTTTTCTCTCGGGTCCAGAGTTGTATTTCCAAATAGCTACTGCCCTTTTCTACTTCAGAGTTTGCAGATATTCTAATTGACATATCCAAAACCAAGGTCATCATCATCCCTCTTCTTTCTCCTGTCCAACCACACCTGCCTCTCTTTGTGTACCCTGTCTCCAACACCAGTATCACTCCACCTATTTGCCTAAGCTAGGAAATTTGGGTTTGTTTTTTGTCTTCTTCATTCTCCATATCTAATTGTACACTAAGTTCTGTTTGTTCTAGTTCAGAAACATCTCAGCATCCATCCTTTCCCATCCATCCATCCTGGTTAGATCCACTGTCCTAGTTTAGATCCTTATCATCTTTGGCTTATTGCCAATGACTTTTGCAGGGTCCAGAGTCATTGCATACCTAAAAAAATTTTTTAGATCTATTTTGCAAAACTACTTTCCATGGAAGTTGTACTGTGTGGTTGAGTCTCACACTTTATCTCTTGTTAAAACACCAGTGCTCACTGTGTTCTATTCCTTCACAGGGTGAAGTTCAGACTTCTTAGAATGGATATGATTCTCAATTTCATCCCTTGTTTATGCAGTTTCCTGTGCCTTGGATGTTCTTTCTGCTCCATCTGCCTCACAAACTCCTGTTCATACTGTAATCTTTTCATTCCAGCTCAAAACTAACTAGCTTTTTATGGTAGTCCAGCCTCTTTCCCCTACCTCAACCAGGAAAAATTGAACTTATCTCCTCATCTAAGTTCTCATGGTACTTTATACATCCCTTTGTAATAGTACTTAATTTACAGTTATCTGTTTAATCGTCTGACTCCTTTACACTATGAGTTTAATGAGGGCAGACTTATGCCTTCTTCATCCTTGTTTCTTTGGTACCATATACTTGGTTGAATTGTTGGGTTGTATACAAAGTTTCTGCTTTTTCCACATTTGGAAAGTTCTAAAAGAGCTATGCTATATTGGATATTAGTTGTGATAGAATCTTCTCTCTTCTTTTTATTTCATAAAGTATCTGTTTACTGTATGAAAATTATAAAATAATGAAAACTAGAAAATTAAAGTTGCCTAGGGTTGCCTGGCTGACTCAGTTAGTAGAGCATTAGACTCTCGATCTTGGGGTTGTAAGTTCGAGCCCCACGTTGGGTATAGAGATTACTTACAAATCTCTATCTCTGAGCCTGCATGGCTCAGCTGGTTAAGCATCTGACTTTTGGTTTTGGTGCAGGTCATGATTTCATTGGTTCCTGAGATTGAGATCTGTATCAGGCTCTGCACAATGCAGAGCTTCTTGGGATTCTCTCTCTCTCTTTCTCTCTGTCCCTAGCCCCTCTCATATATTCTCTCTCTCAAATAAAGATTTAAATAAAGATTACTTTAAAATCTTAAAAATTAAAGTCACCTGAAATCCTATCACTTGGATAATCACTGTATATGTTTTGCTATATTTTCTTTCAGATGTTTTTCTGTAAATATATACATATTTTGCATCAATGTACTGTTTGTAACTAGTTTTCTTTACTGTATGGTGAGTATCAGTTTCAAGAAATACGTATCTATGTAATAATTTATGTTGCTGTCAACATTCCATTGCATGGGTGTACTGCCCTTGAGCCGATCGAAACCCTATTGTTGGACTTTTAGGTAATTCTACATTTGATGTTTTAAACAATGAGATGAATATACTCGTATATATATTTTTTCTTTGCATACTTAACCACATTTCTTCTGTATGAATTCCTAAAAGTGAAATTGCAGAATCAGAAGTTATTGCACACTTTACAAAATTTTAGATACATTTTGCCAAACTGCTCCCTGCAGAAGTTGCACCTTGTAGTTGAGTTTTTACACTTCATTGAGATTTTTTTTTCTTGTGGTAGGTTTTGTGTTGCTGTTGGAGGTTTTATGTATTGGAATGATTTAAGTAGGGCCATGTTTTAGGAAGATTGATGTGCCACGTGCAGCATGGATTGAATGAGAAGAAGAGAAGTCCGTTTTTTGGAGACCATTTTAGCAATTCAGGTGCGAGATGATGAGGATTGGAAAGGAGAGGTCAACTGTTGGATAAAGGAGAAGATGATGAGAGGCAGTGGGAAGAATTGACAGGACTGGATAGTGGGGTGGGGAAAGGGTGCCATTACTCGAAGTGGGAAATTACAAGGAGGTATCAATTTGGAGAGGGACGCTGCGGATCCACTTTTAATAACCTGAGTTCTAGTTGCTGTGGCATGCTCAGGCGGAAATGCCCTGCAGGTGGTTGGCACTGTGCCACAGCAGGCAGAAGAGAAGCAGGACTTAGCATTTCATACCACTTAAAGCCCTCTGTAATAAATAGCCTTTCCGTCATCCTCTCCAGGTGCCTCCTCACATCTAAGCCAGACATTACTGTCTTCTTGGAGAGCCTTCGCTCAGTGTGTCTGCTGTGTGGAACTTACCCATTGTTCACAGCCCACCTCAGAACCTTCCAGGAAACCTCTCATCACCCCCACTGGATGTTGTTCCTAATTTCTTAAATGCTAGTGGTCATTTTTTTCTGTATCTTTCATATGGTACCTTAATATCCTATTTGTACATATTCATTATTTTCTTCTACAATATTGGAAGCTCCTCAAGGTTGAAGACTGTATGATAAACTCCATTTAATCTCCCACCTTGTCAGCATGTAAGGGTCCAAAAAAATTTGGTGATTTGTGGAGTAAATGGAACCAGCTTTAATGTAATATTATTAATAAATTGGATTATTATCATTCTACACCTAATGCCTAATAAATAGTGCTAACACTACTTTATGGACATTTTTCTACTTATTTTTCTTAAATATGCAGATATATTATAGAAGGTGACGTGGAAAACAAGAGACGTTAAGTGTTTCTCCTTTCAGAGCCATGTTCTTTGTTTCCCCCAAGATTCTTAAGTGCTGTATCTATCCCTGCCCTTGAGCTTCCAACCCCCTCCACTCTGCTGAAATTGCTGTTGCCAAGGTCATTAATCACTTCCTAATTGCCAAATCCAATGGGAATTTTTCAGCTCTGATCTTACGTGACCTTTTTGTGTACTTGAGACTATGAAATGATCTGTTCTCCTTAAAAGTTCCTCTTTCCTGCGGCGTCTGGGTGGCTCAAAGTGGGTGGTCCCACTTTGGCTCAGGTCATGATCTCAAGGTTTGTGGGTTCGATCAAGCCTGGCATCAGGCTCTGTGCTGACAACACAGAGCCTGCTTGGGATTCTCTCTCTCTCTCTGCCCCTTCCTGATTTGCGCTTTCTCTCTTTCTCAAAATAAAAAAATAAACTTAAAAAAAAAGTTTCTCCTTCCCTAACTTTTTGTGACTTTATCCTCTCCTGATTTTCTTCATTTACAGGTTTATTTTCCTTTAAATAAAGGTGCTTTCTAGGATTTTGTCTTTGGCCCTCTACATAGTTTTCTTGAGTGATCTTATTCATACTCATACTTTATTTTCTTTAAAAAAATTTTTTTTAATGTTTGTTTATTTTTGAGAGTGAGAGAGAGAGACAGAGCACGAGCAGGGTAGGGGCAGAGAGAGACAGGGACACAGATTCCGAAGCTGGCTCTAGGCTCTGAGCTGTCAGCACAGGAGCCCAACATAAGGCTTGAACTCACAAGCTGTGAGATCATGACCGGAGCTGAAGTTGGATGCTTAACCCACTGAGCCACCCAGGCGCCCCTTATACTCATATTTTCAATTGCTGTGTCAACTCTCTTTCCTGAGCTGCATGCATTTATCTCTGGGTGTTGGAGGGCTTCTTTTACATATCTTGTAGGAGCTTTTTACTCAGCACGTTCCATACTGAATTGTTCATCCTCACCCTGGCAAGTCTGCTTTTCTCTCTCCTGTTCCTTACTTTATTTAAGGCACTGTCTTTCACCCAGTCACACAAGTGAGATATTTGGGAATCATTTGAGAATCTTCCCTCACTTGGTCTGTCCACCCAACCCTACCCTAGCTCAAACAAAACAGTAATCACATGCTGTATAATTCTACTTCAGATCTCACACTCCTTCCTTTCTTCCCATCCCTAGGACTGTTTTCTTTGTTATGAGTCTATTATTTCTGACCGTATAACTGTAATAGTGTCCTAACTGGTTCCCATCCTGTCTGTCTTGCTTTCCTCTTTTTTACAACGGCTAGAATATACTTTCTGAACTTAAAGTTTAATGATGAAAAAAATAGTCACTCCCAAGCATAAATGCTTTCAAGGGCTTCCTGTTGCCTTTAGGATGAAATGTGTTTTTTTTTTTTGTTTTTTGCGTTTTTTTTTTTTTTTTAGCATGGCATGCAAAGCTTTCATGTCCTGCCATTCTTTCAGGGTAGAGAGTACCCTACACTTTAGCCATCTCAAACTATTTTAAGTTCCTTAAATGCATTGTGCTCTCTCATGTTTCTGCTTTGCTTTTTCTGTCTACAGCACTCCTGTCCCCATCAATCCAGTTCTGTCTGGCCCCAAAGTTCCAGTTGCAGCAGCATCTTCTTTGGGAAGCGTTCCCTAGGCTTCCGTGTGTTTCTTTGCTTCCATGTGCCTTTACCAGGATCAGCCGCACTGTATTGCATCTTGGTGCACTTGCGTGTCTCACTCACTAGATCATAAGATGCTTGAGCGGCGGCCCTGAGCTCTTCACCTTCACCCTCAGTGGTGTACAAATTTGGCCCAGGGCAGGCTTGTTGGATGTGTGAATGATGGAGTGAGCAGTATGTGGTCAGTGGCAGTGCTGGGATCAGGATTTAGAATATCAAATTCTTGGCTTTTAAGCTTTTGTTTATTTTTTTGACTAGGTAATATTTTCACATAATTGACTGTTCAAAAGGTACAAAAAGATGAAAGTGCAGTGAAAAATCTTTCTTTCACTTCAGCCATCCTTTCCCCTTCCCTGAAGACAATATTGTCAGCTTTTTGTGCCTTCCAGAAATGATATGTGCACTTATTTATTTAAGAAAGTAATTCAGCAAATATTTGTTGAGTCCCTACTACATGTTAGGTAACATGCTAGGCTCTGGGAATAAACAGTGAAGAAAGCGGATAAAAATCCCTGACTTTCTGCAACCTAAATTCTATATTTTTCTTCCCTCCTTTTTTAAAAATTTTATTTATTTATTTTTGAGACAGAGAGAGACAGAGCTTGAGTTGGGAAGGGGCAGAGAGGGAGACACAGAATCCAAAACAGGCTTCAGGCTCTAAGGTGTCAGCACAGAACCTGACGTGGGGCTCAAAGCCACGAACCGTGAGATCATGACCTGAGCTGAAGTCGGAAGCTTAACCAACTGAGCCACCCAGGCGTCCCTCTTCCCTCCTTTTTAAACAAACATAAATGAGAGGATAATATACACCCTGTTTGACTTTTCTTTGTTTAACTTACTAGATCTTGAAAATTAATCCATTTCAGCACATAAAGACCTTCTCTTTTTCCCTGTTGCTTATTATTCCATTATATGGATGTACTGTCACTTATTTAGCCAGTTCCCTATTGATGGACAATCTGTTGTTATTACAAAATGCTGTAATGAAAAAGCATGTTGTACACTTATCATTTTGTATATGTATATCTAAAGGAAAAATTCTTAGATGTGGAATTGCTGGGCCAAATAGTATACATATTTATAAATTTGATGGATGGTTTGATCCATAACTTTAATTTTTTATTATAAATATTTGAAGCATATAGACAAGTACAGATAACACTATAGCAGATGCATATGTACCCACTACTTATCAAACAGTTGTTGGCACCCCTATTGAGGTTGTACCTACTAGGTACTTTTAGCACCTTCTTAACATTGTGATGTTTTCCCACTGAGTATTATCTTATTAAAAAAGTTTTTTTTAAATGTTTATTTTGGGGCACCTGGGTGGCACAGTTGGTTAAGCATCTGCTTTTGGCTCAGGTCTTGATCTCACAGTCTGTGGGTTTGAGCCCCGTGTCGGGCTCTGTGATGACAGCTCAGAGCCTGCAGCCTGCTTCAGATTCTGTCTCCATCTCTGTGACCCTCCCCTGCTCATGCTCTGTCTCTTTCTCTTTCAAACACAAAATAAAACATTAAAACAATTTTTTTTAAAGAATGTTTATTTTTGAGAGAGACAGAGTACAAGCTGGGGAGGGACAGAGAGAGGGAGATGTAGAATCCGAAGCAGGCTCCAGGTGAGCTGTCAGCATAGAGCCTGATGCGGGTCTCAAACCCAGGAACCGGGAGATCATGACCTGAACTTCATGGTTGGCTGCTTCATTGACTGTGCCACCCAGGCATCCCACACTGAATATTATCTTAGACTCAAGGTAGTAAGTTTCTCAGAACTCTTATGCTGCCATCCTGGAGTCAGCACTATACAGTCTGTCTTAGATTTTTTTTTTAATAACCTCATTTTTAGGAAAAGGCAGCTTCAAAGGAAAATTCCTTCATGCTATTTTTAGTGTCTAGAATCTGAGTTTTCAATAATGTTTATTTTGCCTCCTTCCTCTGCTCAAAAGCAACCTAGGAATGCTTCGGGAAGTTGGTGGCTTGTCGTCTTGGAGACTTGTTTTACTTGCTGGTGGAAGAGCTCAGGTGAATTGAGCCAGCAAGCACTTTCCCCCTCAGGATTGTCAGAATAACTAAATATGGTGCTCCTCAGCAGGGCGCCTACCTTTAGCTGATGTGGAGGTGCAGCTGTGTCCTCTGGATCCTGATGGATCTGATGAGAGAAGCTGTTTCTGGAGGAAGAGGGTACTGTTGGTCTCTGTTACACCTGGGTGCCTATAGCTGTGTCAGGAGGCTTTTGTTGAAATAAAAATCCTTCTCTCGCATCTCTCTGCTGGAGATCCATAACTTTGTTCCAGTAGTAGGTGACTCTTGCCTCTGACCCTTTTCTTAAGTCTTCAGAATGCCCACCGAGGCTTTTAGGTTACTTTATGATGTTATAAATGTAGAAGAGAATTCTGGTCTCAGATAAAGCTAGAACCTGAGGTCATGGCAGATACAGATTTACCTTAAGAGCAGGTATTTTTGCCTTCCCTCCCAATTGGTCAGTCCTTTTTACCTTGTTTGGTCTTGTAGTATTACATAACCACTGTAGGAGGAGAGGACTTATAGGATTCAACCATTTTTCTGTGGACCACATGGCCACAAAGAAAAGGATGAAGGAGAGAGAACTGATTTGAGGGAGTGTGGCCTAAAACTCAAGGCCTTTTTAAGCTCACTGTCAGACCCCAAAGCCTAAGTCTGGTTCACACAAAGTACCTCTCCAGACCTGGGGTGAGCACAGAATGGGCAGAGCTCCTTGGACCTTTGCTGCCAGACCCACAGTTAGTTCCCTTTAAAGCCTCCCTTGGTCTTGCCATTTCAGTTCTTCTAAGCGTGAGGTCTGACTTCTTTTGTCTTCTGTTCCTCAGGCCTGCAGAGGCGGCCCTGGCCCTGGGGACAACTCTTTCTTCAGATGGCAAACTCATTTTCTCTCTAGCAGACCAGAGGGACAAGGTGTAATTCAACCCCTTTCTCCATCAGACACTGCTGCCAGGGGGAGACAATGAAGAAAGTGATCTTTGTCGCTCCCTGAATAGGACCATGAACCTGGCACCTGCTTTTGTTACTGGCTTCTTAAGTCACTGCAGACATTTTTGCTGTCTTCCTGGGCCAGCAGCTGCTTTGGAGTAACAGGAGCAACTGGCCTCAAAGAACGTGGTTGGATATATTTATACAAGGAGAGTTACCTTTCACGTTCCTAAACCTCTTGTCTTTAGGGCTGGCGTAGAGAGTGAGCAGTTGGAAGTCAGCTGTGTCTTCATTTGGACCACCTATGACCCTCGTTTTCTGTGAATCTGAGCAGACAGATTGATTTCTTTTTTTGTCCTGCTCTCCATCTCATTAGACCCTGAGTTTTGTGTTCCTGGCACATAGGTTAGTGCCTGGTGCATGGTGAGTACACAACAAACATACGCAGAATGAATGGTTGGGTGAATTCCTTAAACTGGCTGCCTAGGTTTCACTTCCCTGACCCTGATGTGAGGGTGTCTTGTGGAAGAAGGACCTTTGTTTTTAGAAGAAAGATTTCTTCAAAGGAATTCTGGAAGTTAATTGATTTGTAGAGGGGTTTTGGGGGACTGTGTGAACTTCAAGATAGGACTTTCTTTTCATCAGCCTAGAACTTTCTCCTCAGTTGTAAGGAGACTGCTGGCAGACTTGTCCTGCTGTTTCAGGGTTTATATCCTGATCCTGACTCAGACCTTCACTCCAACCCACCTAAGTTCTGGTGTCCCTGAGCCCACTCAAGGGTAGGGCAGGTGTTCCTTTTTAACTGTCATCCTGTCACTATAGAGCCAGAAGCCCTAAGGACTACATCTCCGCTCTGTCCTCTGCACTTCCTGATCTGCCTGCATTCAGTCAAGCTCCACTTAGTTCTGAGGTGTCTGTGCCTTTGTAGGGGCTGTTGGAGGCAGCAGGGCTGTTTTTCCCTCTGTCAGCAGCTGGCCAGAGGCCCTATTAGACTGCCAGATCCTGAGCCTTTCACACTGTCCCTCTTTGTTGGGAACCTAGGGCAGAATCTCTGTTGCCACCTGAGGTAACACCTTACTATTCGCCACGTGGGACCTAAGAGGATAAAAGATGAACAGCTACAAAGAGCGTGTAGAGGTATTGGACTGTGGTGCTTTGAAATACTCTGATTCTGAGGAACGGTCCCTGGTCTGCAAGAATACAACTGGAGTCCAGGCTGCTGCACCCCCTCCCCTTTCCCAAAAGTGGAACCATCACTCACTTCATAACTCCAAACATCCTTGTTTTTGTTTAATTTTTATCTGATAAAATGTTACTAAACAATTTAAATGGTGAAACACACAGAGGAAATGACAAACCAGCATGTGTTGTCTTTTAAATGCACTTAGTTCAAGTGGCTATTTTAAAAGTCAGATTTTCCTGCTGTTAGATTCCTGTTGTCTGGGCTGCTTTGCTCCTTCAGCTGGGAGGAGTCTCTGAGTAGGATTTGATAGTGGCCTTAAAGCAAGAAGACCTGTCTCTGCTGGGGCTAATTGATCCTTCCTTTACATTCTTACATTCGCCTGCACTATGTTAATCGCTTTCAGATCGCAACACAGAATAGGTCGTAGAGATCAGTTCAGAGTTTCTTTACCTACGATTTATTGACCCCTCTCCACTTGTAAACAGAGGTTTGTATGTAGGTAAATATGTGCCTTTTTCTAAAGAGAGTATCCTTACTTTTCATCAGATTCTCACTAGAGTTTGTGACCTAAACAGAAAAGAACAGTTAGCATTTTATAGGAATTTGGGGCTCCTGCTCACATAGCTAGTTTGTGGCAAATTGGATCTTGAGATAGACTCTGGAATCCAGGTATTTTGACGCTACAACCCAAGTACTCTATTGTCCATTCTCTTCCTGGAGAAATAAGTGGAATAATGCTAGGAAACACACACACGATCTGAACTGTTGGTTTATGTTTGTCTTTCTCTGTCCACAGCCTTATTTCACAGATGAGGAATCCAGCAACCTTGTCTGTTGGACTAGGTGACCTTAAAGATACTGTGATTCTCACAGTAATATACCATAGAATCTATAGTTCTGGTTATTTATTTATTTATTTTATCCCATTGTCTAACTTATACCCTGCAGGCGTTAAGGTCCCTTTTAACTGTTGAATCTTGCCCACAAAATTGTTCTTTTGAGAAAAGGAACCATGTATTGTGTTGCCCTTGACTTCTCATAAATACTTAGATCTGCACACAGTGGTTGGCTACCTTGTGACTGTTGACTGACTGGTAGCATCAGAAGGCACAAAAGCCTGAATTGGATATTTTTATTATTTAAAAATATTCCCCTTTCCATTATTTTAGCAGCTATTAATATTACTTAGCCTGATCTTTTCAAGTGGGCACACACTCTCTTTTTTCTTTGTTCTTACAATGCTCCATATACAGTTTCTTCACCTGCACCCAACATGCATAATTGGGAGTTTTGTGGAACATTATATCCGACACACTGTGAGTTCTACCCGAAGGCACTGAATGGCAGCCTGCCTGGCAGGTTACTCGGAAAAACTTCAGGCCTGGGAGAGGGGTGACTTCCTTACAAGGGGTCACTTCTCTGTGTGTCTTGATTCAGTTGGTTTCCCATGGATTTCTAGACTGCCAAGGCTTTCATGGTAAGAGGAGCCAGAGCACTGGAGTGTGACTTTTAGGCAGATTGCTTACCCTGTTTTCTCATATGTAAATAAAAATTTAGTTATTTTCATAAAGACATTTCCGAAGATGAACATAATGATGCAGATATACCACTTTGAATTTCTTATGAGGAGCTGTAGAAATTTCAGGTTTTCTCCTTCTCATTACATAATCTATGTAGCTTATCCCAAGAGCCTGTGATTACTGTTGGGGGGGTCCAGGTCCAGGTGGTCATCTTTTTGAGGCTAATCGAGTAGAAGGAAATTTGCAGCAGCTACTGACATCATTAAAGCAAAACCAAAAACAAATTAGCTGGGTGGAATAGTGCCCTGGAGTGGGGAGCGTGAGGATGGTGTCTGAACTTAAGTTGTCCCCTAGTTAGTTATCTATGGAGAAGGTCCTGCCCCCCCGAATTGTGCATTTAGCACTTAACGAGCGGGCTTTACAGTTCAGCACTTAGGGAGTGGGCCTCACCGGTTCTCCCTTGTCTCCCTGCCTTGGACTGTGTTGATAAGCAGTGTCTTGCCTGTGTATGGCTGTGTTCCATTCTGTAAACATCACTGCTGTAAGGGGAGTGCAGAGTTGGTTGTTTATTTTGTAAAACCTGCCCCATTGCCATGTGATATTTGCCCTAGAGCGCCTGTTGTGGTGACATGCTTGTGGTGAGTGTGTCCCTTGAAAGGTTTCGTTCTCAAAATGTTAGATGAACCCCTAACTGGTGTCCTAGAGTTTTCACCAGGGGAGTGGTAATCCCAGTGGAGCCTGGGCTAGAGTCTAGAAAGAAGGTGGCAGATGAAGTGGCAGATGATAGGCAGGGGCCTGTTGTGGTCTCCTGCCTCTTTTGTGCAAAGGAGGGGCTGACCTCTCCTGGGGAGGTATTTCCGCTCACTGCAACAAATGAGGGAGCACAAAGGGCTGTAATGTAATGAGGCTTCTCTGGTGACGTCACTTATAAACGTGGTCAAAGTCCAGTTCTTGGGGGCTAGCAGGCACGGGGGCTCAGAGATAAGTCCGTTCAAACGCGCTCTCGCTTCTCAGCTGTCACCGTGACATGCTGCCTACTTCTAGCCACTGAATCAACACGGCTGGGCTGGGGCATGAACGCCTACAAGTACCAGAAGTTCCTGGAGGGACTCAACAACCTTAGAGGTATGAGGAGGCTTCTGGCTCCCTGCCTTTCTCCTTGCTGAATTGTGAACATTTACTGTGTTGTGTGTTATACGGGGTCTTTACTTTCCATCCTCTGCTCAGGGGCTTGGAAAGCCCTCTTACTCTGAGCTGGCCATATTTTTGTGTGTGTTCTGACAATGACACAGAAGGGCTAGCATTGTAAGTGTGGTGGTGGGTGACCGGGAGAGGATTGTCTCTGCTACTTCAGCTTGAATGTTGAATGGACAATGAAGAAATGTCCCCTGCTCTCTTCCTTTTTTTTTTTTTTTTGGTTTGATAATTTACTTATTTACTTATTTTATTTGTATTTTTTTTAGTTTCAAGTTTTTCTTTAAATTCTAGTTAGTTAACATATAGGGTAATATTGGTTTCAGGAGTAGAATTTAGTGATTCATCACATACATATAACGCCCCATGCTCATCACGTGTGCCCTCCTTAATACCCGTCTCCCCCATCTACCTCCCCTCCATCAACCCTCAGTATATTCTCTATAGTTAGGAGTCTGTTTTCTGGTTTGCCTCCCTTTTTTTTTTTCTCAGTGTTTATCTGTTTTGTTTCTTTTTTTAAAAAAATTTCATTTATTTTAAAATTTATATCCACGTTAGTTAGCATATAGTGCAATAATGATTTCAGGAATAGATTCCAATGATTCATCCCAATGTATAACACCTAGTGCTTATCCCAACAAGCGTCTTCTCCCCTGTTCTCTTGAGTTGAGCAGAGCTCAGGACACTCCCAGGGCAGTGTGGGTGGAGGGCTTTTGCCATCTGGCACTGCAGCCTCACCTAGGTGTAGTTGTTTCTTGGGCCAGGTTTTCCAGTCACCTGTGTGTATAGTGAGTCAGAGTCCCACCTGGAGAGAGCAGGAGTGGGGAGTGGTGGGAGGGGAGGAGGAATGCAGGGTGGCAGGCCAGAGGTGCCATGTAAAGGGTAAATCAGTGACTTTAAAGGAGGTAAATTTTTTATTTTTTATTTTTTTACATAAAAAATAATTTAAAAAATAAAAAAGGAGGTAACTTTTTAAAAAGTTTATATATTTATTTTGAGAGCAAAAGTGAGAGAGAGAGAAAAAAGCATGAGTGGGGGAGGGGCAAAAGGAGAGAGAGAGAATCCCCATCAGGCTTCGCAGTGTCAGTGTTCAAACCCACGAACTGGGAGATCATGCCCTGAGCCAAAGTTGAATGCTTAACCGAGCCATCCAGGCGTCCCTAAAGGAGGTAACTTTTGTCAAACTCTTTGCTGACCACAGATGAGAAAAACACAGGCCTCTCTTTGTCTCTTAATGCGGAAGATGGATGAAATCTTTTTACTTCCTCTTCTCTGATTCATAGATGATTTTATTTCCATTTGCTTAGGAAGGTGCTCAAACCATGCCTCTTTCATGAGCAGTCTGGATTCTGGATCCAGAGCAGCCGTGGGGTAGGCACAGAGAGAGTAGGGGAGGTAGAGAGAGGAACAGGGATGAGGAAATGGTGGCGGACCTGGACTCCCATCCTGCCAGGCTCTGTAGATATTTTCCCTTCTTTCATTATGTGTTAAAGAACTGTTTCTAAGAGAACATTTATGAGAAGAGCTTTGTAGGCTATAAAGGGATATACAACTGTAAAGTACTATTCTACTAATTTCTGCCTTCTCTTCCTTTTTGTCTCCCTACCACACTGTATAAACATTTTTTTCCCCAGGACTCCTGAGAGCTGGAGCCAATCCCTTTTGGTTTGGGGCTCTGCAAGCTCATCAGGTATCAGGCAGGTCTTAGCAAGAATGAGCCACGTTAACTGTTGTTTCTCTGTCAAAGGCAGTTTTGAGAGGGATGAGGGAGTCTGGCCTTCTTCATCCAGAATCACCGGGAAGAGGCGTGAGATGGGGACAGAACCTGTGGAGCTTCTCAGGGACTTTCTTGGGCCTTGTTGAGGCCTGGGTGAAGGGAGGTGCCGGAATGTACCGTTGTGCCATAGCAGGGCTCCCTTTCCTTGCCCTGTTTCCTGTCTTAGAGGGATCCTTTTATATTCCTGGGCACGACGCCTACCCAACAGCAGGAACCCTTTCCCTCCTCTGTTTACAAAACTCATGGAAGGATTATCAACCTTCATTAACTTGCATGTTCCTTCAGTAGAAGAAAAGGTTTAGAGTAGGAACTCCTTAGTGTAGCTTTATTCCCTATTATCCTTGGCACCATTCTTCTGATAAAAGGCCAGAGCTTCCTGAAGATGGACAGGTGGTGGATGGAAACTACAGGAGATTTACTTATCTATAGGATTGGAGAATAGAACTTTTCTTGTTTGGTTCCCCTTTGTGTCAAGGGTTTACATGAGCAGTTAAGCCACATGAGGATGGCCGTGGCCTAAGTGAATCAAGTTGAGCAGTGACCTAAGTAGATTCATGAGGTTTTCAAGAGACCTTACCACAAATAACCCTGTCCTCTTCTGCTGTATGTGCTTTGAGAGTAAAGTGCTGATATGACCAGTAGGGGCGCTTCTTGTTTTCTTCTCATGAAACATGCATGGAGGAAGGAGTCCTTTTTTACTCCTAAATATGGGTTGCTTTGGTCCTGAGTGTCTTGTAATTCTCCTGACTTTCTCAGTGGAATTAATGGAATAAGTTGCTCTTGATTTGATCCATTCAGGGATGTAGAGTTTAGAAATTGCACCCTAGGAAGGGTTATTTCTTCCTTTGAAAGAGGTTATGTTAAAACCAGCGTGGCAATCATTTATTTTCTTAACCCACCTAAAAAGTCCCCTCCCCCCACCCTGTCCTTTCTGTCAAGGAGTGAGTAACATTGCTAGGAATGAGCAAGTAACAAACCAGATCCACCTATCCCAGGGAGTATCCTGTGTGGGGCTGAAATCCGGGAAGAGAGAAGAAGACAACACTTGCAGTGGCGGCAGCTCACACTCCACTCTTCCCACCCCAGATACTAGAGTTATTTTGGTTCTAGCTCTCCAAGATGAACTCAGAAACATTTACTGCTGTGGGCATTAAACACGAAGATATATATATATACACACATATCCATTGTGTCTGGAATGTGGCCAGAGTTCACCAAATGTTAGTTCTAGACCTTCTTTCCCCTGTCTCTCCCAGAGACTTTGAATCAGGGTGAGTCCTTGTGCCTGCTTTGGTCCAGGATGAGCTGGGTCAGGTTACACTCTGGGGAGTTGAAGGACGAGTCCTCCCATCACCATGATTGGTTCCAGGTCTCTTACTTGATCTCACTTTAGGATAGTTATCATGGTTGAGACTGGAAGACAGTAGCACTAGTGATAATGGTAATAACAGTAAGCACTCAGCAAAGGTTAGTTATGGACTGGGCCCTGTTCTAAGCATTTTACATGTATTAATCCATTTAGCTCCTAAAATACTCCCCTAACATAGGTGGTTTACATTGGTAAACCCAAGGCTTGGCTGGTCTGAGAACATCTGTCCTGCTAGATTTTCCTGGGAATATAGCAGCCAAGATGGCTATATTGTGCTGCTGTCTGGTGCTGGGAACCAAGTGCCGTAGGGGGCGGAAATACCCAAAACTGCCCAAGAGTATGAGTGGTACTCATGGGCACCTTATTCTCTGAGAAAGTACAGAGTATGGTGCTTTCACATGAGGGCAATAGATCTTTTCTCTCCACAGTAGCCTTCTTGAGCTGTGTCTTGTTTTCTAATCCTACATTCTTGTATATACACTGTGTAATCGTCTTTATAGCATAAAATGTATGAGATACAGCAGTTTGTCTTGTTCATTCACCCAAAGAAAGCACCTGATTTAACCTTCCTTCTTTCCCAGAACCTGAATCTTTCTCAGGTGAGAGAGGTATCTAGAAAGAGGGCATGTCGTTATTTTGATTTGGTCTTTATACTCATTTCTGGAATGTTATTATAGGTCTTAGATCATTATTTCCCCAACCCTGGGTGGCCAGGCAGATAGTTAGATACAAGGCATTGCCTTTGTAAAACTGTCCTGTGGGCCGAGTTTCACCCACTGCATCCCCTGATTATGGTGAATAACCACGTCCCTTTTTCATTTCACCTGTATCTTTGTGTATTCCAGAGGCACAGAGAGAAAGAGGTCCTAGGCTCCCCTTTTCGTTGCGTTACCTACTTTGCCTTTCTTGATATGATTCAGCTTGCAGCCATTCTTCCATCTAGTGTTGAAGGGAGCCCAGTGAGAGAATAGAGACATTGTAGAAGTCTTTTTCTTTCTTTCTTTCTTTCTTTCTTTCTTTCTTTCTTTCTTTCTTTCTTTCTTTCTTTCTTTCTTTCTTTCTTTCTCTCTCTCTTTCTCTCTCTCTTTCTCTCTCTCTTTCTCTCTCTCTTTCTCTCTCTCTTTCTCTCTTTCTCTCTCTCTCTTTGAGAGAGACAGCATGAGCAGGGGAGGGTCAGAGAGAGGGAGACACAGACTCTGAAATCGGCTCCAGGCTCTGAGCTTGCAGTCAGCACAGAGCCCAACACGGGGCTCGAACCCACGAACCGTGAGATCATGACCTAAATGAAAGTCGGACGCTTAACCGACTAAGCCACCCAGGCGACCCTGTAGACATCTTTTGAAGTTCTGGTCCCCAGTTTCTTGTGAATCTTTGGTGCTTTGACACCAGGCTAGGGCACAGTATATCCCGTTGCTGCTGCTGCTTCTGGGCTTTAAGTTTTACTTTTCTGGTCTGTCAGAAACCGTAGTTATTGAGTGATTTCTGCCCAGATGGACCTCTCCTGTGGGTATGACAGGTTTTGCTATTGGCCCAAATCTTGCTCTTTGGCAGAGTCCAGGCCTGTGCTGTGGATTGGTAATTGGGGGTTAATTAGGAAAGCAGATAGGGAGTTAAGGTTGAATGATGAGAAAGTGGTTCTCTACTATTTGCTAAAAAAAAAAAAAAAGTAATAGGTCTGTGAGATAATGACTGATAAAAACATTTTTTTTGTTAATGTTTATTTTTTATTTTTGAGAGAGAGAGAGAGAGAGAGCAAGTAGGGGAGTGGCAGAGAGAGAGGGAGACTGAGAATCCAAAGTGGGCTCTGTGCTGACAGCAGACAGCCCGATGTGGGGCTCAAACTCACGAAGAGATCATGACCTGAGCTGAAGTCAGATGCTTAACTGAGCCACCCACATGCCCTGATAATGACCGGTTTTAAAAAAATCAAGTATATCTCTGAGTACTTGAGTAGCTCAATTGGTTGAGTGTCCAACTCTTGATTTCAGCTCACGTCATGATCACCCAGGGTTGCGGAATCAAGCCCCGTCTCAGGTTCTGCACTGAGCGTGGAACCTGCTTAGAATTCTCTCTCTCTCTCTCTCTCTCTCTCTCTCTCTATCTCTCTCTCTCTCTCTCTCCCCCTCTCCCTCTCCCTCTCCCTGTCCCTCTCCCCTCCCCCCCACCTCATTTGTGCACGTATGTGCTCTCTCTCTCTAAAATAAAACCAGAAACCCCCACCCCCAAACAAATATACCTTGACTTACATACTTTCACCCTTCTTTTCACTCTGCACATACTGTTTTGTTGCCTTTGCCTGGAATACCATTATCCTTCTCTCTTTGTACCAAACATCTCCTCGTCTTTCAATGCCTTAGCTCAGTCTCACTGCCCCCATAGTTTCCTTTCCTTTCCTTGCTTTCTCTCGCTTTTCTTTCTTTTTCTTCTTCCTTTTGTATTTTGAGATAGAGTTCTTTTTTCCTCATCTGTGTTGCCATAGCACTTGAAAGGTACTTATTTTAGAGCATGCTTATAGTTATTAATAATAACTATAGTTATTTCTTCCTAGTATTTACTTCTTTGGCAAGTTTCCTGTAACTTCTGTAAGCCTCAGTTTTCTCATTTGTAAAAGAGGGAATGATAATACAACTTACCTCACAAAGTGTTATGAAGATTTTACATGCAATAGCATGTGTAACATCTGACACAGAGTCAGAGCCCAGGAGATGTTTTTTTATACTGTTGCTAAAAGTGGGAACTAGACTCCTTTCTTCTTGTATCTTCTTCCCCCAGCACATGTTAAGCATAAAAGGACATTTGAAGAATTGAACTAAGCTCATGTATCCAAATGTCCTTCAGTAGTCACCGTAGAGGATTAAACTCCCACAATACTCTGATATTGGTGCTTGTGCTGTGTACATTGGCCAAACCCTTTTTGTGGTTTCTCTCTTCACCCCCAGATTATGACTCCCTTAAGAAATGACTGTTGTTTTATAGTCCTACTTAATTTTTGGTCAAAAAATAATATTATCTAAGACTTAGGCTATTTTGAAACATTAAATCCAATCTCAAAGAATGAAAATGTACTACCCTGGAAGACATTGGGAAGATGGTGTTACTAGTCTGGAGGCAGTTCCAAATGAGGGGTTCCAAGTATGTTTGGGCAGCGGCAACATTGAGCAAGTGAACAAGATGACCACTGACAAGGCACACACTCGGTTTGGGTTCTTAGCTCTGAGGTATTTATCAAGCCCTCTTTCTCATTCTCTTACGGCTTTACTTTGGACTTCACTGAGTAGGCCAGCCTGGGCAAGCAGGAGAAGGCCTCACATCCTGACATGTACCCTTCAGAGATTGGCCTTCTTGGGGGGAATTTTTTCCCCCTCTTCAATGTGGCTAATAAAGAATCTCAGGGGAAAAAAAAAAAAACTTAGATTTTTTTCTTCTGCCATTAAATAGATGACTATTTTGGCCTTATAGAAAGCATAGAAAAATAAAAACCAAAAAAATCACAAAAATCTTACAACATATAGATTTGTTCATGACTTGTGTTTCCATTTAATCTTTTTCTTTTCTTTTCTTTCCTCTTTTCTCTTTTCCTTTCTCTTCTTTTCTCTTTTCTTTTCAAGGTTTTATTTTATATAGATATATATATATATATATTTTTTTAAATTTATTTCTAGGAGAGAGAGAGAGAGACAGCGTGAGCAGGGGAGGGTCAGAGAGAGAAGGAGTCGCAGACTGAAATAGGCTCCAGGCTCTGAGATGGCAGTCAGCACAGAGCCCGAAGCGGGGCTTGAACCCATGAACCGCGAGATCATGACCTAAGCGAAAGTCGGACGCTTAACCGACTAAGCCACCCAGGCGCCCCTCAAGGTTTTATTTTTAAGTAATCTCTACACCCAGTGTGGGGGCTCAGACTCAGAATCCTGAGATCAAGAGTCGCCTGCTGTACCCACTGAGCCAGGAGTCCCCTATTTTCCTATCCATATATACATAATGTTGTGTTTTTATGTTTGTTATTATTGTAATGTAGTTCTTTTTCTTGCTCTTTATTATTTTGTGAGCATTTTTTTATGCCTTTACTATTTGTTTAAATCATTTCTTAACAGCTTATGGAATTTCCTCAAATGAAAGGATCATTTATTTAACAGTTCCCACTTGTGGGACATGTGTGTTTTTAATTTTTTACTGCTATACTGTGATAATCCACATCTTTGTAAATAAGATTTTCTGTGCATTTCTGATGATCCTTTTAGGATGGGTCTCTAGAAGTAGAATTACTGGTCCTAAAACATGTTCAAAACTGGATGTTGGTTTTTAATTTTATTGCAGTTTTAAAAGCTACTGAAATTACCTGTGACACTTTGAATACCCCACTGATAGCTCTTGGCCCCTTGCACTCTAGGGATAGCACTGTCTTCAGGCTCAGTGGCCAGCTGGTTCATATATTTCACTGTGCAGTTAATTTCATCACGGGACAGGTGCCAAGTATCTCTTTCACTTAGTCGGCAGCTCCCACATGTCCTCATCTCATCACTGCACTGTTTTATTCTGAAACTTTTCTCCTAGCAACTCCAGGCATTTAAATGGCTTCACCAATCCTCCCAACCCTAGTACCTTTTCCTCTTGCACTGAGAGATCCACCTGTGTTGATGAGGAAACTGCAATACCAAGAATGACTTAATCATTACTGTACAGAAATCCTGCATTAGAACCCCAGATCAGTCCAAGTTTGCTATTCTTTTTCTTTTCTTGCTGTTACTGAGCTAGGAAATTGGGCCAGGTTAGTCTGATAGGATTGGTTCACAAACTACTATGTTGTCATCCTTGCTTGCAGTAGGTGACTGTCTCTGGGAGAAATGGAGCTGGTGCTGTGTTTTAAGTCAACATATTGCAGTCAAGTGCAAATTGGTTTCTGTTACGTGGAACTGACAGCCTTAGGGTAGAATTATAGACTTGATGAGAGTACAGTCTTGGTTCTGAGTTGGAGTTGACATCCTGGAGTAGACAATGTAGGCTTTCTAACTGATGATAGACTGGGGTGCTTGGAAATTAGCTTGAGGACTGAGAGAAGAAAGGCACATGTGTGCAACTTTTTGTGTGCAGGGTGGTCAATAAAAATGTGTGTGTTGACAGCACAGCCAGGATAGTGGAAAATGGCTTGAGTCACCGATGGACAGGATTGCATCCTCCACAGTGAGAACTGTCTACCCCTCCCATTCCCAGAGCCCTCAAGCAAACCTATCACAATGGGGTGATTCTCTCCTGTGCAAGGAATCTGAGAATCTGCATATTTCTGGGGTGAAGCCTGTCAACATCTTTTATAGCACTAGGCACCTACGTAGACCGTCAGTAACTCCTGTAGTTTTTGGATGCATGACGGTTTTTGTACTATTAAAGTTTATGCCTTCCTTAATTGTGTGTGTGTGTGTATGTGTGTGTTTGTGTTTAGCTGTTTCAAAAAAACTTATTTTTTCAAGTAATCTTTACACCCAGTCTGGGGCTTGCACTCACAACCCTGAGATCAAGCGTTGCGTGCTCTACCAAATGAGCCAGCCAGTTGCTCCTATATTTAGCTTTTTAAAAATAATTTTTATTTTTTCTTTTTATCTGAGTATAGTTGACATGCAATGTTACATTAGTTTCAGGTGTACAACTTAGTGATTTGACAGATTTATACATTGTGCTGTGTTCACCACGAGTATACCTACCATCAGTGGCACACTTCACGATTTTGTGTGTCTTCCTTGAACAGGTGCCACGCTAATCTTCTCTGTATTGTTCAAATTTTAGTACATGTGCTGCCAAAGCAAGCACCTTAATTGTGTATTTTTTAGGCTTATTGCATGTTACTGGGCTGGAAAGGGTTATCAGTACAAGTTCAATTGGGGTTGGCTTCTATTGCTGCTGATTTGAAATGTGTGGGGAATATGAGATTCCATGGCATAATGATCAACACTCTGGACTTCCAAATGTGTGGGGTAGTTCTGTGTTTTTTGTTAAAACAGCAGATGAGTTTTACACCATGTCTCACTCTCAAAGAGGGAGCCTATATGCTAACAAAGCATAAATTATTATTTTTCCCTCATAATGGTTTTGTGTTTTTTGAAGTAAGTATTAGCATTGTCCCTATCATTCTGTCACAGTTTCTTTTGGCTGTTTTCCTGGAGAAAAGCCAGGCTATAGTTCTAATTGTATGTATTATTCATTACAACAACTGTGGGCATGGACCCTCTGGATGAATATCAGTTGCCAGACAGCATCTTTTGCTCATTGTGGAGTGGCAGGAACCTTGTAGACTTCCTGGTTTGATATATCTTGAAATCCTTTGATTTGGAAAATGGGTTTTTATAATTTGTTATCAACTAACTGGTTTATTCCCTGATAATGTTCCATGCTTCTTGTCTCTTTCTCTGAAAGCCCCCATATCTTTCTTCTTTTCTTTTTGCTGTTTTTAATTTTTAAAAGTTTTATTTATTTTTTAGAGAGAGAGAGAGCAAGAGAGAGCAGGGGCGAGGGGCAGAGGGAAAGAGAGAGAATCTTAGGCAGGCTCCATGCTCAGCATGCAGCCTGATGCAGGACTTGATCCCATAACCTGGGATCATAACCTGAGCCAAAATCAAGAGTCGGATGCTCAGTGGACCAAGCTGCCCAGGCATCCTCTTTTTTTTTTTTTTTTTTAAGATTTTATTTTTTAAGTAATCTGTACACCCAGTGTGGGGCTTGAACTCAACTTCAAGATCAAGAGTCACATGTGGGGCACCTGGGCGGCTCAGTCGGTCAGTTAAGTGTCTGATTTCAGCTCAGGTCATGATCTTATGGTTTGTGGGTTCGAGCCCCATGTTGAGCTCTATGTTGGTAGCTCAGAGCCTGGAACCTGCTTCAGATTCTGTGTCTCCCTCTCTCTCTGCCCTACCCTGCTTGTGCTTTGTCTGTCTCTCAATAAACTTAAAAAAAAAAAAAAAAGTCACATGCTCCACCAACTGAGGTGCCTTCCCCCACACTTCCTTCCTTTAATTAAGAACCTTTTGCCTATCCAAGGCATTGAGAATATAAAGATTAATGACAATCCTTGTCACCGAGGGATTGTCGTCCTACGCACAGTCCAATGGGGATATCTATCCCCTCTATCTATCTACCTGGTTTTGTTTATAAAGTTAGGAACAAAGTATTGTGAGAGCAGAGGTGGAGGGATTACTAGGGGCAGAATGGTGGGTGATAGGGAAGGCTTGACAGCAGAATTGGTATTTGAGTCGAATCTTGAAGTTGGTAAGAGTTTGTCAGCTAGGGGAGAAAAGGTATTCTGGAAAGACAACAGGCATGAAAAGGAATAGACTCACGGAAGTCTCTTTCTCCTGGAGAAGAAAGACAAGTGTTATGAAGTAGGAAGCTCGCGAGAATGGGCAGTTGTTTAGGGCGAGAAACAAAGCTGGAGTGGAGAGCTGAGTCTGTGTTATAAAGGACTAAGAAATAATGTAGGCCGTGCACAGCACTAGATATTTTCAAGGCAGAGAAATGATATAAACAATTAGGGGCTTTTTGATAGGAGAGAAGTATAACTCTGGTAGCAGTATGACCAGTCAGTTATAGGGATGTAGGGCTGCAGCTGAAGTGGAGCCTTATGTACCTGATTTTCATTTGTCTAGGACAGGAGAAGTAAAGAGAGCAGGCCCATGAAGTCCTTCTAAAAGGGATATGGTTTTAGAAACAGACAGATTGTATATTGAACTACAGTTGGAGTGGAGAGCCACTTCTCCCACAGTTCAAGTTGAACAGGACCCTGTGTTGTGCAACGGTTTGTTTGGGTTGGTATTTCCTGGGACTCATCAGGTGATGCACTTCAGCATGAGGCCCGTGGTGTAGCTGGCAGCCCCAGGTGTCTGTCAGTGATAAGAGGGGAGAAGCCCGTTTAGCTCTGGGATGGGCTTCTGTTTCTTTGAAATTCTCTGGGCTGCAGAACCAGGCCCAGGACTCCCATCTTTTCAAGACTCTTTCAGATGGCTTGGAGTGTGGACTTCATTCTGTGTTGTTGGAGTGTTGGCATTTGACACTGTCAGTGACCTCGCTGCGTATTTAAAATGTTCTCTGTTAGCTCCAGTGAGAGCATTTCTTGGTTTTCCTTTACCTTATTGCTGTTTATGTGCCTTTGCTGAGTCTTTTCATTTTTCCTGACTCTACCTCTGGCAGTTACCTAAGGAGTGAGGCAGTGCGGTGAAGTGGAAAGAACAGGGCTTTGGATCCAGGCTGGTTTGGGTTAAAATCCAAGTTCTACACTTACCAGCTGAGTGACTTGAGTCAGACTACTTGCTTTCTCTGAGCTTCCATTTTCTCATCTGTAAAATGGGGATAATATCTCCCACATAAAATTATGAGGATTAAATGGAATGGCACAGGTAAAATTCCTAACACAGCGCTGGCACATAAGCACATGGTACAGACATAGCTGGCATTATTTTTCTGCTCCTGACCCCCCCCCCTTTTTTTTTTGTTCCTCTAGTCAGTTCTTCTGGCATCAGCTTTTCTTTGGAATTGCAAACTCCCACATCTGTCTTCTACTACTTAAAATCTCTCAATGTTTTTAGGTGTTATTATTTTTTATTATGGTAAAAACGTGTAATACCAAATCTACCCTCTTAACAAATTTTTACAAGTACAGCACAGTATTGTTAACTGTGCACACATTTGTTGTACAGCAGATCTCTAGAACTTTTTCATCTTGCGTGACTGAAACTCTGTACTGGTTGAACAGCAACTCCTTGTCCCGCCCCCAAACCCCAATGGCAACCACTACTTTACTTTCTGCTTCCATGAGTTTAATTGCTTTTATAAGTGGAATCATGCAGTATTTGCCATTCTGTGTCTGGCTGATGCCACTTAGCCTAATGTCTTCAAGTTTTGTCTATGTTGCACCATGGGACAGGATTTCCTTATTTTTTAAGACTGAATAATATTCTGTTGTATGTATAAAATCTCAATTTATTGGTCTGTTTTTCAGCTGCCTGCAGGCCATCTATATTTGGACACCACTTTGAACTCAGTATTTTCACAACCAAGCCTAGACTTGGCTTTCTTCCTTATTTCCCCATTTTTGACAGTTGTGCTCACATTTTTCCAGTCTCTTAGATCAGAAACCCTGGAGACATCTCTGGCTCCTCTCTCTTCATCAATTCCCATTTTCAATCTGTCATTGGGTCCTTTTGTTTCTTCAGAATTTCTCTTAAATTTGTCCCTTCCTCCCCATTCCCTTTGCCATGACTCTGGTCCAGTCATTCATCACCTCATGCCTGAACTACTGCAATTGCCTCATATTTTGTTTTTGGTGCTATTATCAAAAATAGGATAGACTTTTTATTTTTAAATTATTTTTTAAAAGCTTACTTATTTTAAGTAATCTGTACAGACAGTGTGGGGCTCAAACCCACAACCTCGAGATCAAGAGTTGCTTGCCCCTCCAACTGAGCCAGCTAGATGACCCATGACAGACCTTTGTGTTCTGACCCCCCTCTGACTCTTCCAGGCTCATCTCACGGAATTTCCGGAACACACTTTCAGCTGAAGACAGAGCCATTTTCTTATTGTACTTCCAGGTGCTTCATTCATTCTTTCCCATGGCTGTTTCTTGGGCAGTTTTTACCTGGAATGCCCTTGTTCTTTACACTTTGCTGGAACCTGTCCATTCCTTCCAGCCTCACCTCAGGCCTTGCTTCTCCCTGAAGACTTCTTGGGTTATCACTGTTCACACTGATATATCACTTTCCTGCATGGTAGTTTTGTCTCCCTATGGAAATTGTAAGCTTTTTGAGAGGACTGTTTGATAGATGTCCCATTTCTATAACTCTCATGGTACTTAGCCCATACCTAGCCAGGTTTTAGTGCTCATTATTGAACGCTTATAAAGTGTGGTGCCAAAGTGAGTTACTCTTTCATTTGTTGACAGATATGTATGAGCACTCACTGTGTGTGCTGTGCTGGGCACTGGGGTCCAGTGATGGACCACACAGTGAGGAGACTAGTTATCCTATACACAGGCACACAAAATAATGGTTGGTTGAGTGAATATGAGGAAACCAGTCAGACTCCTAAGTGAGGACAAGTGACAAGAAGAGGGAGACTTTAGAAAATAGGCATAAATGATACAAAAATTTATTGAGTGTCCTCTGATGTTGATTTATTCTGGATGTTAGGGATATACCAGAGAACAAGGCCAAGTCTCTTCCATTGTAGAGTTTCTATTGTAACATTTAAAGGCATTTTTAGGGGCACCTAGGTGGCTCAGTTGGTGAAGGGTCTGACTTTGGCTCAGGTCATGATCTCGTGGTTCATGAGTTCAAGCCCTGCATCTGGCTCTCTACTGTCATCGCAGAGCCCACTTTGGATCCTCTGTCCTCTTTGCTCTCTGTTCCTCCCCTGTGCTTGCTCTCTCTCTTTCAAAAATAAATGAACATTAAAAACATTGTTTAAAAAAATAAAGGCATTCTTTAAATGAACCCTTAATATTGAGTGAAGCCCGTGTGTAGGAGGTGAGTAGTGAAGGAGTTAATATGCTTGTAGGGCTCTAGGCTTTGTTGAAACAGATGGTTCCTCTGCCATAGGGAGAGTTTTTAAGGGGTATTAGAGGACAGGGCTGAGGAGGGCCTGAGATCTGTCTCCCTCACCCCCTAGCACATACACCTGCTGTTCTGGCGCCTGATGAGCCATGTAACTTGTCTCCCCCTTGGTGGGCATTTATTTGCAGCTTGTAAGTGTGGCTTCAGGGCTGGTTGCATGCTTCTGGCCTTTCTTATTTTCTTTTCCTTTTATTTATTGCCCAGCATCAGTGAAGTCCCACTTTAATTTAACAGATGTTGGGACTTGTCTGAGTTCCTCTGGTTCATGTCTACTTTTACATACTTGTAATCCTGGCCTGTGTGTGTGTATGTTTTTCCAACCCAAATTTTGTTTTTGGTGGTAACATACACATAAGGTAAAATTTACCATTGTAACCATTTTTCAGTTCATTGACGTTACATACATCTGTAATGTGCAACCATCCTGACTGTCTAGCTTCAGAACCTTTTCACCACTCTAAATGGAAACCCTGTACCTATTAAGCAGTCACTCCCCATCCCTTCCCCTTTCTCAGTCCCTGGCAAGCACTAATCTGCTTTCTGACTTGTCTGTTCTGGATCTTTCCTATAAATGGAGTCTTATAACATGTGACCTTTTATGTCTGGCTTTTTTTTTTTTCACTGAACATATATGTTTGCATGCCTTTTTCATGTAACATTGTTAGGATTTCTTTTTTAGTGTTTCCCTGTAGTCGTTATAAGTTCCTTATAAGTTACAGTGTTGATAATGGCTTCATTTAGCCATTCTCTTAGTTGTTGAATGCTTGGGTTGTTTCCAGGTTGTTGCTATATAAAAACTGCTGCAAGGGACATCTCCCTGACTATACTCTGCTGTCTTTCAGAGGATTCTGTACGTTGCACACCAGCTGCAGAAGAACCATTGTCCTTGATTAGGATAGTGTGGCCTCTTATCCAACTCTGTGGGAGAACAGTCAAGTAATGAATTTTATATAGAAGGGAGCATTATACTTTGCAACAGAAGAGCTTGATCACAGGGGAATGGCAGGAAAAAGAAAGTTTTTTTTTTCCCTACTGCCTAGAATTCTCTGACACCGCCTCCACCCCCTTGGGTGTAGGAAGGAACTGATTATAGCAGTTGAAGATGAAATGTTTTATTCATTTATTCATTCAGCAAAAATTTGTGTGCCTACTATAGGCCAGACATTTGAAACTTGCTGGTGGTTGAGCCTGGCTGAGCACTGCCTTTTATTCCACCTGCCTTTGATACTCCATGGGAGCAAGATGAAGGCCTGCTTCCTGGGTAATCAAGAGGCTTCAGAGTCCTACACCACATGGGACCTTATTACCTCATTGTGTAACACCTCAAGGTTTGGTCCTTTATAGATAACAATCACACCTTAATTTGGGCTATTCACTCTGGGGGATTTCAAAGCCAGCCTGAGACTCCTCATACCCGGCTACTCTTGTTTCCCACTGTGACAGAGACCTGGCTGCTAGGAGGTATGCCCCTGGGCCTGTGTGCTCGTAGTGGTTTTGTTCATAATATCCTGGGTAAGGTAGTAAGGGGCGGGGGCTGTTGCCTGGTATAAATGCTTTAGGCATGTGAGAATCATAATACTACTGCGCTCATGCAGTGGATGGGGGTGGGAGTGTCAAGGATTCAGAGTTTAGCCCAGATATATCTGGGGTCAGTGCTGCCGGGGCCTTCCTGTCTTCAGGCAGACTGTCTCCCTCCCTTTTTTCCCCCCCTTACCTATTTTTAAAAATAGTCTTAATTTCCCTTTCCCTGCTGTGAAAATATTGACCACTTAAGGCCATTCGGGGCCACAGTATGCCTCTAAAACCTAGTGCTGAGTGGAGAAAGCACTTGAAACAATTGCCAGGTCTTAGCAGTTTATTTAGGAAAGGGGGGTGATTTGGGGTGAGAAGCACAGAGGCTAGTGAGAGCACCGAGTTAGGCCTCATCTCTGCCTTCATCCGCTACCACTTGTTGCTTTTCTTCCACTCTCAGAATTTGATCTGTTATGTGTCTGTATCTTCACATGTATTTTTCTGCCTAGTGTGCTTAAAAAACTGTCAACACTCCCCGTCTCAGGACGGAGATAGAGGAGAGAGGGCCTAGACCATCAGGCGTAGTAGGGACTCCACTGTCTCTCTTTCTCTCTAGACCCTGGACCCAGTCTGCCTGGAGTTACTGCGGGGCCGTGTGTTTGTGTTTCTGTGGGCTGGTTTTACTGACTGAGACACAAAAGTCCAACGCACAAGCCATTCCCACAAGCCTAACATTTTCATACTTCTTTCTCTGCCAAAGAATCTTTGGTTAGGGTTAAGAATAACTAGTCTGTCTGTGGAAATACCAAGGCCTTTTGTTTGCCAAAAGAAAAGGGCTTTTGACTAAGGCCTTCTTCTCATTTTTTTTTCTTTCCCTTAAGCTGCTGTGGGAAGACTTTAGAGCCTGTGAAGGAACTGTGTTTGAGAGGTTTGGGGGAGGAAAGATAACTAACGACAACTAGGAAAGACTTAATCAGAGACTTTTGCAGAGATGGAAAAAAGGAAATAACAATATTTCTCCAGTTTTTGGTGATTACTTTTGCTAGCCTTTCTTTCTTCCTGTCTTTTATGAAATACATCCGAAATGAGAGTTTCCCAAGGACCTACACTGCTGATGACCTTGGATCCCACATGTCACTTAGTGTGTGTACTTAACTTTCCCCTATTGGCCAGAGTTTCTCAGCTATAACATGAGGATGGTGATAGTGCTGTTTTCATACAGTGATAATGAGAGTTGAGTGAGGTAATTATGTAAATAGTAGTTAGAACAGTGCCTGGTATATAGTAAGTGCTCAGGAAATATTGACTGTTCTGTAAATATTACTACTCTCTACTACAAATGCTGAGTGTAGCTAGCTTTATTTTTCTGATTTAGAATGTTGCTTTGTAAGGCTATCAGTCAGGGCTTTGCCTTTTTAGAATAGAAGGTGGTAGACTTTCTCATCAGGCATGATCTTTTTATCAGTCAGAGGCAAGGGGAAAGATTTATTCTCTATGTAGACACATCTTAGAGGTTCACTGTCTCCATAGTTGACTGTCAACAAGGATTCCATTTCATTAAGAGGAGCTTATATTATTACTCTTTGGCCAAAGAGTATTTGTGGGGTGGGTGTGAGTCATGACTCGAAAAGGCCATCTACTTTCTGGCCTTTGTTTGAGGGTAGTAAGGTTTCTCGTGTTCCAGGAGAACCTGAACTGAGTTGTAGAGGAGGTGCCCCTGGTCTTCCAAATACACAGTAGTGAGAAAAGCAGGAAAAGGAAACCTTAGTAGGGGATGGAGGGGGGGTTCCTCAGGGCTGGTCTGGCCCGAGACTCCAGTACCAGGTTGGGGGAGTGCCATCAATGGCGCCCCTGAGCAAGTGCCCAGCCACTGCAATTCCCTGGCCATCCTTGAGAGACCTGCACCACTACCTGTCCTAAGTAAGCCTCCGGGCTGTTTTATAAGCTTGCCACCTCCTTTCCTGAGTCTCTGGGGTGTGGCTCAGGGGTGACACAGATATTTAATTTGGCTGTCTCTTTCTTGGCCTCTTCTGTATTGTCTTTTAGGAAGGATTTCCGTGTCTGCCTTGTCTTCCTCACAAGGCGAAGTCTTATCTTACCTCTTGCAGAAGGTTAGATCCTAAAGTCAGCACATAAAGTAAAAATCCCAAAGAATCAAAATTATCTTTGAAAAATACCTTAAATGACCTAGGCAAAGTATATAAACATGGTTTTGTGTATATGTCAGGACAGAGTTAGAACACTGTATGAAATAGTTGGCTTATAGTTAGGGGGCATTTTATGTAAATAAAATAAGTCTTCTCAAGCACTAGAATCATATTCAGTATTCAGGGTGCTGGCAGTGTGAGAGGCACATGGGAACTGAGACTCACTGACATCTCAGATTCATGACCTCTCTCTCATGTTCACCCTGGTGCAGAACTTCACCTTGGTATAAAACGTCACTGAGTAGAGCGGTGAGCAAACCTGTGTGTGTGTTTAAATTACTTCTCTTTCTCTGGTCAAATTCGTATAGTTAAATGCAAGTATGTTGTGATTTTCCTGTATCCCTATTTGCTGTTTTTCTTGGTTTTTCAAATCCTTGTTTTCTTCTATTAAACCCGATTTCTAGCTCTCAGCAGTTATTCTCTCATCCAGAATGCTGATTTGTATGTTTGCCTTTTGCATTTCTTAATTGTTTTCAGTGTTCAGGATTCTTTGAAGGGGGCTGGGAGTGGGGAGACCTCAAAGAGACTTCTTTTAAATTCTGTAGTTATAGCTTCTGATTTCTTCTTCTTGGGTCCTCCACTAACTTAAGATTCTTATCCCTTGCATATAAGGCCTTTCCTATTCTTCATTTTCTTCCTTTTTTAGTTCATTTTTCTATAGAAATTCCTGCTTAGGGTAGGCCAGTAAGAAATGAATTCTCATTATATCCACCAAACATTACTGGTTTAACTCTAGAAGTTTAGTTGGTTCTTGGATAAACCTCAAATTTACTACCATAAAGAGGCAGATGAGGAAGAGCCCATGCAGAGAGGTCAAAGGACACTTTCCTCAAGTAATCGAACTGGATATGGACTATGAAACTATGACCTGGTTTCTGTGAATCCCAGTGCTTGCCTTTGAAGCCTTGCAGAGGAGCAGTCCCTTGAAAGACCCCAGCTTTGGGGGGATTGTAACTTCTTTTGTTTAATTTTATTTCAGTTCCTTTTCTTAATGAAAATGCCAAACAATACAAATGTCAAGAGGGTAAGGAGTTCTGTTTCAAAGATATATTTGAGAATTGTGTGGCATTTCTTGAGAAAGTCTAGAAACTTGGAGATGTGTTATACTTTCCAAGACCAGGAATCACTGTTATTGGCCTGGGGACTTGAGAGAAGGGAAATTGGTGACCATAGTTACAGGAGGATCAGGGTTTGTGTAGGGCATCACACGGAACCCAAAAGGGTAGTTAAGGTCAACAAACACGTTTTGAATTCCATTCTTTACAAGGTACAGAACTAGATGTTAAAAATTCAAGCATAGGCACAGTGTTCAAGGGGCTCACGTGGTCTTCTGGTCAACTTGAGAAAAGGTAGTTTGTGTACTTGGAGAGCTACCTTAGCAAAGCTGTGTTTTCTCTTGTCCTGAGTTGGTCATAGAACTGGAGGAGATGGAGTTCCTGTTCATTGGGACCTTGGAAAGTTGAATGTTAGTTTGGTCTCAAATAGGATAGGGTGGGGTTTTCCTAGGGTCTCAAGAGTCAGTGATATTTACTCAGTGAAAGAGGCAGTTGGGGAAACATGGAGTTCTTTATACTCTTTTCCTCCTAATGTTCTTCCTCTGGGAGCTACTGGTAAATAGTAAAGCTTGGGAATTTTTTATACTTAAATTTTTTTTTTAACTATTTCTTTTGAGCAGTGGGAGCTATCAGAAACAAATAACTGCTAAGAAAAATGATTTGTGAAAGATTGCCCTTCCTGCATGTAAATCAAACAGTTATCAGGCCTGAGGGAAGTCTATGCAGTCAATGTTTTCAGACATAGAGGCAGAAGGAGCATCTGGCTGGGAAGGCCATATAGCTATCGTGGTCTCTGTAACCTGCCCCGTCCTACCTGTTGTGAGGCTCCTTCAGCTTTTGTTGGTAACATCACATTTAACAAACAGCTGCAGCCCTTGCTTTTTCAGTCCTAAGAAAATGGGTTATTTTCAGCCACATGTTTCTTCTGTACCCCAGAAAAAAACTAAAACAAAACAAAAAATGAACAACTGAAACCCTCCAATAAAACAAAAACTTCAACTACTGTGATTGGCTTGTAGAGCCTCAGGTGTTGGGCCACCTCACAGGATGTCTTATGCAGGACTTTTCCAGATTGATGGCTGATGTACAAAGAACTACATCAGGCCCTGCTGTCATCATTTTGCTGTGCAAGGAGGGGACATCAGAGAAAGGCCCAGGAACCACTCCATATGTCATTCATAACATTTTTATTGCTGGCTGAGAAGGGGATGGTGGTGGTTGTGGTAGGAGCATTTGTGTGTGTAGAGCAAGGTAGGACTCCAAGCCTCATGCCCAGTTTCTAATTGGTATTGGTAATATAACCTTTCAGAGAGTCAGCTCTGTGAGGTGACTTCGGGGAAACATCTCAGTGCTGTTCTGTGCACTGTTTACTTTGCGATCTACCAGCAACTGTAGTGAATGGGAGAGCCTTTGCCTTCTGAAGTGCCCTTAGGCTGTTCCCAGTGGCTCTCCAGTCTTAAGAATCAGTTGGGTGAGAATAATGCTGAAATCCTGTAGCTGTTTGGCTCAAAAGAAAAGCTGCACTGCCATGGTGATAAAGCTCCCAACTGAATGAGGAAAATGGCAATTTCCAAGAATCTGGGTGGTATTTATTTTAATCAAGTTGAGAAATGGGATCACTGAGAAGGATTTCCACAGTATCTAGGCTGTCAGGGAAATAGTTATTCCCCACTGCCATCTATTTACAAATTCCCGGAGAGGAACTTGAGGCCTCAATGTTGTGTGTCTTCACTGTGACAGTCCACGGAGGCCTTCCAGCATACTGCTTTACAATTACACTGTAGTTTTTCCTTTTATAAATACATCATATACTTTATAGATATATATCTTAGAACCTCATAGATGCTGCACATGCATTAACAGCCTTTCTGAAACCTGCAAATACGAGAAATATAGAAAGACACACTTTATAAACTTTGGCTTCTGGGGAAGCCAACTTGGGATTTTCCTTGTGTGTTTGTCCTGTCAGACTCCTTGAGAGGGATGGTAAGAACATTTCTCTCTTTTTCCCTCTTTCTGGTTCACCCAAATGGGACAAATCATTGCTGGATTCAGTAACATTATTTTCCAAATGATTCTTAAGGCATGAGGGTCACTGAGATTTATTTTTAAATTCATGATCTTGGGTTGAGGGAAAGCAGTTGTCCTTACTGAATTCCCTTGTGGAGGCTTTCAGCTGCCCAGACACTCCCACATCTTTACCAGGCACATTCCAGCAGTCTTAGAGCCCTGGCCCTCAGGAGTGAAATTCTGGTCTGGCGTCTCACTCCTGGAATCCCGTCATGAGCCATGGCCATGCATGGATTAGGCATCAGATTGAAAAGCTGAAGGAACAGGTGGCATGTGAGCTTAATATAAAAAACTTCCTGCTTGGGAATGTAGTTTTGGAGACTTATACTTATTGAAAGTTTCCTTCTGCTTTCTTGTAGCTTTAGCCATCTTTTGATGGTCTGCTTAGCTCCCTCCAGAGTTTTTTAGGAGCGTTCCGGAAGCCTCGGAATACAAGGAGTTAAACCACAGTGAATTTGGAGAATGATTAAACAGTGATTAAGTGATATTTTAACTTCTGTTTACAGATGAGAAATGGAAATCATCAGGGAAAAAAAAATTGTAGTTTTGACTAAAGTCATCTTATCTTTCTTGGCTGGGGCTGCCTGCCCTTTTTCAGTTTCATTTTTAGCTACAATTTAAACTTATGCCCCCCCCCCCTTCTGTACTGTTTTCCATCTTTGTCTTTGGTCATATTTCTCTCTTTGTCCCTGCCCGCAACCCCCTTTCTTCCCACCTTGACCTCTGCCTCTTTCCCTCCCTCTTCCATGGTGCTTTATTGGTCTAGGAAAGCCAGTTCCACTGAAAACAGAGTTGGAGTGGGACTCGCCTGCTCTTCTGTGTCTTCTGTTCCTTGAAGGCCTTGAGATGAAGCATCAATAGGAGATTTGGGATATTTGGAAAGCCACTGGACTAATGGAAAAATCACCAGATAAAGAATTGAAGATGCCTGGGTTTGAATCCCGGCGTTGCTGCTTATTAGCTGTATGATCTTGGACAAGTTGCTTAATCTCTGTAAGCCTCAGTTTCCTCTTCTGTAAAATGGAGCAATAATTCCTATTTGTAAGAGTAGTATTTAGAGAGAATTAGAGTTATACATATAAAGATCATTCCCTGGCACACCCAAGAGGTATTTAATTATCTTTGAAACTGGGAGCTTTGCAGGATGATTGAAGAGGTCAGAGTTGATGGTAGTTAGTGGACTGCCTTTGGTTAGCTTTTTGTCTACTTAACTACATAATGTTAATTGTATAGTTTATATATTATAACATAAAGTTATACTACTCTTTGCCTTTAGTCTAGTAAATACAGTGGCAACCCAAAAGAGGGCTAGGTTGGCCTTTAGTGTATCCCTTCCCCCTCATCCCCTTCCCTCCTCCCTTACCCTAGCCACCTAAATAAACAGATTTAAGTGCAAATAATTTGCTATATAAATATAGCACTAAGAGTTGCTATGATTGTGTCCCCTCTTCTGACCCAGTTGTTATATACGAGTCCATTTTATTAAAAATGTCTGGTTCCCTATTCTGGTACTGATAAAAAGATTTATTTCTCTCAGAAATGATTTGTGACAAATTTATATAAAAGAAGATGTAAAATAATTTCTGAACATTTTATTTTGTCTTATTTGAGGCATTTTTAGTAGAGAAGTGGGTCATAGTTATTCCGTCCTTTGTCCTTTACTAAAGTGGAATGAGCCAAGGCCAGTGGGGGCCTGGCAGATCACAGGGCCTTTGCTGTTCCTGTCAGCCTTAGTTAAGCTCCGCTAAGTCTCTAGGTCTTAGAGTACTCAGCTGTTTTGGAAACTAGTTAAAAAGCATAATGTATTGCAATATGAAAGGTACTTTGTGGCTTTCTAATTAGTATCTTTTAGCATATTACTTCTTTTTAGGAGGGGTCCTTAAAATCAGGTATCTCCAGTGTGCTAAGTATTTGATAGAGCTTAAGGAAATTTAAATATTTATGTCTCAAAGTATCAGAAAACAGTGGCTCAGATTGTTTCTTACCTTATATGTTCATAAACTGGAAGAGTTAATATTGTTGAGATGGCAGTACTCTCCAAACTGATGCACAGATTCAATGCAGTCCCCACCAAAATGCCTTCTGGCTCTTTTTTTTTTTTTGCAGAAGTTGACAAATTGATTCTAAAATTCATATGAAAATACAAGGGATCTTTAATAGCCAAAATAATCTTGAAAAAGAAGAACAAAATTGGAAAACTCATTCCCAATTTAAAAACATATTATAGTAATCAAGATGGTGTGGTACTGGCATAAGAAAAGGCATATAGATCGATGGAGTAGAATGGAGAGTCCAAGAATAACCCTCTACATTTATGATCAGTTGATTTTTGACAAAGGTGCCAAGACAATTCAATGTGGAAGTAATTGTCTTTTCAGCAAATTATACTGGGACAAGTTCATATCCATATGCAAAAGAATGAAGTTGGACTCCTACGGGATACTATATGCAAAAGCTCAAAATGGCCCACAGACCTATTGGAAGAGCTAAAACTATAAAAACATTTAGGAGAAAATTTAGGAAAAAATCTTTGTGACCTTGGTTTCAGCCATCATTTCTTGAATATGACACCCAAAGCACAAGCAACAAAAGAAAAGAATAGATAAATTGGACTTGATCAAAATTAAAGACTTTCGTGCTTCAAAGGACACTATTTTTTTCAGTTTATTTATTTATTTTGAGAGAGAGAGTGTGAGTGAGCGAGCTCTAGTGGGGGAGGGGCAGAAAGAGAGGGAGAGGGAGAATCCCAAGCAGGATCCATGCTCAGCCCTGAGCCCAACATGCGGCTCAGTCTCACAACATGAGATCATGACCTGAGCGGAAATCAAGAGTTGGATGCTTAACTAAGCCACCCAGTCGTCCCCAGTACACTATTTAAAAAGTGAAGAGACACCACAGCATGGGAGAAAATATTTGCAAATCATATACTTAATAAGGGGTTTATATTTAAATATATAAAAAGAACTGATAGAATCTAACAGTTAAAAGACAACTCAAAGATGGTCAAAAGATTTGAATAGACATTTCTCCAAAGAAGATACACAAATGACCAACAAGCACATGCAAAGATGCTCAACATCTTTTCATTAAGGAAATGCAAATCAAAACCATAATGAGAATATCACTTCATAATCACTAGAATGGCTACTATAATCAAAAAGACATAGTGAAGATGTGGAGAAATTGGAACCTTATACATTGCTGGTGGGAATGTAAAATGGTGCAGCTGCTTCAGAAAATAACTTAGTGGTTCCTCAAAAAGTTAAAGATAGAGTTACCACATGACCTTGCAATTCCACTAAGTATATATCCCAGAGAAATGAGTATGTATATCCACATAAAACTTGTACACGTATGCTCACAGCAGCATTATTCATAATAGCTCAAAAGTAGAGACAGTCCAGATATCTATCAACTGATGAATGGATAAATAAAACGTGTCATATGTTTACAATGGTGTATTATTCAGCAACAAAAAGGAATCAAGTATCCCTTGATGCTAACATGGATCAAACTTAAAAACATGCTATGTGAAAGAAGCCCATTACAAAAGACCACATATTGTATGATTCCATTATACAGAATAGGCAAGTCCATGGAGACAATAAGTAAATTAGTGGTTGCTGGGGCTGGGAGAGGGTGGAATGGGACGTGACTGCTAATGGATATATGGTTTCTTTGAGGGGTGATGAAAGGCTCTAAAATTACATAGTGGTGATGGTTGCACAACTCTGTGAATGTGTTAAGATCTATCGAATTGTATGCTTTAAAAGGGTGAATTGTATAGTATGTGAATTACATTCAATAAAGCTGTTATTAAAAAAATTAGGGTTATTTGTTGTATGAATAGCATTTTGTCAGTTTGTGCTTGTCTCCGTATTCCTGCCATTGTGAATCTTGAAGTTAGAGCATCACCGTCTTGAGCACTGAGTAGGTTACTGTTGCCCCAAAGCCTCAAGATGAGAAATTTAGGTTTGTGATCACTTCACGTAGGAGGATAGTTGATGGCACATTGTATAAGAACAAAATCTTAAAAAATTTTTTTTCACTTTTATTGTATTTTTGAGAAAGAGAGAGCGAGTGAGTGAGCGAGTAGGGGAGGGGCAAAGGAGGGGTGGCGAGACACAGCATCCGAAGGAGGCTCCAGACTCTGAGCTGTCAGCACAGAGCCTGATGTGGGGCTCAAACCCATGAACCTCAAAATCACAGCTTGAGCGAAAGTTGGACGCTTAACTGACTGAGCCACCCAGGTGCCCCAAGGAACAAAAGCTTTTTAGGTGAATGCCCTGAGGTTGAAGACTTTCCAGGTTTTAAGTGTGACTGTCTGTGTCCTACCCTCGTTCTTATTTATCTTCTTAACTGTGTGTTCCACTGGCATAGATAGCTTATGTTTTGAGTTGCAGGCCTCATTCCAGCCCCACCAAGAACCTCACTTCTTTCATTTCTTACATTTTTTCCTCCAGGCTATTGATCTTAAACTCTGAGACATTCTTTCCTGGGCGGTGTAGAGATAGCAGCTGGAGGAACCACTGGGTGGCGCCCTGTTCTCAGAGGACTGACAAAAAAGAATAATTTGCCTGAGAAGAGACTTGGGCTTGTGTTGGCAGGAAGAGATGACTCATTTTTCATCAAAGGAATTTCAAAGAAAATATAATGACAGGATGATGTCAGAGGAGCAGGTGGAGACAGGAACCTTGATTGAGGCTGGAGGGAGGTGTTGAATAGTATGGTTGCCTGGGCAGTCAGAATGATCGACTAGCATAGATCACAAGGAACGTCACCTGTTTTTTGGTTCCTTTCTCATGAGCCCTGGTGTGGGCAGTGCTGTTCATGTTCCTTTAGAGCATGTGGTCAAGTCTCTGCCTGTCTTGGGTGTACTGTGTTTGTATCTGGGTGAGACATCTCATGACATCCTGTGCCAGTCGTGGATTTCTTTCACTTGCAGTGTGGTGTGGTCTTGCACTCTGTGTGTTAGCTCTATGGTTAGCAGAGTCTATGTCTCACGATTGAAACTCATATGCTCATGGTGGCTGGAAGTGTGGCATGTCCCCTGATATTTTAGATACAGGAACTTGCCTTGATATCAGAAGGTCAAATCTCAGGGACTTGACTTTATTGCCAAAAGTACTCTGGTTCCCTCCAGTGTTATTTTTTATTTTTTCAGTTCCCTCCAGTGTTTTGGCAAGAGGTGGATCTTTGCTCTAACCTCAAATTTCTTTTTTCATCTTTCTTTGAATTGGAGGCCCTTTGTGGTGTGTAGGGATAAAGCTGCTAAGTGGGGGAAACTTAGTCAGGAGAAAGGATAGTAAGCTTTGGTATCTCTTCATATTACAAGTCACTAAAGTTGGTTAGGTATTCAGACTTTCATTTATTTTATTAACTTTTAGTAACTAATTAATTAACTCATGACCCTGAGACCAAGAGTCAAATGTCCCTTCCCCGCAACTGAGCCAACCAAGCACTCCTAAGCTTACATTTACATTAAGATTGTAGAAGAGTGTTCCTGGTCACTACTGTCATGCCTTAATATTTACCAGAGTCTGTATGTTTATGAGATTGGAGGCTAAATCAGCAATTTTCAAAAAGATAAAAGAGAGGGTATTTATTGCTTGTATTCTATGTCAGGATTCAGGTCTCTGAAAGAATATCTGGGGAGAGATGGCTTACTAATATGAGTTGCTGTTTTTGTGCTTTATGAATCATTTATCTGAAAGTGGCTTGGAGGACTTTATGGTAGCATAGAACAGAAGATATTGCCTCTCTTTGAGATACACCATATAGAAGAAGAAAAAGTTACAAAGAAAAAAAAAAGCGCCAAACCTCAGAATCGGATGGAGGGAGGAAAACTTATTATTTGGTGCTATCTTTTTTTTTTTTTAATGTGTTTTATTTATTTCTAGGAGAGAGAGAGAGAGACAGCGTGAGCAGGGGAGGGTCAGAGAGAGAGAGTATTTGGTGCTATCTTTTTTTTTTTTTAATGTGTTTTATTTATTTCTAGGAGAGAGAGAAAGAGACAGCGTGAGCAGGGGAGGGTCAGAGAGAGAGAGTATTTGGTGCTATCTTGAGTTCTTGTATCCTTCTGGCTGATCATGAGCTATTCTTGGACAATAATCCTACCTACATTGTGGGACTAAAGCTGATCTTTGGAGGAAGGGTAAGAAGGATGTGAATCAGGAGGGACTGAATCAGATGTTTCTTAGAGAAGAGTGCTGGACTTCCTGAGCCCTAGGTGGCAATAGTCCTCCTCCCTGCTAGTTGTACTTCTCCCTGTATCCCTCCATGAAAAAACAAATCATTAGAAGAGACTTTTAGCCTGACATGCCAAAAGACCCAGGGGAAACTGCTCCCAAGCATGGATTTTATTTGGGAACCCCCTGAGGGTAATCTGTGATGAGGCTGTTTCAGAAGTCACCACCTGACTCACTGAGTCAGATGAGTCTGAGTACAAGCAGCAGTCTTGACTTGAACATGTTCTTTATACCTGTCTGTAATGTATACAGATCTTCCCTCCCTTTGGTTTGGAGGGAAAGGCCTTTAATCATAAGGTCAAGCAGTGATAAGGGAGAAATGTTCCGACACACCAATTAACTAGAATGTCAAGGGAATCTATTGTAAGGACTGGGATTCCAAACATCTTTTTGATTTTTCTTTTTCCTTTTTTTTTTTTTTTTTTTTTTTTTTTTTG
>NW_027528276.1:3884211-4000268 GCF_008692635.1 Crocuta crocuta
TATTTTTTTTGTTTTTTTTTTTTCTTTTTTTTTTTTTTTTTTTTTTTTTTTTTAGTGGAAGGACTCTTTTAGAGGCTCATTGTTACCCTGTAGGATAAAATCCAAACTCATCTTGTTGTTTAAGATATTTCATAATCCAGTCCAACTTTCTATAAAATTATTTTTATCAAATTTATATTTATTCCTATTTTAAAAGGTGTAGTATTACTATGAGACTTACACCAAAAATTATCTGGGGTGCTTGGGTGGCTCAGTCATTTGAATGTCCAACTCTTAATTTCAGCTCGGGTCATGATCATAGGGTTGTGGGATTGAGCCCTGCATCAGACTCTGTGCAGAGTGTGAAGCCTGCTTGGGACTCTCTCTCTCTATTCCTCTAACCCTTCTCCCCAACTCTTTATCTTAAAAAAACAAAAAACTGAAAAACTGCTGTCCTGTTCCTCCCGATTTCTGAGAACTGCTTCCAAGTCATGTAGCTGTTTTTCTTTAGTATTTTCNCATGAGCTGGGAAGGGTCAGAGAGAGAGGGAGAGACAATCCTAAGCAGACCCTATGCTATCAGCTTAGAGCCCCTATGCAGGGCTCTGTCCCACTGAACTGTGAGATCTTGACCTCAGCTATCATTAAGGGTTAGTGCTTAACCAACTGAGCCACCCAGATGCCCCTCTTTATTTATTTTTTAAAAATTTTGTTTATGTATTTATTTTGAGAGAGAGGGAACATAAATGCAGGAGGGAAAGAGAGAGACACACAGAATCTGAAGCAGGCTCCAAGCTCTGAGCTATCAGCACAGAGCGTGATGTGGGGCTTGAACCTATGAACCATGAGATCCTGACCTGAGCCGAAGTCCTATGTTTAACTAACAGAGCCAGCCAGGTGCCCCCTCTTTCTTGTGGTCTTGCCACTCTCATGGCACAGCATACTGCCCTATGCTATAATTATTTATTCACATGCCGCTTCCCTGGTTAGATTGTAAGGTCTAAAAGGGTATTGTAAGACCGCTTTGTAATTTGTTGTTGTTGTTGTTGTTATGGGCAACAGCACAAATCCTAGGCAACTAAATATTTCACAGAACCACAGAAGTTTAGGGCTGGCAAAGAATGTAGAGATCTAGAATGTCAGCTCATTTTATGAATGAGTAAACAGATCCAGTGTTATTAAATGATCCTATAGTCATATGATAAAGTAGAGACAGGACTGGAGCTGTCACCTTCTTCTCTAGTTCTCAAACTGCTAAATGTAGTGATAAAATCTGATACGTGTTTAATTAAATATTCTCATTAATACAGGTTAGCCAAACGGCACTTTTTGTTTCACTCTTCTTGAAAGTTTTTATACATATCTTTTTGATCTTAGTAATTAGGTAATTTTGTCATAGGTAATATCAGGTAATTTTTCCTCTCCCTCTCTTCTTCCTTCCTTCCTTCCTTCCTTCCTTCCTTCCTTCCTCCCTCCCTCCCTCCCCCCCTCCCTTTCTTTCTTTCTTCCTTTCTTTCTTTTTCTTTCTTTCTTTCTTTCTTTCTTTCTTTCTTTCTTTCTTTCTTTCTTTCTTTCTTTCTTTCTTTCTTTCTTTCTTTCTGTCTCTCTGTCTTTCTCTTTTTGATAAATTAGGATCTTCAATGTTATTAGTCAAAAACTGAGCTGGGTAATAGTTTTATTCCAAGGCATCAGGGACCCACGGATTATAGATAAGAAAAAAATATAGGCAGCTGTACTGAAAGTACCCTGATTTCAAGGAAATTTTAAAAAATTAGTGATACTATTTATCAGAGGTGATTCTTTTTCATGTAACAGTAGAGTAGACCCAATTTAGTTGAGTCCTAGTTAATTGAAGTTTTGTTGTCAAGGAATATTGCTCAAAGTAAATTGCGTCAAAAATTATTTAGCTCTCGGGGAGCCTGGGTGGCTCAGTCGGTTGAGCGTCCGACTTTGTCTCAGGTCATGATCTCACTGTTCGTGGGTTCGAGCCCTGCGTCGGGCTCTGTGCTGACAGCTTGGAGCCTAGAGCCTGTTTCAGATTCTGTGTCTCCCACTCTCTCTGACCCTGCCCTGCTCTCTCTTTCTCTCTCTCTCTCAGAAATAAATAAAACATTTAAAAAAATTATTTAGCTCTTGATGGTCATTTTCAGAGTGTTTGAGATAAACTTTGGAGATTTAGATGCTCCAGGAATGTCTTTTGGGAAAAAGTTGAACTATAACTATTGTCCATTTAGAATTTGTTGAATATCAGGTATGCCAGTCACTAATCAAAAACCCAGATGCCATCCTTTCCTTCATTTCCTCATCACCTCCTTTGGGAACTTCAGGATAGATGATGGGCAGGTCTTTAAGAGACTGCTCCCTTTCTTTGAGATTTGGTTTTCATTTTTGCCTAACAAATGAGGCTAAGTGATGGTAGATGGTTTGATACTGAGTCTGGCTTGCAATCTCCACCGAGCAAACTGTTGCTGGACAAGCAGTCTTTGGTGGATGAGCCATAACCGACCTCTAGGTTGGGTTGGGCTCTGCCTAATGCCCATGACATTTGGTTTTATCCAAAGTAGAATCTGTTGCTCTCAGGTTTTAGAGAGTAGGGATTTATTGTACTCATTGGTGTTTCTGCCTTCTGCTGTTTCTGCATTGCCACCTGGCTGCCATTAGAGGGAATTCACTATAGCTCTGAGTCTGCAGAGAGCTGAGAGGAACTATCCCTGTTTCCAGGATGGAACATGTATTCTCTTCCCATAAAGCTGTTACCCAGATTTCCTTTTATGACTTGTTAAGTCAGAGGCAGTTGGGAGGATGCATTAGGGAAGCATTACTCACTGGGCACACATAGTGGCCCTGACTGCTGGTGAGGAGTCTGAGCTGAGCTGAGAGTGAGTCAGCTTTGGAAATGGAAAAATGCAGGGTAGTGGGGGGTAGGGATTATGTGCCAGTGGCTGCTTCTTCTGTGCCTGTTCTTTTCTCTGTAAGAACTTACCAGAAAGCTGTGAATACTGGGGATCCAGTTGGGACAGCCAATACACCAACCAGCTTTGAGGTGATAATGTTTTCATGAAAGGAGAGATCTGACTAGACCTCTCATCCCTGCCTTTTATATTATGTGTGTGTGGGTTTTGAGGCAAGCTTGAGCTTGTGTACTGAAAGTTCTATGTGTGCAAATTTCACTAGAGTAAAAGCAGTCACAGAATCTCTGTCTTCTTTATAAAACTCAGTCTTCTGTATCTATCTCTGTCCAGTAGGGGTCACTGGGGGTTTAAGCTCTAAATGAGAGAAACTGTCACTAATCTTATGGTAGACCAATCATATTCCTTATCTTTATTGTAACATCTTTGTATATTGAGCTCTTTTTTTCAACATTGGAGCAGAAATAAAATATGTGAACTTGTATTAAGGAATTTGTGAATCTATTGAATATATGAAGAACAGATTATTCAAAATGCTAGGTGAGACAAGAAGCCAAGGCTGAGATGGAATTGTTTTTTAAAAAATTTTTAATGTTTTATTTCTGATAGAGAGAGAGAGCGAGCAAGCAGAGAAGGGTCAGAGAGAGAGGGAACACAGAATCTGAAGCAGGCTTCAGGCTCTGAGCTGTCAGCACAGAGCCTCACATGGGGGGCTCTGACCCATGGACTGCAAGATCATGACCCGAGCTGAAGTCAGACGCTTAACCAACTGAGCCACCCAGGTGCCCCCTGAAATATAGATATGTTTATACACATTGTACATTTTAGGAAATATTCAGAAATATTAAGTGGTGCCCCTAGGGTCCCCCAAATTAGTATCGTAGTGAAACTAACTATTGTAGTGACACTAACAGATCCTGTTAGGCACGTTTATTTGACTTTGGTCCTTGGAACCTAGTGAGGGTTCATGAGAGTGGGTTTTATTAGAAGATAACCAGGGCCTGGTGGTAGATTCTCTGAGAAAGACCAAAATGATTCTTGTGTTATAGATTAAGGTTCAGAACAGGCTCCAGGGGTCTGCAGGTGTAAAGAAGCTAACAAGCCTGTCTTTGTCTTAAGGTAGCAAGTTTTTCCTCTTTATCATTTAGGCTACTGCCAGGATCTAGAAAACAATCTCATAGAAATCTAAAATTAGCCGTTTGTTTGTGTGCATAGCTTGGTTTCCATGGATAAATAGTTTAAGTTGGTCTCTCTTACGTGCTTCTTAGCTTGGCCTGGACTCTTCTTCTGAGCCTTGAGTATAGCTCCCCACTAGCATTCTCAAGCCTGCCTGGTTACCTTGTTGTTGAGGTCCTGACCCTTTGTCAGCTGCGTACCTGTTCTGCCCTCTTGTGTTCCAGGGTGTCTCAGAGAAACTAAAGTGGATCACATGTTTCTTAGCCAGACCACACTACAAGATGTTTGCCATTGAAACTGTTTTTTTTGTGGGGGGTGGGGGTGGGGGGAAAGCATTTAAAAAATGTGTTTAGGCTGGATAGGAGTCAGATGCTAACTCTCCATCATGAATTCACTTGTAATGAGAATCACTTGTAATGTTTCTGGACAAAAATAACAATCCTTAGCAAAAGGCAAGAGCAGTCTCCATAGACAGGGCTTCTTTTCTTTGGAGCTTCTCTACCTATTGAAGATACTAGGTACCAGAATTTCCAGGAAAAATTTAATTGCTGTAGATTTCATTATTACTTTGTTGGGGAGAAAGGATCAGAATCCCAAAGAGAGAGATTATTTAAAATAATAATAAGGATATTAAGATGGACTAATCCCTTGTCCTTTCCCTTTTTGAAGTAGTGCCATTGAAGTCTCATTTGGTTTATTTATTGAGTTGGTGGCTTAGAGCTGCTTAAATACCATATGTTTTACCTTGACTTGCCTCCTCACATTGCCCGTGGAAGATGGCTTGGTACCTTGCCGGGGCACAAATGCTCTAATAGAGTAACAATAATAACAATGGCTAACTTGAATGAGTTCATGTTTAATGTTTTTTTAAACAGTTAATGTTCTGTGCCATGTGTTTTCTCACTTAATCCCCATTGTAACACCACAAAGTGGTGATTTTATTATCCGCATTTTACAGATGAAGAAACTGAAGATTAAAGAGATTAAGTCATTGGTTCATAGACACAGCTAGAAACTGTGAGGTCAGAATTTGAATCTAGGTTTGGTTAACAGACTGTTAAGTTTAGAGCCCTGGGCAGAGAGAGAGGAATTTCAGTTTTAAGAATAGTATCCAGGGTACCTGGGTGGCTCAGTTGGTTAAGTGTCTGACTTTGGCTTAGGTCATTATCTCACGGTTCGTGAGTTCTAGCCCTGCATCAGGCTGTCTGCTGTCCGCACAGAGCCCATTTCAGATTCTCTGTCCCCCTCTCTCTGTGTCTGTCACTCGTTCTCACTCTTTTTCAAAAAATAAAAATAAACATTAAAAAAATGGGGTGCCTCATTTGGTGAGTCAGTTGGTTAAACATCCAACTTTGGCTCAGGTCTCGATCTCATGGTTCATGAGTTCAAGCCCTACCTCAGGCTCTCTGCTGTCGGCGCAGAGCCCACTTTGGATCCTCTGTCCCCCTTTCTCTGCCTCTCATCTGCTTGTGCTCACTCTGTCTCTCTCGAAAATAAATAAGAAACATTTTTTAAAAAGAAAAAAAGGATGAGTTTCCTAGGGGCACCTGACTGGCTCAGTTAGTAGTAGAGCATGCGACTCTTGATCTTGGAGTTGTAAGTTTTAGCCCCTTGTTGGATGTAGAGATTACTTAAAAATAAAATTATCTATCTATCTATCTATCTATCTATCTATCTATCTATCTATCTATCTCTATCTGTCTAGAATAAGTGGTAGAGGGGCGGGAGGGGGGAGCCCAACATAGGACTTGATCTCAGGATAGTGACATCAAGATCTGAGCTGATACTAAGAGTTGGAGGCCCAACCGACTGAGCCACCCAAGTGCCCCAAAAATAAAGTCTTTACAAATAGTGGTCCACTGTCTTATGTCCTCCATTAAAAATAAAAAGAATGAGTTCTCTAGGTGCTACCCCAGAGCATCACCCATTTTACTCTTCACCTTTACTCTTCTCCTTTCCTTTCCTTTCCTTTTTCTTTCTTTTTTTTAAGGCTAAGGGCCTAACTAAATTGCTGAGTTGGATAAGAAGCCCACCCAGAGTTTGGATGTTGGGGCAGAATCCATGTCTGGAGAGATTTCTAGAAGTAGAATTTCTGAATCAGTAAATTGACTTCTTGCCAACTTTAAGAAAAAGGAAAACTTATATTTGTGTTCTTGGAGTCACTTTTTTCCTTTTTTAAAAAAATTTTTAATGTTTTCTATTTATTTTTGAGAGTCAGAGAGAGAGACAGCGTGAGCAGGGGAGGGTCAGAGAGAGAGGGAGACACAGAATCCAAAGACAGGCTCTAGGCTCTGAGCTGTCAGCACAGAGCCTGACATGGGGCTTGAACCTACAAACCGTGAGGTCATGACCTGAACCGAAGTCGGATGCTTAACTGACTGAGCCACCCAGCCGCCCCAGAGTCACTTTTTTCCTTAAACTCCCAGGTAGATTTGGAATTCTGTTAAAAGTAGTTCAGCTCCTTTGTTAGTGTATGCATCTGCTGGGTCTGTCTAACGAGCATATTGAGTTCTTCCTGCCGTAAGATGAGTAGTTTTCCAGGCCTTTGCTCTCTGGTGTGTGTTTTTGCAGTCAAAATAGATGCATTCCCAAGAAATGCTTATATTTTGTGAATCTCCATCATTTACTGGACCCTGTTTGTTTAACTTCTAGTATGTTTTACCTTTATATTCTTGGTTCTCACAGTGCTCTTTCGACTCTCTTTCTTGTTCATTAATTAAATAACCCACTCATTACACAGATGGTTGTTTAGTGATGAGATTTCATATAAGGAAGCAGAATTCATCTAGCTTCAGAAACTTTAGTGAGAGAGTAAAACTAAGCACACAACTATATTATAAAGTAGAAAGTGCTAAGTGTCATGAGAGAGAAACATAAAATATAATCTCAAGAGAGGGAGATGTTTACTGCTGACTAGGATGGAGGGGATCACCAGGGAAAATTCTGTGGAAGTATTGGTTTTAAGCTGGCCCATATGAATGGGATTTTGATTTGTGGACATGAGAAGGAAATACAGGGCAAATCAGGAAAATGCTGTAAAGCCAGACTGTGGGAAATTGAAAGTTTTAGAATGCAATTACAAATGAACATTTATTGACCATTTAATATATACTGGTCATTATGTTTGCTTCAGGGATATTAATCTCACAGTGAATGTGGACAGGATTGGCAGGCTGGGATTAGGCAAATTAGATTAGGCAAATTATCAGTTTACTAAGTTTTTATACAGTCTGAACAGTATTCAGAGATCTTTGTGGTCAGATGTGGCTTATATGCTGCTCCTGCAAATAATGGTAATAGTAGCCAATGATTATTGAACACATACTGTGTGCCAGGCACGATCTAAGCACCTTAAATGCATTAACTCATTTAATCGTCTGTATGGCTCTATGAGACAGGTACTATTAGCGTCATCATTTTACAGATGAGGAAATTGAGGCTCTATGAGGTTAATTAAATAATTTGTCCAAAGGTGCTAATGTTACGTATTTTTTTTTTTTTTTTTTTTACAAATAGTTTATTGTCAAATTAGTTTCCACATAGTAATGTTACGTATTTTGTAAAGTCTGGATTTGAACCTCGGCAGTCTGGCTTCAGACTGAGTTTGTAATTACCATACTACTATAATGGCATCCAGGTTACTGAGCAAGAAATTTGGGAAAATTTTCTACCATTATCGTATTCACTGATACTTGAGTATGTAGAATATTCTTTGTAGGCATTCTGAGCCTTTGCATATTGATTGTTGTCATAATCCTACATTGCTAAACATTAGAGACAGAAGTCACAATGTCTCCTAATTAGCACCTGTGAAGCACACATCCTCTGCCTCTCCTTAGTTAGTTGCATACTGGACTCAGCTGGAGACAGATGACCAGAGTTCAGGGCCAGGCTTTGATGTCTGGATCCTGTCATTCCCAGAGGCCTAAGGCTTCTAAATTCAATAGCCATGTGCTGATCTCTGCCACATTTTTTAAAAAAAAAATTTAAATGTTTTTTATTTATTTCTGAGAGAGAGACAGCGTGAGCAGGGGAGGGTCAGAGACAGAGAGACAGAGAGAGACAGAGAGACAGAATCCAAAACAGGCTTCAGGCTCTGAGCTAGCTGTCAGCACAGAGCCTGACACGGGGCTCACACCCACGAACCATGAGATCATGACCTAAGCTGAAGTCAGACACTTAACCGACTAAGCCACCCAGGCACCTCTCTACCACATTTTTTTTTTTTTAATGTTTTATTTATTTCTAGGAAAGAGACAGAGAGACAGCGTGAGCAGGGGAGGGTCAGAGAGAGAGGGAGTCACAGACTGAAACAGGCTCCAGGCTCTGAGCTGGCAGTCAGCACAGAGCCCGACGCAGGGCTCGAACCCACGAACCGCAAGATCATGACCTGAGCGAAAGTCGGACGCTTAACCAACTAAGCCACCCAGGCGCCCCCACATTTTTAATGTCAGGTATATCTGCTGTTTTTTTTTAAAAAAAGTATCCTCTTTGTAAGCATTATTTTTCCAGATTGCAGTCTTTTATTTTTTTACTTTTAAAATTTTTATAAAGTTTACTCACTAAATTTTGAGTGAGAGAGTAAGAGAGCGTGATACGTGAGCAGGAGAGGGGTAGAGAAGGAGAGAGAGAGGGAATCCCAAGCAGGCTCTGTGCTGATGGCACAGAGCCTGATGTGGGGCTTGAACCCACAAACTGTGAGATCATGACCTGAGCCAAAATCAAGAGTCAGACGCTTAACTGACTGATCACCCAGGTGTCCCCAGATTTCAGTCTGTTAAATAGATCTTGGGGTACCTGGGTGGCTCAGTAGGTTGAGCATCCAACTCTTGGTTTCACCTCAGGTCATGTTCTCACAGTTTGTGGGTTCGAGCACTGCATCAGGCTCTGCGCTAACAGTGAGGGGCCTGCTTGGGATTCTCTCTCCCCCTCTCTCTGCCCCTATATCACTCATGTGCTCTCTTTCAAAATAAACTATAAATGAATGAATCCTAAGTTATTAGTCTGTATCTGCTCAAATTCAGAGGCTTGTGGATGTCAGTTAATTTGAGACCAGGTGTAACTCCATGGCAGCTTGAATAACAGTCACAGCGCCCCTTCTCACATGCCTGCTTTCACCTCAGTCACAGACATGAAAGTGATTCTGGGGTGTTGTCTTGTTTTGAGATTTCTTATGGGTAAAAGTTGTGGGTGATCATCTTAAATTCTTGTGAGTTAAGTAATCAGAAGTGGAGGCAGGTCTAAAATATTTTTTTTTTTAAATATTTTTATTTATTTCTAGGAGAGAGAGACAGCGTGAGCAGGGGAGGGTCAGAGAGAGAGGGAGATACAGACTCTGAAATAGGCTCCAGGCTCTGAGCTGGCAGTCAGCACAGAGCCCGACGCGGGGTTCGAACCCACGAACCGCGAGATCATGACCTAAGCGAAAGTCGGACGCTTAACCGACTAAGCCACCCAGGCGCCCCGAGGCAGGTCTAAAATATTAATGAAGGTTAGAGTCTGGCTTTTACAGGGCTTCTTTGGTGGTTTGGGGCCCTACTCATTGGCTGTAGGGAAGGGATATCCTGGGGGTGCTAAGTATGACTTTAAGAGGCCCATTCTTTGTATAATAAATGATCTCTAAAAAAACCCCAGTCACTCCCTCTTGCCAGCTTCTAACCACTTCCTATAAATGACAGCACACAGAACCATCTTAGTTTTGCTAAGTGAAAAATTTATTTTATTTTCAGAGAGGCAGTTCCCCTTCTCTTCTTTCTTCCTTCAGACAAACGTGCATATACACAAAGGCTGGAAACAAAATTTGTTACCTGTCATATATAGGAAAATGATGTATCCAAGGTATAGCATGCCATCTTATGAAGAGTAAATTACCTTGGATACCTTTCATTGTCTTCTCTAATGATAGTAGTAAGTTCAGAATATATCTTGATATTTGAGTGCTTTGGATTTTTTTCCTTCAAATTTCCTAGGTATTTTTGAATGGCACAAGTGTGTGATACATGATTTTCTAATTAAGACAGTTTTGCAATGAGGCAGACAAATGGTTTTCACTTTGAGAAATGAAAATATCGTGAAAATATTTATAAGATTGCAAAGAGGCAGTTGTATAAGGTGCTACAGACAGCACTAGCAGCGTGACATTCTGTGTTGAAGTTGAGATTCTTTCCGTAGAGCCGGGTGGGGCTATGTACAGAAGAAGATGTGTAAAGAATAAGTATTTCAAACATATAAATATCTAAATGTTTAACTTCAAGTTCATGCAGTTTGCCAGAACATTTTAGCAAAGGGAGACAGTGTGGTAAAATACATTGATTTGAAATCAAACAGGTAAAAGTTTAGACGTCATTTCATCCTCTTACTTTGTGACTTTGGGCAAAATAACTTGAATTTTCTAAGTCTANTATTTTTATTAAAAAATCTTTAAGAAAAATTTGAGTACATGTGACAATGTTCTTGATTTATAGAATTATTTATTATTTATTATTTATAAAATGTCCCCATTTATAGTATAATAATAAAAATATTAACTAATCTTGATAATATTATGAGGTTAAATAAAGTAACAGATGTGAACATGCTTTCTAGTAATTACTCAGTAAGTGTTAGTATACCATGGTATTAGTATAGTATATTATAATAAATGCCCTTTCAAGCAAGTTCATCTTCTTTGGCCATCACAGCTCCAAGGCTTCTCCACAGTAAGGGGTACATCATTACCATCTTTGTGTCCACCGTGTCTGGCATGATGCTCTGTATTTTTAAATGGAATGAATGGGGATGCCTGGGTGGCTCAGCATGTGGAGCATCTGACTCTTGATTTTGGCTCAAGTCACGATCCCAGGGTCGTAGGATTGAGCCCCGTGTTGGGCACTGTGCTGAGCATGGAACCTGCTGGAGATTCTCTCTCTCCCCCTCTGCCTGTCTCCTCCATTTGAGCACATGCTCTCCTTCTGTCTAAAATAAAAAAAAAAGAAATAAAATAAGTTGAATGAATGAATGGATGGATGAAATGCTCTGTTTCACAAGAGAGCCTTGCTCTAGAGGAGGCTCCGGCTTAGTTTCCACTGGATTGCACTATCAGTTTTCCTTCTGTAGCCCTTATTCCTTTCAGCAAACACTAGTACATTTCACATGCCAAGAAAAATTCTTGAAAAAAAAAAAGAAAAAGAAAATTTCTCTTGACCCTATATTCTTCTCTCTGCTCTCCTTTACAGTAAAATTCCGTGAGTTGTGTTTACTTTGTTGTCACTCATTCTTTCTTTTTTATATTTAACTTTAAAAAATCATTTTAAATTGAGGTATAATTGACACATTATGTTAGTTTCAGGGGTATAACATAATAATTTGATATTTGCGGGGTGCTTGGTTGGCTCAGTCAGTTACGCATCTGACTTTGGCTAAGGTCGTGATCTCACAGTTTGTGTTTGAGCCCTCTGTGCTGGTAGCTTGGAGCCTGGACCCTGCTTCAGATTCTGTGTCTCCCTTTCTCTCTCTACCCCTTTCCTGCTTGTGCTCTGCCTCTCTCTCAAAAATAAATAGACATTAAAATTTTTTTTGCATAATTTGATATTTGCATATATTGCAAAATAATCACCACAGTAAGTCTGGTTAACATCTGTCATCTTATATAGTTGCCAAAAGATTTTTTTTTCTTGTGGTGAGCACTTTAAAAACATTTTTTTTAAGTTTATTTATTTATTTTGAGAGAGAGAGTGAGAGCAGGGGAGGAGCACAGAGAGAGAGAGAGAGAGAGAGAGAGAGAGAGAGAGAGAGAGAGAGAATCCCAAGTAGACTCACACTGTCAGCACAGAGCCTAATGCTGGGCTTGAACTCACAAACTGAGATCATGACCTGAGCTGAAACCAAGAGCCAGAGGCTTAACCAACTGAGCCACCTAGGAACCCCTCTTGTGATGAACACTTTTAAGATCTACTCTCTTAGCAATTTTCACAGAGGGAATCCATTTTTAGATTTTTAACTATAGTCTCCATGCTGTTCATCATATCCCTAAAAATCCCATTCTCTCCTGAATCATTCCAGTCAAGCCATTTCTGGCATCCAAACTGCCCTTTTTAAAGTCATCAGCAACCTCCACATCGCTGAACTCACTGGTCCATTCTCAATCCTCGTCATGACACATTAATAGTTTTGACATGCTTAATTACTACTTTTTTTAAAAAGATTTTATTTTATTTTACTTTTTAAAATATTTTTTAATGTTTTATTTATTTCTAGGAGAGAGAGAGAGAGACAGCGTGAGCAGGAGAGGGTCAGAGAGAGAAGGAGTCACAGACTCTGAAACAGGCTCCAGGCTCTGAGCTGGCAGTCAGCACAGAGCCCGATGCGGGGCTCGAACCCACGAACCGCGAGATCATGACCTAAGCGAAAGTCGGACGCTTAACCGACTAAGCCACCCAGACGCCCCAAAAAGATTTTATTTTTAAGTAATCTCTACACCCTACATGGGGGCTCAAACCCAGGACCCCAAGATCAGACTCACATGCTCCACCGATTGAGCTAGCCAGGCAACCCTAATTACTACTACTTGAAACATTTCCTTCCCCTGGCTTCTAGGGCAGCATGCTCTTTGGTTTTCCTGATCCCCTGGCTTCTCTTTTTTTTTTTTAAAATTTTTTTTTTTTTAACAATTCATTTTTGAGAGAGAGACATAAAATGCATGCAGGAGGGACAGATAGAGAAGGAGACACGGAATCAGAAGGAGTCTCCAGGCTCTGAGCCATCAGCTAAGAGCCCAACGTGGGGCTCAAACTCAGAGAGTGCGAGATCATGACCTGAGCCAAAGTCAGATGCTCAACCAACTGAGCCACCCAGGTGCCGCTCCCCTGGCTTCTCTTATGTGGTTCTTACTCTTCCCTGTCTGATGTAGGGTTTCAGCACTTAGTCCATGAACTTGGTTGTCTCTTCTCTCTCTGTTCACTCCCCAAGGGATCTCACTCCATTTCCTGGCTTTAAAACTCATCCTGGGTCTTTCCTAGAATTCTAGATTCATATAGCCAACTGCATATTCAAAATTCCATTGGTATGTCTGCTAGGCATTTTAAACCTAATGTGTCCAAAAGGGAATTCCTGCCCACCCCCACCAAAACAAACAGCTACAATCACCAGTGAACCCCAGACCCTCTGCTTCTCTGCCAGTCTTTCCCAATTCAGGAAGTAGCAGTTCCGTTCTTTCAATTTCTCAGGCCAGAACTCTTGGAGCCATGACTTTATTCTTTCCTCACCCTACATCCATTCTATCAGCAAATCCTGATGACTCTTTCTTTATAATTTATCCAGAATATGACCACATCTCACAAGCTCTAACACCAGCTCTGTCCCAGCTGTTGTTTCTCAGCTACCAGTTTTCACTTGGATTATTATAATGGCATTTTAACTAGTTTCCTTGTTCCTGTTCTTGCTTTTCAGTAGTCTGTTCTCAGTATAGTAGCAAGAGTGATTCTTTTAAAACCCTAAGTTATGTCACTGTCTCACACAAAACTTTCCAAAGGTTTCCTACTTCACTTAGAATAAAAGCCAAAGTCTTTATAAATGGCCTACAGAGCCATAGGTGATCTGATCATCTCTCTTGCTTCATCTCCTGACACTCTCCCCTTCTCTCTTTGAGATCCAACCATTATAGTTTTCTCCATGTTCCCTGAACACACCAAACCTACTTTTGCCTCAGGGACTTTGCACTTGGTTTAAAAAAATTTTTGGCTCCTCTTTTCTCTAGATAGCCATATGACTTGTTTGCTCATATTCTTTTTTTTTTAAGTTTATTTATTTATTTTGAGAGAGAGAGATAGAGAGAGGACAAACAAGGAAGGGGCAGAAAGAGAGAGAGTGAGAGAATCCCAGGCAGGCACCTCTCTGTCAGAGTAGATCCTTGAGATCATGACTGGAGCCGAAATCAAAGAGTTTGAGGCTTAACTGACTTGGCCACCCAGGCGCTCCTGCTCATTTTCTTTAGGTCTCTGCTTAAATGCCATCTTATTAGAGAAGACTTCCCTGAACATAAAACTGTAAACTTGATTCTACCGGCACTTCCTCTCCTCTTCATCTCTTAGTATTCTCCTTTGTATTCCTGTGACAAAGTATTTGATTGTTTTTACTTTCTGTTTTTCCCTACTAGCATATAAGCCCCACGAGAGCAAGTTTTTTGTTTTGTTCACTACTGTGTTCCCTGCATCTAGGACAGGGCCTGGAATGTAGTACACAGGAAATACTTGCTGAGTGAGGGATAGATTAGCACAAAATTATAGATGATCTGGATGCCAGATTAAAATGTTCATATTGTATTTGTTCCTCCATCAAGGGCCCTTTATTATCCTTTTGGTTAGTAGATTATTCAAATTCACATAAAATCTAAAACACTTCCCTTTTATTTATTTATTTTAAAAGGCAGCTAAAAAAATACAAAGGTAACTTTACAGGCTTGAAAGTAATTTGCATTTTTAAAGCTTATTTGTGAGAGAACATAGCATATTGTCATACCATAGTATAAAAGGCATCCTAGGAATAAGTAAAGAGCTCATTTGGTAGCAAGATGAATCTATAACCCTTCCCTGAGTGAAAGGTGTCACAGAGGATGTTAGATGTGCTTCTTGCTGTTGAGTCTTCTATGTTGTATGTCCACAGTTCATTTTGTAAAATATGTCTTCGGAAAAAAGCAGATGAAAAGAGGAGCAGTGATACTGTGAGGCCTTTGCATGTTCGACTCAGGTTGTGTGCCCTTCCTTTCAGCCTTTTAAATGTGTTGGGTTTGTTGAAGTATAATTTATGTACAACAAAACTCACCCTTTGGGGTGAGTTTTGACAAATGTATACAGCTATGGAACTATCGCAGCAAAAAGGTTCCCTTCTGTTTTGTGTGTGTGTAATCAGTCCCTTCCCTCACCCCTATGCTTTGGCAACCACTTACCTGATTTCTGTCCCTATAGTTTTGCTGTTCTAGAATATCATATGGGTGGAACTATACGGTATGTAGCTTTTTGCATCTGGCTTCTTTCATGTAGTATAATGCTTCTGAGATTCATCCATCCTGTTGTAGTTTGTTACTTTTTCTTTGTAGTCCATTGTATGGGTTTGTTTATTAGTCCACCAGTTGATGGACTTGGGGCTGGTTCCAGATGTTTTGTTACTTTGAATACAGCTGCTCTTAATGTTTACACACAGGTCTTTGTGTGGACATGTTTTTACTTTTCTTGGGTAAATACTAGGAGTGATACTGCTTGGTCATTTGGTATGTGTACGTTCAACTTTATAAGAAATTGCCCAACCAGAGCGGTTGTGCCCATGTATACCCCCACCAGCAAGGTGTGAAAGTTCCAGTTGCTTCACATCCTTGCCAAAACTTGATATTATCAGTCTTTTTAATTTGAGTCATTCTAGTAGATACATAGTGGTAAAGTGTTTTCAGTTGCTGCTTCAGCATCTGTATCAAGTTTTCATTTGTAAGCAGGCCCTAGTTTTGTGGAAGGCATTGTTTCCTGCTGTCATTGAGTATCCTCGTATCCCCTCGGGCAGCTAGTGGAAATCAGGTGGATTTTCCAACTCTGAAAGCACACTGGTTTTTTGTTCTCCTTGTTCATCTTCATTAGGTCTTGATGTCAGATCGAGCTCATGGAGCTTGTTCTGTATGTGATCCTTTCTGTCATGATGTTCAGGTCCCTGCACTCCCCCCCCCCCCCCCCCCCCCCCCCCCCCCCCCCCCCCCNCTTATAATACATCCTTGAGTACTTGGCCCCCTCCTCCCTGTAAGTGGTTCCCTAGTAATTCTATGACTTTTTTCTTTTGGCTTCATCCTGAAGTCTGGTGTTCCAGCCTGGCTGGGAATGGAAAGTTAAGAGTGTGACGTCCTCTGACACCCTCCCTTCTTGCAGAGGGGTCTGAGGTTTGTTTGTTTAAGCTGAACAGAGGGTGCCAAAGATAGAATTTGAGTCAGCTCAGCACTAGCTTAGGCTCTCCTTTTCACTCTCCTGGTTCCTCCTTCCCTTTCCCCTCCCCCTCTAGCCAGTTGTTTCCTGGGCTTTGTCTGAGATACACTGTACAGTTTTAGCCCCATCTGGTAGTACTGCCTGCTGAAAAACAGTCAGAGGCGAGATGGAGGAGAAGCTGCCAGGAAGTTTCTGACAACAATGAGCTGTGGACCTCTGCCTCTGCGCTGATAGTAGGGGACAGCAGTAACCTCAGGAGAAAGGCATTCGGAGGCCTGCGCTGAGCTGTGGGCTTGTGGCTAACTTAGGAGAGGCCGAAGGAGGAGCGTGGAAATGCCTCTCTTAGATTCGTCCTATTTGCCATCAACCATCTTTATTTTGACTCATGTTCTGGGAATTGCGGGTGTTCTGTACTGGAAGAGATGTGCCAGGGGCAGAGCAGGTAACTTTTGTACCGAGGTATTCTTTAAATCCACTGTGGGGCTTTTGAGGGTGGGGTAAATGACGGCGGGCTTCCCAGTGGCTTTCCTTAAAGGGACAGTACGTTTTTGCTGGGATGCTGTCAGACCTAGAATGTGTATGGATGTACTGAAGAAACCCATTTGGGACCCAGGCTCTTCCCTGTTTTGTGAGACTGTCTGCTAAGAGAGGGTGCTGGTTTGATGAAGTGGTGTCTGAGCTCCAAGCTGAGGGAAGTGGCAATGGTGGTGACATGGGTCTTTCCTCAGAGAGTCAAGCTCTTCCTTTCTTAATCTCAAAGTGGCTTTTGGATCTTTGTTTTTAACCAAAACCTTACAGTAATTCTATATCCGCTAGGCCCTCTGGGTATAAATTTGAGAAAACTTGTGGGGTTAGAAAAGTTTCTGGATTTGGTGTATTTTCTGGTGAGAAAAGGCAGTGGAGGAAAGGCCAGTGAGAGGAAGGGGTGAATGGTGTCCCTGCCTAGGTGCTGCCTCCATTCTCTTTGATATGATTAAAACTGTTCCTTTTCCCTCAGGCAGCTGTATAGTTTACTTGTTTATCTGAGCTATCCTGTTCAATGCAAGGAAGTTAACTGTTCCTTTCCACAGGGAGCCAGACCCTGATACTTAAAAAAAAAAAAAAGTAGCAGACCCCTCTTTCTTCTAATACTTGCTCTTAGTTAAATTATATGCTTTTGGCTTCTAAGCCCAGTGTAGGAATCAACCTCACGTTTAGCTGTTTCTAAGTCTCCATGGTTGAGGATTAATAAAGTCTAACTTTTCCTGGAGTCCACCCTTGAATCTCAGTGCTTTTACTGCTGTCATTGTGACCCACCTGCTACCTTCCAGCCAATGTGTGGAGAACTTGTTACTTTGTATCTTACAAGTTAAGGTAGAGATTAATGACTTCTTACTTGGCTTGCTATTAAAAGTTCATGAATGCTTGACAGAATTAGAATTAGATTCAGTCATTCCCCAGTGTCCTTTCCAGTAAGTCCCAGAAAAGCTTTTGACTAAATATTCAGATCCCAGCATGTCTCTATATCAGCAAAAACACACATTTAGAAATATGTTTGCTGTGTCGTGGTGTGTTTAAAGAGGTAACCCAAAGTAACTTTCCTGGAATGTAAGTCTGTATTGAAGCTTAGAAAGAAAATGGCAGGCATGAATTACTTGGCCCTGTATACCATTTCATATGCATTGAGAAAGTAATTATCATCTAGGCTGAGGCTGCTGATTCCCATTCCCTTTGCACTATGGTAATGGCATTTCTAAACCACCAATTGATTAATATTTTAAGAGTTTATCTTTAATATAGGATTTTCTTTTTTTTCTTCTTTCTTTCTTTCTTTCTTTCTTTTTACTTATTTATTTATTTATTTACAATATAGGATTTTCTATGATACTTAGGAGGCAGACTCCTATCTTTTAGGTGGTTTCTGTTTTATGTTTTAGAAATGTGAATTTCATAAACAGCCATAAAATACATTGAAATGAAAAGAAAATAAATTGTAAAAGCTTTTTATTTCTATGAGACAACTTTGGTTCTAGTATGTAATAGTTAATTGGGAATGTGTTGTGTTCAGTTTATCTGTAAAATTGGAGCAGGAATTTTCTATTTGGTGACCATGGATACCAAAACTTACGCAGAAATGCTTAAGAGATTCTGTACCCATTTTATTTTAATTTCAACTTTGAGATGTATTTTATCTATTTAAAATGTATTTAAAAGTAACATGTATGCCTTTGGGGCACCTGGGTGGCTTCAATTGGCTAAGCATCTCACTTTAGCTTAGGTCATGATCTCGTGGTCTGTGGGTTTGAACCCTGTATTGGGTTCTGCTGACAGCTCAGAGCCTGGAGCCTGCTTCAGATTCTGTCTCTCTGTCTGTCTCTGCCTCGTTTCTCTCTCAAAAAGAAATAAACATTAAAAAAAAAAGTAACATGTATGCTCTAATGTACTACCTGCCAGTTGGACATCACCAGAATAAAGTTTCTCCACCATCTCTGTGTATATATTTAACTGTTTATAAATTCTGGGCAAGGCTCAGTTGTATGTATGGGCTCAGCTGCTCAGTCCATAGTGAGTAGGTAACACATTGCTAAGTGATGACACTGTAATACTGGCTGAGCATGTACTAAAAGTTTATGTGCTTCTTGTCCTACATTTCCAGTTGTATTTACATATTACAAAAAATGTACATAGTTTTAGATGTTGAAGGTATTTGGTTTTGAAACCAATATTTCTGCTGTTCTTGTATCAGTTTGAGTAATATCCTGAGAGTACCAGGCACACTGTGAAACTGTTACTGTTTGTTGATGTTTGTATGAACCAGTTTTTAAAAAAGGCCTCACTGTATTGCATGACATAGAAATAGACCGGATGCTGATGCTTTTATAACTGTAATTAGTTGATCTCTAATTTTAATCAAAATTACTTAATTGGTTATACCATTTAGCTTTAAAACAGGTAATATACATTTGAAGCTATAACACTGATTCATACTATTAAACACTGCTTTATTTATTTTTTTAAATGCCACTTTTATGTGTTCTATATGTTGAGTTGCATGTAAGATTTGTTTGAAAATGTGTTCTGTGTGGGGGCGCCTGGGTGGCTTAGTCAGTTAAGCGTCAGACTTTCGCTTAGGTCATGATCTCGCCGTTCGTGGGTTCGAGCCCCACGTCAGGGGGCTGTGTTGACTGCCAGCTGACTGCCAGCTCAGAGCCTGGAGCCTGTTTCAGAGTCTGTCACTCCCTCTCTCTCTGACCCTCCCCTGCTCACGCTGTCTCTCTCTCTCTCCTAGAAATAAATAAAACATTTAAAAAAAAAAGAAAATGTGTTCTGTGAGAGTTAAAAACGATTAGGTAGTTTCTTTTTCTTTTCTTTTTTTCCCTTTTCTTTCTTTCTTTCTTTCTTTCTTTCTTTCTTTCTTCTTTCTTTCTCCTCCCTCCCTCCCTCTCTTTCTTTCTTTCTTTCTTTCTTTCTTTCTTTCTTTCTTTCTTTCTTTCGAGAAAGATCGAGTGTTCAGAGAGAAGCAGAGAGAGAGGGAGACAGAGGATCTGAAGTGGCCCTGTGCTGATAGCAGAGAGCCCCATGTGGGGGCTTGAACCAGACTCAACAAACTCTGAGGTCATGACCTGAGGCAAAGTCTCATACTTAACTGACTGAGCCACTCAGGGGCCCCTAAAAACCTCTAGGTAGTTTCAGGGTTCCTTGCAGTTCTGTGGTTCTAAGATGCTGTGTTCTGGTAAATCCTCACTGTGTTTGTATAGATTTCTGATTTCTTCCGCTCTTAAAGTTGATAACATATTCTGTTTTGCTTGTAGAGTTGGAAGGGACCTTACATATTAACCAGTCCAACCTCTTAATCCTAATCTTAACTTTATTAGAAGTCATTCTTCCTTTGCTTGAAGGTCTCTGATGGTACAGCATACAGCCTATGGACTATTCATTGTGTTGGTAACTAGAGAGTTCTTTTTTAATTTGAAAGCTGCCTCTTTTTTTTTTTCTTTGTAAAGCTTATTTATTTTATGAGAGGGCGTGAGTGGGGGAAGGGCACAGAGAGAGGGCGAGAGACCATCCTAAGCACAGAGCTCGGGGCTTGCACTCACAAACCATGAGATCAGGACTGGAGCCGAAATCAAGGGTCAGATGTTCAACAGACTAAGCCATCCAGGTGCCCCAGAAGCTGCCTTTTTGTAACTTAGGCCCATTAGTCGAAATTCTGCCTGGCAAAGATCCGATCTACTTTCTCTCCAAGGTGTTGGGCTTGCCTAGGTTAGAAGACTATCTTTGGCAATCCAGACTCTTTCATCTCATTTACTATATATGATTCCCTAACTCATTATTTTAGTATTCCCTTTGGACAGTTAAATCCGTTGTTTTTGCTTTGAAAATTTGGAGGCCATGTGTGCATGTGGAGAGGTGAAGAGAGCAGAAACATGGGGAAAGAATCACTGATCCTTCACTTTTCTTAGTTTTTTCCCTAGATGTTATGGGTCCCTTTGTGAGTTCTGGTTATATAAGCACATGGCTTTTACAACCACATCCCTAAGTCACCATCTCTTCAGCGGATGTAAACAAGATACAGGAAGACATGGACAGTTTGTATTGAAGTCTTGTAATATCTGTAAAACAGCACATTGCATTCAATTAGTATTTATATTTTTAAATAGTTTTCAGTACACCCTGTTCACACCTACATTCACATATATCATCTTATTATTACAAAAACTTGCTGTCAGAATAATCTCTTTCCCCCATACTCCTTCCCATCCATGTAGCCAGAATTACCTTTCTGAAATACAGAGCTTTATGTGTCACTCTTCTGCTTAAAATCCATCAATGCTTCCCCTCTGCTTTTAGAAGAAAGTTCAAACTTTTCAGCATGACATGAAAGCGTGGGGCACCTTGCTGGCTCAGTCAGTAGAGCATGCGACTCTCGGTCTCCAGGTCATGAGTTGGAGTCCCATGTTGAGAGCAGAGATTACTTTTTTTTTTAAGATTTTTTATAATCTGCCCCCTGTGTATTTCACCAGTTCCATTCCCTGTCTTGGTCTCATAAGCAGCTAGTACTCCAGAATCATATAAAAACTTGCAAATCTCTATCCCAAATGTCCATACCATCTTTTCAGATGGACTACTTGATGCTTGTCCCTCAAGGTAAGTGGTTACTGCCTCTGGAAAGTCTGTCTCCACTGAAGTAAGGCTTTCTCTTCTGTGATCCAGTAGCATTGTGTTAATGTTCTTATGCAAACCTGTATTATCATCTTGCTCTGTCTGTCTCTCCCCACTAATTAGAGGCTGTTAGACTGTAAGATCTTTAAGAACAGGGACTCTTACTCACCTCAGTTTCTCAGGTGTCTGAGACAAAATAGCTGTCAGCAAATGTTACATGAACAAATAAAATGAAAAAATTAAGATAGCACTAGATGTATCTTAATTTGTACAGCACAAGCTATAGTAGGGAACTTGTCCTATTGATTTATGTATTTATAGGGTTTGGTTTAGCTTGACATGTGGCCTAAAGTAGGTGCTCCATATAAAATAATTGAATGATAGAGAGTTGCCCAGTGTATTAGTTTATTAATAAGTCACCTTGTTATAGCATAAATGGAAAGAAAGCTTTATGGTTCCCTGAGAAGAATATTTGCCAAAGGAAAAATGTGTCCCTCTCTGGGATCTTGTTTTCTTTATCTGTAAAATAAAAGTGTTGGCCTTTCCAGTCTCTTAAGGTTCTTTCTATTTTCTTTTTTTTTTTTAATTAAAAAAAATTTTTTTAATGTTTATTTATTTTGAGAGAGAGACAGAGTGCTAGCAGGGGAGGGGCAGAGAGAGAGGAAGACAGAATCTGAAGCAGGCTCCAGGCTCTGAGCTATCAGCACAGAACCTGATGCGGGGCTCGAACCCACAAGTGGTGAGATCATGACCTGAGCTGAAGTGGGAGGCTCAACCGACTGAGCCACCCAGACACCCCACCATTTTCAACATCCCACTGGGAAGACTGGGTATAACTCCTAGATCTGGACCATGTGGAGTACAACCTAAGATTGCGTCAGTTTTTTTTTTTTTTTTTTACGCAGCTCCATTACACTGTTGAGTCTATTAAACAAGTTCAGTTATAAAATCATCAGACTCTGCAGGAATTGCTGTTATCTCCCCTCTAGACACCACTGTGCCTTTAGTTTTCTTGAACTTCAGCACACAACTTACAGGTATTCTAGTTACATTTTGTCCTGTGAGACTTGGCATCAGTTTTGAGGTTGTTCTGAAGTTGATTTCTCCATTTATCACATTAGCTGTGCATCTTCCATTTATATTATCTGAAAATGTGTTAGGAATATAACAGGCACTCAGTAAATAAGTAAATGGTCATATATCTAGTATCGTTATTCAGATAATGAAACCATTAGCTGTTTTAATCAAGATGGAGCCTTTGTCTTTTTCTTTCCTTAGCTTTTTTTTTTTTTTCCCTAGATCTGTGCAGTGTGTAGAAAGACCACTGAACTTGGAGTCAGGAGATCTGGGTTCCTAGTCCTGGCTCTTCTGCTGACTACTAGGAGATTTTAGGTCACTTACTTCCTCTGGACTTCAAATTTCCAGTCTGAATGAGAAGAATAAAGATTAAGGTCTCTAAATTTCTGTGATTCTGCCAGTCCAATCATCTGGCCTGGACGTGGATGTAGCATGGAGTTGTGGTTGAGAGTCTGAGTCAGACTGCTTGTGTTATCATGCTAGCTCTGCCACTACTGGCAGATTGACATCATTCTATCTGGGCCTGTGTTTCCTTGTCTGTAAAGTCGGGTTAATGATACTGTGTGGTTGTTTTGAGTTAGTTTTTAGAATACATTCTACACATGGTAAGGACTATACAGTTTTTTTTTTTAAATTTGTTTGTTTAAGTTTATTTATTTATTTTTTCAGTAATCTCTGAACCCAAAGTGGGACTGGAACTCATGAGCCAGAGATCAAGAGTCACATGCTCTTTTTCTGACTGAGCCAGCCTGCTGCTCCAAAGACTAAATAGTTGTTTACTATCATCATGATACTTGTTTCACAAAAGATATCATTGAGGACATAGTAATTTCCTTTAGGCTGCAGGGACAAAATATAAATATTTGTCTTTACAGTTGGGAATGAAGAAATGTGAAAGAAGCCAATGTGGGAGTATACGAAAAGTTAGTGACATATTATGAATCATTGTCTTACATATTAGAAGGAAAGACTTCTGTGTCTGCTTTAATATCCTTAACAGTGGGTGATTCTGGCATTTAAAGAAACAAATGTATATAGCTTTGTTTTTCTGTGATGCTGTAAGAATGCCAGTAGTTGTAAATTCTCTAATATCGTCTAGCCATGTATAGAAATACTGGCTTGAATCTCACCCATTCAACATTTTATTTATTTTTTATTTTTATTTTTTCCCCACCCAGCATTCTAACTATCTGCAGGTAGCAATCAGAGTCACTTTCTCCTTGACTCTAACATTTCTGAACATGCAGTGACCGATGGCATGACTAAAAGTTGGGCAAAAAAGAAGGTGAATGGCTGGGGGAATCACTGCTCAGGCTGGCCTCCTCTGAATAATTAAGAGCTGTCTTTTTTTTTTTTTTTTAATGTTTATTTATTTATTTTGAGAAAGAGCGAATGTATGCATGGTGGGGAGGCAGAAGAGAGAGGGAGAGATAGAACCGTGAACAGGCTCCCCACTGTCAGCATGGATCCCAATGCAGGGCTGGATCTCACGAACTGTGAGATCACGACCTGAGCTAAAATCAAGAGTTGGATGCTTAACTGACTGAGGTGCCCCAAGAGCTGACTGTCTTTTTTTTTTTTTTTTTTTTTAATTTTTAAAATTTATTTCTGAGAGAGAGAGACAGCATGAGCAGGGGAGGGTCAGAGAGAGAGGGAGACTCAGAATCTGAAACAGTCTCCAGGCTCTGAGCTGTCAGCACAGAGGCGACACGGGGCTCAAACCCATGAACTGTGAGATCCTGACTTGAGCCAAGTCAGACATGTAACCGACTGAGCCACCCAGGCGCCCCAAGAGCTGACTGTCTTCACCAAAGTCTTCCTGCTGTGAGCAGTAGCTTCCCTTTTGAGGTTCAGGACCTCCTAGGATCCTGGGAGAGAAGGCCTGTCTCCAGGCAGCTAGACTGACCCTGTCCCCAGGACTCTCTCCCCTGTTTTCCTCAGTCCACAGTGCCTTCAGGGGAAATGGGTTCTGCTTGGATGCCAGGGGAGTAAGGAGAAGGTGGGCTTTGGTTCAACTTTTCTAGACCTTACCCAGTGATGATTATTTTGACTTTTCGCGTCTGTGAAATTATTTAGTATTTCTTTTTTTTTTTTAATTTTTTTTAATGTTTTTATTTCTAGGAGAGAGAGAGAGCGTGAGCAGGGGAGGGTCAGAGAGAGAGGGAGTCACAGATTGAAACAGGCTCCAGGCTCTGAGCTGGCAGTCAGCACAGAGCCCGACGCGGGGCTTGAACCCACGAACCGCGAGATCATGACCTAAGCAAAAGTCGGACGCCCAACCGACTAAGCCACGCAGGCGCCCCTTCTTTTTTTTTTCTTTTAAATTATTTAGTATTTCTAGAAGTTGCCCCACATATTCATTTGGGATATGGCCTAAATCTCTAGTTGCCTATAGTCAAATATTTTTATTTAGTTGTCTTCCCAGGAATAGTCCACATTCATAAATATACAGCTTCCACATGGCAGTGTAGTTACTCTGGATTAGGTCCTTCCTAGAAACATCAGGGTATAACAGGGGGCATAGCTTTGGAGCTGGACAAATGGCCATTAATCTTGGTCAAGTTATTTATTTAGCCTTTTAAAAATATTTTCATTTCTAGGAGCACCTGGGTGCCTCAGTTGGTTAAGCATCTGACTTTGGCTTGGGTCATGATTTCCTCTTTCGTGGATTTGAGCCCTGCATCTGGCTCTGTGCTGACAGCTCAGAGCCTGGAGCTTGCTTCAGATTCATTCTCTCTCTCTCTCTCTCTCTCTCTCTCTCTCTCTCTCTCTCTCTCCCCCCCTCTCTCCCTCTCTCTCTCTCTCCCTCCCTCCCTCCCCCCATTCATGCTGTCTCTCTCTCTCCCCCCTCAAAAATAAATACTAAAAAATTTAAAAAAATATTTTCATTTCTAAAGCAGAAATGATAATACTTGTCTTAGAGAATTGTTGGGATTAGGTGAAATTATATTCTTAGCACATCACCTGTGAACTAACAGTTACAGTAGAAACTCAGTTAATTTTAGCTTAAGTTATTGCTTGCCTTCCAAACATGTGTGAGACCAAGATAGGAGGCAGAAGGCTCAAGACTCAGGAAATTTAAATCAGATAAAGGAAATGGTTACTAAATATGAATCAGGAAAACATGTATTCCTTTTTCTTCTCTCTTCCCTATTCTTTGTGCATTTCCCTTCCTAGGACAAGGTAAATTCTAGGAGGACAATCCTGTCCAGGATTGACTAAGCAGAGTTTAATAAGAGGAACAAACTGAGTAGAGTTGTCACAGGTTATTGAGGTGACTGGGAGCTTAGTCAATGAGGGATAAGGTCAGACCTGAGTTCCGTTATTAGTAAGTAGTAACAGGATTATTAACAGTTTGTAGAGGTGGGAGGGATGCCCAGTAGGGAGTGAAGAAAGCTGTCAGGGGACTCAGGCAGGCAGTAGGGCTTGTGTCAACTGAGTGGCCTGCTCAGCAAGCTCAGTTTACTCATTTTCACTTGCAGTCTTTGGAGCTAATCTCTGTAAACTTGCTTTCCTGGGCATTCCCCCTCCCCCCTTGCCTTTAGAAATGGGATTGGAAGTAGCATTAGCCTGAAGAAGTCATTCTATTTAGGGAGCTGGAGCAGAGGACCAGTGATTAGGCCCTTATCTGCAGCAGGGGCCTTTCTAAGTGTTGTGGGGCTAGGATCCTAGTGACCGTCCTGCCATTGGCGGAGGCTCAGCTTCTCTAACCCCTGGTTGTATCAGAATTGTGAAGCAGCAATAGATGGGCCGGGCCATCCTAATGAAAAAGCCCTTCATTGTATTTCTTCAACATTCCAGTGTCTGGTACAATTAGCCAAGACTCAGAAAACAAGTTGGGCAAACAAGCAGGCAGCCTTTCTCTGATGGATAAAGGGATCTCTGGCACCTCGGAGTTAAGTGCGCTGACTTGCAAAGGCAGGGTGGGAGGGTCTGGGAAGAGGAAGGGGACTTTGCGATGACATTCCTGGCTGGATGTGGAGAAAGAATGGAGCAACAAGCAAACAGGTTTTTTGAAGCTGCTGAAACCTGCCCTGCTAATCTACCTCAGAGGCTGGCTGCGGCTGGGCTACTCTGTAAAGTCGGTGGAATCATTGACAAGAGACTGTGACTCTTCCCTTTGGGCAGCTGTAAATGTGGGGAAATGAAGCTCCCTTTAGAACCTGGGAATCTGTTGGCAGCCTGAAGGGATTCACTCCATTATAGTCTCTCTCATTGTGGAACCTTCTCAGTTGGTTAACGCTTAGTATGTACTTCTGCCTGAGAAGAGGCCAGCCCCAGGAGCAGTTTGTTGGGCAATGGATGCACTGTTCTGACTTGGCAGTAAGCCATTCTACCTTACCAGCTCTCCTGCAACTGTCTAAGATTTACCAGGTCACCAGCTACTGCTCTGCAAATGGAGGGTAACTCAAAGAGTAGCCTCTTCCTCTGTGCTCAATCTTACTCAGTAACGTGGCTGGACTTTTTCCTATGAAGCTCCCACCTCTGTTATGCTGCTGTTGGTCTGAAAACACTGAGCTGGTGCCACCTTTGAATAGGATACTGTTTGCCTGAAGACCTGAACACAGTTTTTGGAGGTGCCCTAAGGAGGAGCTTCCTCTCTGACCTCAAGGGGAGGAGGAGGTCATTAGGAAGTGGTGGGTGGAGCCACATCTCTGTACTTCTGCTGTCTCTCCCCGCTCATCTCATCAAATAGCCCTTTGGCTATCTGTCTCTATTTACCCCGAAGCCTTTTTTGAGAAGCTGCAGAGGGTGCATAAGCCACTATCTGGAGGTTCTTTGGAATGCCCTCCTTTTGGGTGGGGTCAGCAGACTTGAGAGTACCATGTGGTCTAGTTACCAAGATGAACACGAGTTCAACGCCCACCTGGTTTGCCGCATGTGCTGTATGGGTATGTGAAGTTTGTTCTTTGTCTGGGCCTGTGGATCCCAAATAGCCCTTGCTCTCATTGACTCATAGAAATATATGGGCTTTGAAGTCTTGCAGGTGTTACAACCTTCAGGCTTGTTAAAATGGGCAGGGGAATAGACTGTGGTGCCCTACTTCCTGGGGAACTTCTTAAGCTTGTAGTCCCTGGCAGTTACGAGTCTGAGCTTTGGGTGTGGGACTTTTTTATAGAGGCTGAATTCATGCTCATGCTTCTTTTCGCCTGTATCAGGAAACCACTTTTAAGTTATGTTACATAGTTCTGAAAGTCCAGGGTATATTTTTAGCAGAAGTTGGTTAGGGAGTCCACCTCTAAGCGGACTGGATGCGGGGGGAGGGATTGGGGAGGGAGGAGTCATGGCCTGGGTTTCCTCTTTGGCGCCGATTGCTAATTCTCTGTACACTTAACTCTCTTCTGCTAGCGGCGAGGAGGGAGGAAGACTTGAAGATGGTCTTTGGACAGGACCTAAAGAAGAGTTGGAGGCTAGGAAGAGTGTTATGTAGGCTGCACTTAGATCTCCCTTGATAAAAGACTAGAGTTCATTTAAATAATGTTCTGTGACCTTGAGAAAATGGCCTAGCCTTTTTGGCCACAGGGTTTTGGTTTCCAAACTACCAGTGCTGGAATGAGATACCAATTCATCAGTTCTCAGTAAAATGAAAAAGATAAGGGGAAGATAGTGTGCTTTTCATAGAGCGAAACTTATTTAAACAACTGTCCTTTACTCTGAAATTGCCCTTCCTACTTCTCTGTTGCTAAAATGTCCTTTATGTCCTTTATTTTATGAAAGAATTGTTTTTTGGTGGTAATTTGGTTTTAGATAATCCCTACTTAGCAAAAGAAAAGGTTGACACCTTTATAATAGGTTTTCTGATGTATTTTGGAACACTTACTGGTTGGTGAAATCCAAGTTTGGGAACTCCTGGATTGATCACTGACTTTGATAATTAAAACATTTGATTTTATACTCTCAAGTCTCTAAAGCAGAACAAAATTGTGACCCAAATAGGTTTTCACTAAAATGGAAATCACTGACTGTTTTATCAAGGGGAGATGGCAAAAGAAATCTCAGAAGGGGTGTAGCATAGCTAGGGTTCCTTCTGTCTCCTGACTGCTAGGTCAGTACTGCTAGATATTTAGTGCTTTCTGAGAAACAAAGGTGGTATTATAATAATGTTTGGAGCACTTGGAGGGGCCATTTTATTCTGTTGTTGCCACGTAGTCTAGCCTTTTATCTTTCTGGTATCATTGAGATTTCCTCCCTGAGATCTAGAGGAAAAAGTCTTCTGCATCTGAAAGGGATTGGAGATAAAAGGGCCCCTTTTCTGTAATCAACAGAGAAATATAAGGAAATCTAGAATATTGAGAGTTTCGAAGCAAAAACATTATTCTCTCTCATCCTACCTCTTTTAATCCCCTGGCTAATAGTTAAAAGAGGGACTTTGGCATCACCTGTTTACTTGGGGCTCCTGCTCGAAAGGCAGAGAATTGCTTAACCTTTCTATGCCTTGGTTTCTTCACTTGTGAAGAGAGGATTTAAATAGACTCTAACTCTGAGTCAGTATGAGGAGTATGTGATATGCCAGCATTTAGCCCAGTATAAGCTCTGCAGGTGATTTTGATATGGCTGGTTCCCAAATTGATATTTGGGTACCATTGATCTAGTCCAAACTTGTCACATTCTAGATGAAACTCAGGTTCAAAGAGGGGATGTGAGTGTTCAGCAAGTTAGGAATCAGAGACTAGAGGCCAGCAAATCCAAGTTACAGGCCTGATTCTGCCTCTGAAGCACTTTATCCAAGTTCTTAAATCTCACAGGACTGGGAGTTCTTCATCTTTAAGATATTTTGAGGATTTTTAAACCTCTGATTTCTATCTGTGAAGTATTTACTTTTTCTGAATGTGATAATGTAATGAATATTCAAGAAACTATTGAGCTTTTCTCCCTCTTCCTGTCTCCTTGTATGCCTCTCCCTCCATCTCTGTCATTTCTCTTGCCACATGTTTACTCCCAGATTATTTTTGTATCTAACTTCTGTCTTACACTCTCTGATTCCCAATAGAGCAAAGAATTATCATTCATAAAGTTCCTGTTTGCCTGAGAAATAGCATAAAACTTTTTTGCATTGAAGTTTCTAGAATTATCACTTCCCTAAACTCCCAAATCTCAATCTTCATTGAGACATCTAAGTCTATACCAACCTTGGTGATAGATTTCTGTCATGAATCCCTATTACAGTTATGGTTTGCACCTCCCTTCTTCCTGTTATCACACAGGACTATATTGTGTTGCCTCCTAATAATTTCAGGGTGGTAGTAGGTGTGTGGTTAAAAGTCCATGACACATGGATTTGAATCTCCATTCTGCTACTTGTTAACTGTGTGACTTCTGGCAAATTATGAGTAAGCCTCTTTGAGCCTCACTTTGCTATAAAAATGAGGATAAATAATGCGTACTTGGTGGAGTTGTGAGGAGTAAGTCAAATGCTAAATGAGACAGGCTTTGCACAGTGCCTGACACAGAGTATATACAACATCTAGGTCAGTCTAATCTCCCAAAGTCGACTTATATATATCTGAGGATAGGAATCATTTATAATGCTGATACCATTATACATTTTTGGTAAGCACAGTTTAATTGCTTGATCTCCAATTCATCCTTTCTTCTCTCCTCTCCTTTCCTTTTCCTCTGCTCCCCTACCCCCTCTCCCTCCTCTCTCTCTGCCCCTCTCTCCCTTTCCCTCCCTTCCTTTCCTATTGAAGAATAGTTGACACACCACATTAGGTTAGTTTGAGTCATATGATTCGATAAGTTTGCACCTTATGCTATGCTTACCACAGCGTATCTGCCCTCTGTCACCATACAATGCTATTACATTATCACAATATCATTGACTGTATTCTCTATGCTGTACCTTTAATCACTGTGCCTTATCCATCCCATAGCTGGAAGCCTGTATCTCCCACTCCCCTTCACACATTTTGCCCATCCCCACAGCCCACTCCCCTTTGGTGACCATCAATTTGTCCTCTGTATTTATGGGTCTTTGAGTTTAAATTAAGTGGTTCAAAGTCTCTGTATCGAGATGTGGCAAGAAAAATTTAGGGAAGCTGTAACTGTAGATGGGACATCTGAATGGAAATCCCTGCTCCCTGATGAAAAGCAGCTTTGGGGAAGGGTGTGGGGGGAGAGCACAGGAGGCCAGAAGGAGAGGGAGAGAGAGAATACCAAGCAGGCTTCACACCCAGCACTGGGTGTGGAGCCTGGCATGGGATGGGGGAGGGGCCTCGATCCCACAACCATGAGATCATGACCTGAGCTGAAATCAAGAGCCCAATGTTTAACCCACTGGGAGCCCACTCTCCCACCCCCCTTTTTTTCTTTTTTTTGAAAAGCAGCCTTTTATCATTTGGAATACTTCTCAGTCTGACTTTGAAAATACCATCTTAGGGTTGTCTGGGTGGCTCAGTTGGTTGAGCGTCTGACTTCAGCTTAGGTCATGATCTCATGGTTCGTGGGTCCAAGCCCTGCGTTGGGTCTGTGCTGACAGGTAGCTCAGAACCTGGAGCCTGCTTTGGATTCTGTATCTCCCTCTCTCTCTGCCCCTCCCCGACTTGTGCTCTGTCTCTCTCTGTCTCAAAAATAAATAAACTATTAAAAAATTAAAAAAAAAAGAAAAAAGAAAATATCATCTTAAAGTGTCTTTGTAGATACAACCTTGGCACATAGTAGGCTTTCAGTGTATATTTGTTAAATGAATGAGTATTCTTGAGTACCCATTGTTGTCTTAAATGTTGGATTTTTAAGGAAATTTAAAACACGGTTCTTGACTCCAAAGAGCTAAAGTTCAGACAAATAGGATTTACATATAGAGATGTCTAACAATAAGTTTTATATGCTTGGTGCCAAGTAAATTGAATAAACATAGGCACCTAGAGGTGGCTGGCATAGCCAGAAAGGTATAAAGGGAGAAGTGGGACTTCACCTGGATCTTGTAAGGCTCTAACTTAGATGATCCAAAAGGGAGGGGTGGGCAGATATTCCAGTAGAGGCAAATGGTGAACAAAGACAAGAATGTGCAAGGTGTGTTTGGAAACAATGATATCAGAATGGTTGTAGTCAGGTCATGTAGGGGAGAGCCTAAAGATAAAGTTGGAAGACTAGACTGTAAATTTCTTCAGGTCAGAGGCTATGTCTTTATCTCCTCCAACCACCTAACACATAGTGAATAAAAACTAGAATCAAGTATCAAAGTGTTGTAAGCAGTGTGTGGAAATGAAGGGCCTGGACTTAGTCTTCTGGGAGCCACTAAAGGATTTTGAGTAGAGGGATAATATGGGCAAAGTGGTGATTTAGGAAGACTTGTTGAGAGAGGCTGTCTGCTGTACTTGCCACAGCGTCACCTGCAAACAGTTAGCTTCAAATCTGTATCCTCAATTCTGACTGCTCTCCTGAACTCTAGACCTAGGGTTCCAACTGCCAGCAACAAGGTTCTGCTAACACTTTATTATTTTTCTTCTACTTTCCCCAACCTATGTACAACCAATCTGTTCCTCCTTCTGTTTTCCTAATCTCAATATATACCACTCCTCCCAGTTGCTGGAAACATTAGTTGACCAACATTTGTCGACTAGAAACATTACAATTGTTTTGAACCCTCTTTTTCTTTACCATGTCTAGTCACTATATAAGGGCTATTGTTTCTGCCTCTATTTTATCTTGCAGATCTTGACTGCCTTTTTTACATCCCTGCTGCCTCTGCCCTAATTAATGCTCTTAGATTTCTTTCTTGGTTTGTCACAGTAGACATCTAGCTGGTTCTTGTACCTTAGTTGTCTGTCTGCTGCAGTCTGACCTTCAGTCCAATGCCAGATTAATCTTTCCAAATCCACCCTCTTGTTCAGAAAATCTCAGTGATACAATTTTCTTTACTGAATGAAGTACATACTCCTTCAGTTTTCTGGAGTGATTTAACCTCAGATGACCTTGCTAGCTTCCTTTCTCATTACATTGCTAAATATAGGCTATGCATGGCTATACTATTCCCTGAAACACACCCTCTGTACTTACGTGTCTCCCAATAGCTGGTCATGCTTTTTCTTCGGTTTGGAATTCCTTAACTCCTTTTTGGGCTACCCAAATCCTAATCGTTATCCAAGGTTTAGTTCAAGCATCATGCCTTCCATGAACTCTTCTCCTACTCCTCTGTCAGAATTAGCCAACTCTGTGATTATCAGCATCATTTTGTGTAGTTTGTATCTGGTGTGTTATTTGCTTGATAATACTGTTAATTATTTACGCACTGATCTTTGCCACTAGGTTGTAAACTTCATGAGATCAAGGCACAGGGCTTTTCTGACTACCGACTTCCCTTCTCTTTCAGCTCAGATATCTCAGTTTTCCATTTCCAGGTGCTTGGTGCTTCTTGGGCTTCTTGAACCGTTGGTGATTTTTCTGTGCCACCAGGGATACAAGAAAAAGCTATTCTCTTATTTGCTTTTTTTTAACGATTTGTAATGCACTGGGACTATGTTATAGGCTATGTTGGATTAGAACACAGAGCTTTGCACCTCAAATGCAGGCTTTAATTCCAATTCTAGGCCTATTGTCAAATTGTTTCTAGTAGAGTAGGACAGATAGACGTGTAATCAGTGATATCTGTACTAAGCACAAGGGGAAGATCAGCTCAAATAGTGTGTGTAAGGGATAGGAAAAGCTCCTGGAGGAAGTGATGGTTGAGTTGAATACAGAACAATAAGTAATCAGAGAAGGGGGAGCTATATTTCATGCAGAGGGAACAGTAAATACAAGAGCAAGATTACATTCAGCAAGAATGTTTAGCAAGGCTGAAAGTTAGAGTTTTTATGTAATGGTAGAGAGGAATGAGTGGCAGGCAGGCATCACATCATAATGGGTCTTAGATGCTGAGGTAAAAGGTTTGAATATTATTCTGAATGGAGGCATCAGGCTTTGGAATCCAGTGGAGCTGAGTTGAGATTTGACTTCATTATCTAGCTTGTGATCTCAGAAAAATTACTTACCCTCTCTAGGCTTTATCTTTCCAGTAATAATATTTAGCTTCAGGGTTGTTGAGCATTAGAAAAAAACAATATATGTAAGGTGTGTAGCACATAAGCAGGTGTTCAATAAATGGTAACTGTTAATGTTAATTAGGAGGGTACTGAGTCATTGAAGGGTTTTAAGGTGGACAGTAAGATCAGTTTTGTCACAAAGATGGCTGGCAGCATTGAGAAGGGTAGTGGCTTAGTTTGAGCTGCCGTAATAAAACCACACACTTGGTGGCTTAAACAACACCCTTATTTCTCACAGTTGTGGAGACTGGAAGTCCAACATCAAGGCAACCTCAAATGTGTCTGGTGAGGTTGAAGAGAGCTCTCTTCTTGGTTCATAGACTTCTGTCTTCTCACTGTACCCTCGCATGGCAGAGAGAGAGAGAGAGAGAGAGAGAGAGAGAGAGAGCTGTCTGGGGTCCTTTTATAAACAACCACCTTTTTATAAGCCTCCACCGTCAGGACCTAATCATGTCCCAAAGGCCTCACCTCCTGATACTATCACAGTGGGGGGTTAGGATTTCAACATATGAATTTAGGGGAGGAGATTCAAACATTCAGTCCTCAACAGATGTATTATAGTAGGGAAACCTGTTAGAAGCAGGGAGAAAAGAAAAGTTCAGTTTTAGACAAGTTGAATTTGAGATGAGCATGAAATGTTAAGGAGGCAATTAGACATATGAGAGTGGTATTTAGGACGAAAGCGTGAGTTTAAGATACGGATTTGAAAATTATCAGTTATGGTTGAAACCATGAGAGTAGATGAAGTCATTCTGGGAGAATGGAGAGAACAGCTCTTTGTAAAATTTTTAAAAGCTACGTTTTTGGGGCGGGAGCCTGGGTGGCTCAGTCAGTTAAGCATCCGACTTAGGCTCAGGTCATGATTTCATGGTTCATGAGTTTGAGCCCTGTGTCAGGCTCTGTGCTGACAGCTCAGAGCCTGGACCCTGCTTTGGATTCTCCCTCTCTCTCTGCCCCTTCCCTGCTCATGCTCTCTCTCGCTTGCTCTCTCAAAAATAAACATTAAAAAAAAATAAATAAGAGCTGTGTTTCTCCCTTCCACGATGCACATAACACCCAAAATTTTGCATGCAGTTTTAGGTGATTCATGGCACCTCTCTTCAAACCCAACTATGGACCTGTGGGTCCATGGATATCTTAAGAACCTGTAATACAGAATGAAGAAAAGAGGGGGGAAAGACAAATAAACATTTAAGGAGTGAGCAGAAGAGAAGAAATAACCAAAGAGGAAGAGGAACACTAGGATAGAATGGAGTCTGAGATTCTTGAGGGAGAGTGGGTTTAAAAGGTGAAGGAATGATCAGCAGTGTCCTGAATTGACAGTTAGGTAGGTGATTGTGGAGAAAGCAGGTTCAGTGAATTTGTGGGGCTGGAGGCCATACAGGTCACATGGGAGAATAGGAGGTGAGGAAGTAGAGACAGCATTGTCATCATACTTGTTCAGGAAGCCAAGGGGAAAGGAAAGAGAGAAGTTAAAGATAGACAGGCTAGGGGATAATTGTTGGATTAAGATTCCTGAAGAGAAGGGAAGAGATGGGATCCAGATTTTAGGTGGAAGGACTTGCCTACGTTATAGGAAGGACATCTCTGCCAGTGAAACAAAAACAAAGGAAATTAGGGTATGTATTGGTAGTTCAGTGGACTGTAATGCTCTTAATAAAAGTTGGAAACAAGTATTAAATCCTTCTAATTAAGTAATCCCCACATGACTAATTGTTGCCTCAATATGTTCAATCTTAGAATTTCCCAATGGGCAGTTGGGTGCTTTGTTGTCATTGGGGCCAAGTTAATAAGAAGCATCGAAAAGAATATGGCCTTTTCTTTGATTGACTAGGGTACCTTTTGAAAATTGTGCCTCCAGTGTTAGCTAGAAAGCTCTTTGCTGGTCCTGGAATTAAATTAGGGATTTATGTGTAAGGAGCCAAACCTAAATCTTATTTAAAAGTTTGGAAGTCGGAGCTGTTTGGAGCATTCTGAAGGTTTAATAGTTTAAGTTGCTCTTTGGCTTCCCCAGTGAATTTCCTTGCTAAAAATACTATGATCTCGGGGTGCCTGGGTGGCTCAGTGGGTCAAGCCTCCGACTTTGTCTCATGGTTCGTGGGTTCGAGCCCCGTGTCGGGCTCTGTGCTGACAGCTCAGAGCCTGGAGTCTGTTTCAGATTGTGTGTCTCCCTCTCTCTCTGATCCTCCCCTGCTCATGCTCTCTCTCTCTCTCTCAGAAATAAGTTAAAAAAAATAAAAATAAAAAAAATAAAATTACTACGATCTTAAACCCCGGATACTGCAGTATCCTCGTCTTAATGTTTAAATCAGAAAGAACTTGCATGTAATTGATGGGTCTGCAACACAGCATCCTAAAAAAGTATCCTCCAGCTTTGGGGCACTGTTGTTCCATAAAACCCTTTTCTGAGGAGCTTCTGGCTTAGCTCTAAAGGGCTTATAGTCATGTTGCCCTTAGTAATTATGTTCAGAATAAGTACTTAGACCTCTCACCCCTGAAATGAAAGTCAGTTTTTTAGCTTTTGGAAACATGACCAATATGAGAACATCACGTCTACCTAGCTCATTATTATCCTGGAAGGACTTGGTAGGTGAACGGAATAACTTATGAATACAGTGAGAGGGGGCAGTCTCCATCAGGCCCATTGCATCTTTAGGGCTAAAATAAAGGAGGCAGTGAACTAAAAAGAAATCCTATGAATTCCACCTCCTCTTTAAAATGTTGATTAGGGGCTCAGTTGGTTGGGTTTCTGACTCTTGATCTTGGCTCCAGTCTCACTCTCTCACTCTCAGGGTGGTGAGTTCCAGCCTCACATTGGGCACTATGCTGAGCATGAAGCCTACTTAAAAAAAAAAGTAAAGTTGATCTTTTTTCGTTTTTTTAAAATTTTTTATTTCTGAGAGAGAGACAGCATGAGCAGGGGAGGGTCAGAGAGAGGGAGATACAGAATCTGAAACAGGCTCTAGGCTCTGAGCTAGCTGTCAGCACAGAGCCTGATGTGGGCTCGAACTCACAAACTGAGATCATGACCCGAACCGAAGTCAGATGCTCAACCGACTTTTCCAACTATGTGTTATTTAACCTTTCACAGCAAACACATCCAACTTTTATGATAAAAGAAATTCTGAAAAGAAAAATAAGAAGGAAAACTTGTGTGTCTAGGATGAGAATTTTGTAAAATTAGAAACAGGCCACTCTTGGTTATGAAGGTATTAAATGTAGTGAAGTAGAATGGGTTTGGTAGTAGTGAAAGTGTAGGGTGGGAGGGCAGAACTTTCCAGTTGGCTTTTCGTTTTCTCATCATGGTTGCATGTTTCAGCACACAGGTGATGCTTATTGCGCGGTTTTTTTTTTCTGTTTTGTTTTACCTATTGGACTGTCTTCTCATAGGTAACTTGGCTCTGATTTCATTCTGTGTGTTTCATTAGCCAGTCTTCTAATCATATATTGGCCAGTTAAGTAAGTTTTTGTTTTTGTTTTAGGTCATATCCTGCAGAGCTTTAGCTGTTAGCAGCTTTGGGAGATACAAAAAGTAAAGCATGATCTCTTTCCTTAAAGAGTTAATGATTTTATTGGTGATGTGAGAGTAAGCATTAAAAGTTCAGTACTCTGTATATAAGTGCTGACTGAATGATTAGCATAGGAAGTACCATAAAAATTTGTAGGACAAAGAGACTGTTGAGCCTGGAGTTGTCAGGAAAGGCTGCCAGAGTAGCTTTTCTCCAGCACATATCTGATCATGTCATCTCTGATTTAAAATCTTTTGGAGCTTCTCCTTACCTTCTCATACCAATTTCTTAGTGGTAAAGTTTGGACTCCTTAGCTTGCAAGAATGGTCATGATTTGGCCCATGCCATTCTATCTAGTTTTAAATCTCTCCACTACCTAATTCACATCCTGTCTTTCAACCATCCTTGATTCTGTGCACTTCTCTGAACATAAGTTCCTGGTTGTTTCCATGAATTTGTGTGAAACTTCGTGTAGTAACTTTGTCCCTTACCTTTAAATCCTGGCTAACTTCTACTCATCTTTTAAGGTTTAGGTAGAATCATTCATCTGGAGGGGCACCTGGGTAGCTCAGTCGGTTAAGCGTCTGACTTCAGCTCAGGTCATGATCTCATGGTTCATGGGTTCAAGCCCCGCATGAAGTTCTGTGCTGACAGCCTAGAACCTGGAACCTGTTTCAGATCTTGTGTGTGTGTCTCTCTCTGCTCCTCCCCCACTTGTGTTCTGTCTCTCTCTGCCTCAAAAATAAATAAAACAAACAAAAAAAATTTTTTTTAAAAAGAAAAAGAATCATTCATCTGGAAATTTTCACTAAGTGCCCATGTTTCTCTCTCCTGTTCAGGTAGCTTAACCATTTCTCTTCTGTTCTTCAGCACTCTGTGCTTAGCTCTGCTATAGCATGTATCAAACCTTACTGAAGTTATTTCTTCTTTTTTTTTTTTAATTTTTTTTTTTTTAAATTTATTTCTAGGAGAGAGAGAGAGACAGCGTGAGCAGGGGAGGGGCAGAGAGAGAGGGAGTCACAGGCTGAAACAGGCTCCAGGCTCTGAGCTGGCAGTCAGCACAGAGCCCAACGCGGGGCTCGAACCCACGAACCGCGAGATCATGACCTAAGCGAAAGTCGGACGCTTAACCGACTAAGCCACCCAGGCGCCCCTGAAGTTATTTCTTTTTTCTGCTAGATTGTCCGTCATCTCTTTTTTATTCTTTCCCTCCCCTCCCCTCCCCTCCCTTCTCTGTAGGTTCCATGCCCATCATAAGGCCAAGCACCCCAACTGTCATCTCTTTTAAAGATAGTGACTGTGACTTTGGTATCTATTGTCAGAGTCAAACACAACCTCTTTCAAGCAGCTAGGTCCTTAAAGATGTATTCAAAGAAGAAATGAGTAAATGAATGAACTAGACTTTAAGGAATAAATAGCATTTGGAGAGGGAGAGATTAGCATGCCATGAAGAGAAAATAAATAGTGTGAACGAAGTATCAGTGATATAGATGAGACTACAGTTGTAAGTGGATTCTTTTGTGTTTATTTTTGTTTCAAATTTTTATTTAAATTCTATTTAGTTAACATATAATGTAATACTGGTTTCAGGAGTAGAATTCAGTGATCCATCACTAAATAACACCCAGTGCTCATCCCAACAAGTGCCCTCCTAAATACCCATCACCTATTTAGCCCATCTGCCACCCTCTACCCTATAGCAACCCTCAGTTTGTTCTCTGTAGTTGAGAGTCTCATGGTTTGCCTCCCTCCCTCTCTCTTTTTTTTCCTTCCCCTCTGTTCATCTGTTTTGTTTCTTAAATTCCACATATGATTGATCGTATGGTATTTGTCTTTCTCTGACTTTGTTTAGCACAATATACTCTAGCTCTACCCACATCATTGCAAGTGGCAAAATTTCATTCTTTTTGATGGCTCAGTAATATTCCATTGTGTGTATGTATGTATGTATATATATATATATACATATGTGTGTATATCACTGTATGTATGTATGTCACATCTTTATCCATTCATCAGTCAATGGACACTCAGGCTCTTTCCATAATTTGGCTATTGTTGATAATGCTGCCATAAACATTGGGGCGCATGTGCCCCTTTGAATCAGTATTTTTGTATCCTTTGTGTAAATCCCTGGTAGTGCAATTGCTGAGTTGTAGGATAGTTCTATTTTAACTTTTAGAGTTGTAAGTTGATTCTGATTCAGTGTGCAGATGACACAGGTTTGGAAAGGATAATGAAAACATTGTATAACTGAATCAGCATCTAATAAGATCAAAGTGTATTGGAATGACAGTGGTCAAATATAGTAAAGATCTTGGTTTTGAATACTTGTGGGACTCTATTAAGTGAAAGATAGCCTACACTTAAGAAAAGATTCTAACAGAGGCGCCTGGGTGGCTTAGTCGGTTAAGCGTCCGACTTTCACTTAGGTCATGATCTCGCGGTCCGTGGGTTTGAGCCCTGCGTCGGGCTCTGTGCTGACTGCCAGCTCAGAGCCCGGAGCCTGTTTCAGAGTCTGTGTCTCCCTCTCTCTCTGACCCTCCCCTGCTCACGCTGTCTCTCTCTCTCTCTCCTAGAAATAAATAAAAATATTTAAAAAAAAAAGATTCTAACAGTTCCAAATGAAAGCCAGTAGGTAGAATTTATAGTGAAGCAAATGATGACGTTTTATATAACTATTGAATCAATACATATTGCCTTAGGAGGTAGTAAATTCTCTGTTAAATCTTAAATGTCAGGAATTTTATAGAAGTATGCAGAATTTGGGCATACCTTTCAACCCTCAGTAGATGATTCTTTGTTGTTGAAGGGAATCCTGTTTCAGCAGAGAATGACACTAGATAACTAGTTCTGATTCCTAAGTTCTGTGGTATATAGTAGGAAAAGATCAATGTTCTTGCTAGGCAGGAAAGGATTCAAAGCTGAAAAGAAGGTTGTGAAGTTCAGACCAGAGACAGGGATGAGGTAGCACTTACTGAATGGCTATAAACTTAGAAATGTGAGCAGGTAGTACATGCACCTAGAAGTGGAACGGTACCGATGTGGCTCTTGCTAGGCAGTTGGTTAGAAGGGAATAACTGGGCAGCAGGGAGGGAAAACCTTACGGATGTTTGTGTGGATCACTAGTGAACTGGAGTTATAGAATTCTGCCACTTTCTTCCCTGGAATGCTGTCTGACTTGGAGAAATAAACGGAAGAGTCAAGCAATGTGTTAGTAATTCAGGTTCTCAGATTGTTATGGTGAATGTAGTGGTAGAAGGTTAGTCAGGTGACAGTTCCTGCAGTATTAGTGATGGCAGCTTTGAATTGATTAACTGTGTTGTCCACCATAGACCGGGATAATCTTAGATGCTCTTAATAAAAGCAATGGAGTGATGAAGGTTGGGACTGGTTAGGAGGTATGGAAGATTGATAAAGATAGTTGTTAAGTAGGTATGTTTGGAGCAGGAATGAGGCCCAGGAATGGCAGTGTGGTGGCTGGATATGCATGGGAGATCAAGTAATTTGAAGATGATGCCAGAGGGTGCCTGTGGAGATAGTCAATGTGAACTAAGTTGTTGAGGTTAAGGTGGATTCACCATGCGGAGGGGGGCAGGTGGTAGGGAGTGGCCCATGACAGCGAGGATGATTTGACAATAGTATGGGGATGGCATAGGCTTCAAACAGAAGAAAAGGAGCCAGGCTGATGGATCAGTGGTGTGAAAGCACCCTTGGGAATTGTCAGGAGTGGTAGAAAGGGAGCCCTCTGTAGGACCAGGCCTCTGGATAAGTGATTGCTAAGTATTGGCAGTCATGTATTTGTTAAAGGAGGTGCACAGAATGGAGAATGGAGAGTTTGCCTACAAAGAAGTGGCTCTGTAAGACTTAGGAGAAGGAAGGGGTGGGGGAGATGTGTAGTGTGGGTAAACTGGGCAGCTTTCTGAGTTTGCCTGATTGGTAACGGCTGGTGAGGAAACTAGGATAAGAGAGGGTGGGAGCAGAGCATTGATCAGTTTGTGAAGAGAGAGATGTAACCACTGCCAATACCACTCCACCTTTTCTGTAGGCGGTGTTCACAGCTTTGGCTTTATGGAGGCGGTTTTGGGGGAAGCAGAGAATCACTCGCTCCTCAGAGGATTATGATGTTAAGGAGACTTCGCCATGACATGGTTTTTGAGGCACATGATTCTGTCTAATCTGTAAAGCGGCAACACGGTCAGGACGGAAGAGGAAGTCCAGACAGGCCAAATCTTTCCAACAACAAGACACTTCTCATGGGTCTACGGAAACTATCTTCACAGTCCATGGAGAAGCTGGGGTGTAGACGAAGCTGGGGTATGGGAACTTGTCCGGGCAGCGCTAAGCCAGTGCCTTCTCTGTGTTTCCTTTACAGATGAACGGGACCGTGTTCAGAAGAAGACGTTCACCAAGTGGGTCAACAAGCACCTGATGAAGGTAGGACTCTTTCACAGCTGCTGCGCTAGCATCAGCGGGATTTATCAGTCTCGTCTTCTTGGAGAGTTCCGATTGCTTATCATGTGCTCGATGGAGATACACATGTGACTTTTTAAAAATAACTGACATAGTCATAACTGTGGAAACTTGTACTGATCAGTTTCTTGGAGAGGATAGTAATAAATGCCATTACCTCAGAAGGTTGAGGTTGAGGTTGCCAGGGGGTGATTCCTGGATTCAAAGAACACTTTGTTCTTAGCTTTATAAATTATTTTATAAGCTCCTTCTTTACTTTTTTTTTTTTTTCTAGATTTGACCACTGTGTAAGGATGGGGCAGAGGGGCTTTTATTCTCGAAGTGCACAAATCTTAAATGTTTAGTTTAAGCATTTTTTACATGTGTATATACATTATAACCACCATACAGTTTAAATGTAGAATATTTCTAGAATGGCTGGGGGGGAGGTGGCGGGGTAGGGGAGGTTTTATTACTATTTTTAAATAAAGGAGGAACCAAGGCAGAGGCATGTTAAGAGCCCATCTCCGGGAGTGCCTGGGTGGCAGGGTTGGTTGAGTGTCTGACTTCAGCTCAGCTCATGATCTCACATTGAGCCCCACATCGGATTTGCTGCTATAATTGCAGAGCCCATCTCAGATCCTCTGTCACCCCTTCTCTCTGTCCCTCCCCTGCTCACACTGTCACTCTCAAAAGAAATAAAAACATTAAAACACACACACACCTCAGGCTAAGCAGTATGACTAATATGGCAGTCAATATTTGAAAATGAAATTTTTGAATATTTTATAGTAATTACTCAATTAAGATAATTTTGAGTTATATTGATTACTGCTCTGGGAAAGGTGACCAGTGATCTCTTAATTGCCATATCCAAAAGCCTGGTTTTGTCTTTCTCTTATTTGATTTCTCTATAGCATCTGATACTGTTGACTAATTTATTATTCCTTAAAACCCTCTTTTATGTTGATTTCTCCCACGCTGATTTTTCCTCAATTACCTCTTTCCTCTATGAATGCCTTTTTCATGCCTCTGTGACTGGCTTTTCTTTCTCTGGCTCCTCCATGTTGCTGGTCCCTAGGGTCCTACCTAACCTTACCCATTTTCTAGTTTTGTTCTCTGTACTCTTCTTTGGCAGTCTCTTGTGTCAGTCACAGGGATCACTGGTGGTGTGGAACACAGGGAAACACAGGAAGAAAAAAGGATACAAGGTGTTCATAGAATCTGGTGTCCAGAGGCAGCCAGGCTTTATGAAAACTGGATGTTATCAGGCAGCTACTCTCTTTTTATGAGGCTTTGTGTTCTTTCATTTTTATTTCTTTCTGTCTGCCTCCTACATTAGTTTCTCTGCATTTCTCACATTGCTTGTATGTAAGCTGGGGTGGCTGTCTCTCAAATGGTGATGTAAACCCCTGTGGCTGCAGGATTCTGAAGACAACGCAAGAAAATCTCATTGGCTGGGGTTTCTTTTTCCTCCATGGGTCAGGTGTCCATCTATAGCTCAGTAACCCGTGGCTAGGGAGATGGTTACATAAATTAAACATGGCTCCTTAGGGCCCCTTGTTTAATGGGGGTTGCAGGTAAGGGCAATTTACAAAGTATAAAGTATGGAAAAGGACATAATGAGGGTCACCTGGGTGGCTCAGTCTGTTAAGCGTCCGACTCTTTTTTTTTGTTTGTTTGTTTGTTTTTGATGGGTTTTTTTTTAATGTTTTATTTATTTCTAGGAGAGAGAGAGACAGCGTTAGCAGGGGAGGGTCAGAGAGAGAGGGAGTCACAGACTGAAACAGGCTCTAGGCTCTGAGCTGGCTGTCAGCACAGAGCCCGACGCGGGGCTCGAACCCATGAACTGCGAGATCATGACCTAAGCGAAAGAAGTGTCCGACTCTTGATATCAGCTCAAGTCATGATCTCTTAGTTCCTGAGATTAAGCCCCATGTGTGGCTCTATGCTGATAGTGCAGAGCCTGCTTGGGATTCTCTGCCACTTATGTATGCACACGTGCTTGCTCTCTCTTTCTCTCTCAAAGAAAAAGGGACATAATGATAGAGCCATTTCCTGTATTCTTCCCTAAGCCAAAGACTGTGTACTAGACACATTCATCTGGATGTCACCCAGACATATCTTATATTCAACACATCCCGAATTGCTAAATATTTTCACTCGCACACCTAGCTGTCCAGATTACGAGCCCAGAATCCTACTGTTTTCAGCCTGCCAGTCGTCTCCCTTGTTACCAGCTCCAGTCACTCACTTCCAACTCAGAAAAATGCTTGCATCTGACTTTTCTTCTCTATCTCCATGACTTCTGTTCTAGTCCAGGGCCTCTTCAGCTTGCTTTGATCGCTGTAATAGTTCCCAAGATAGTTTTCTGTAGTAACAATGATAAGGAAAATAGTAGTAATAGTTTACTGAGTGCTTTCTGTAAAGCGGACATTCTGTACTAAATCCTTTACATGCATTATCTCATTTAATCCTCAGTGACCTTATGCTGTAGACTCTAGTAATTTTCCCATTTTATCAATGAGGAAAGTGAAGTGTAGGGAGGGTAACTTGTTCAAGGTCACACCACTAGAAAGAGACATAACTGAAGTTTTAGAGTTCAGGCAACCTAAAGTCTACAATCTGTGCTGTTAACATCTGCAGTAATGGCCCCGGCTTCTGCCTACCTTTACAGCCTCATAGTGTTGAATTCCCCTCCTACCCCAGGCTCTTGCTGAACCATGTGCCATTCTATTTTATGACTCTGTATATTTGCTCTTGCTGCTTTCTCTGCGTGGAGTCTTCTCCAGCTCTGTTCTGCCTGCATGATACCAATTTAACACCTCCTCAATAAATATTTTCATGAATCTCCCATATGGAATTGACTACCCTTTTCTTTGTGCCCTCACTGTATTCCTTACATAGTTCTGTTATAGTATTTATATGCATTCCATATCTTCTGTTTGATTGTAACTTGAAGGCAGATCTTGTGTCTTATTTTGTTAGTGTCAGAATAAAGAAGAAAGGAAGAGACACAGAAAAAAATTGCTATTCCCCTCTAATTCCTTCAGTGTGTACCATTTGCCCCCAGTTTGATGACACAGAACTCTGTCATGGTGGAGAACCCTTCCCAGGCTGGTTCCAAGCTGCTCAGCTTCATTTGCAGGCATTCTCGCCTGTGTGGCCTGTGCTGTGGTCACATGGCACAACTCAGTCCTCCCTAAACACTGTGTGCTTTCACACCTCTTTGCTTATTCATTTCCCTCTCCCTGGAATGCACCTCCCAATGTCCTCTGCCTGGCCATCACCCAGTTACCCTTCAAGGCCCAGCTCCAGTATCACCTTCCTGAGAATCTGACCCCTAGTCCTCAGACTAAATTAATCGCAAGTCTCTGTTGCACACCACTTTGAAGTGATGCCTTGTGTGCTCATTATTGGCTTCCTCCATCAGCGTGCTCACTGAGGGCTAGGATTGTATTGTAGTACTTTCTCTACCATGTACTGCACCACAGATGTGAGAAGTACCCAGTATTTGTTGCCTTGAGTAAATAATATTTATAGCTTACAAAGCACATTCTTATCTGGCTTGATTCTTATAGTAACTCTGAAGGAGGTAAAGATATTTTATCCTCTCAGTGTTCACAACTAAGGGAAGTGAGAGTTAGAAGGATAAAGTGACTTTCTCAAGATCATACAGCTGGTGAAGGATGGAGCTAGGGATCACTCACAAATCTCATGACCAAAATTACTTGTTCTTTCTACTAAATATGCCCCAATTTAATTTTTCATGCCTCATCTCTGACAATCAGAAGAACTGAATTTATCCTGACTCAGGTCTGTGCCTTAAACTTTGTACTTGAACACAAATGCACTGACTCTCTGCTGTTGCTGGCTGGACCTCTGCCTCCATTCTGCGTGATGACAGGAGGCCCATGGAGGGAGAAACAAAATGAACACAGCAGAGCATTGTTAGAAATTGGAAGCTGGCCAGAGCTTTACTTCAGTCCCTGCCTATTTTTCATTTCTTCTCAGACACCCAGCCCTATAGTTCTAAGGACATTTCTCACCTTGGGATATTTCAGAGAGATTCACTGCTAATCAGAATCATTGCTCCATGCTGGCATCCTTTGAACTTTGGTCTGAGAATTACAGATCGAGATTTGTTTTTTGTAATTCAGGCATCCCTTGCTGTGCTCCCCAAGTACACCCAGATTAACGTGGCCATTGGCAAGTAGATGGATATAAGATCAAAGCAACCAAGCCTCCTAAATTCTGGATTTAGTTGGCCTAGGATCTCTTGGATCCCCAGCTATCGCTGTGGGAAACAGTCTGTTGTGGAATAAGCAAATTAATTCTTCTTTCTTAGTTGAGAACACTGTTGGCCCAATCTTAAAAGAGGTTTGCTAAGGCTCTTAGCATCTGTAATATGTAAGTAACTTAATTTAGAATGCAAGCCTACAAACCCGAGTTCTGGGCATATGCTAATATCATCAAAAGGAAAAATCTAGAGTTTTGTTATTTAAAAAAACTTTTTTTTCAAGTAGACTCTACACCCAGTATAGGGCTGGAACTCATGACCTCGAGATGAAGAGTTACATGTTCTACCAGCTGAGCCAACCAGGCACCCCCAAAAATCTAAAGTTTTAAATGAGCCCAGGTCTTTCACAAGTGAAAAGTCTGGGACAACTATAATCTGCTTTTTAGCATTGGCTTTTAGGCTTTTCCTCAAGGAAAAATTTGGCCATTGAATCAATATGGAATTCCCCTGTTACAGTTTAGAAATCTATGAATTCAAGCATGCCTGGGTGGCTAAGTTGGTTGAGTGTCCGACTTTGGCTCAGGTCATGATCTCGCAGTTTGTGGGTTGGAGCCCCGCGTCAGGCTCTGTGCTGACAGCTTAGAGCCTGGAGCCTGCTTCAGATTCTGTGTCTCCTTCTCTCTCTGCCACGCCCCCACTCATGTTCTGTCTCTGTCTCTCAAAAATGAATAAATGTTTAAAAATATAATTAAAAAAAAAGAAATCTGAATTCAGAAATCCATTTAAAGTAACCAAGCTCACTTTCACATACCCTGTACCTTTTTATAAGTGTAGATGAGAGTAAGTTAACAACATATTCTTCTCTTTAAAACTTCTCTGACCTGTTCATCATTCAACAACATAGTTTGGGTCAAGGAAATTGAGCTACTTGTGTTTCTTTTAAGGCTTAGAGGAAAGAAGTTTTCTTGATCAGGTTTTCTGCAGGTGTCAAAGAATACCACATGATAATCCTTGATTCTCTTTGGTGGAGGGGTAGGTCCTCTTAATATGTCCTTCTACCCTTCAAACATCATGGTAGCCTTGTGAAGGGAAAGAGCACTGAACTTGGAGCTGGAAGACAGTGATGAACACTTCCCAGATCAATGATCTTATACATGGTACCTAACTTGACCAGGCAGTGCTTTCCTCATCTGCCAGCTGGGAGTGTTCAGGTCCCTTCAGGCCAGATTCTGATTCCAAGTACCCAAGTGCAATTTATTCCCTTCACTGAAGCTACTCAGACACTGGGGAAAGCTGTTTGNTTAATAAATTTCATATATATCATACAGCAGTATTAGCTATGGGTTGTTTTTTGTTTTTTTTTTTGGCTATTGGACTTTTTTTTTTAAGTTTATTTATTTTGAGAGAGAGGGAGAGAGCAGGAGAGTGTCGGAAAGAGAGAGAGAGAGAGAGAGAAAGGAGAGAGAGAGAGAGAGAAAGAGAGAGAGNGCCCCCACTCATGTTCTGTCTCTGTCTCTCAAAAATGAATAAATGTTTAAAAATATAATTAAAAAAAAAGAAATCTGAATTCAGAAATCCATTTAAAGTAACCAAGCTCACTTTCACATACCCTGTACCTTTTTATAAGTGTAGATGAGAGTAAGTTAACAACATATTCTTCTCTTTAAAACTTCTCTGACCTGTTCATCATTCAACAACATAGTTTGGGTCAAGGAAATTGAGCTACTTGTGTTTCTTTTAAGGCTTAGAGGAAAGAAGTTTTCTTGATCAGGTTTTCTGCAGGTGTCAAAGAATACCACATGATAATCCTTGATTCTCTTTGGTGGAGGGGTAGGTCCTCTTAATATGTCCTTCTACCCTTCAAACATCATGGTAGCCTTGTGAAGGGAAAGAGCACTGAACTTGGAGCTGGAAGACAGTGATGAACACTTCCCAGATCAATGATCTTATACATGGTACCTAACTTGACCAGGCAGTGCTTTCCTCATCTGCCAGCTGGGAGTGTTCAGGTCCCTTCAGGCCAGATTCTGATTCCAAGTACCCAAGTGCAATATATTCCCTTCACTGAAGCTACTCAGACACTGGGGAAAGCTGTTTGTTTTTCTATAACTTCAAGTTAATCTTTTTTTTTTTTTTTAATAAGCTCTACACCCAACATGGGGCTTGAACTCATGACCCTGAACCAAGATCAAGCATCTCATGCTCTACTGACTGAGCCATAACACCCATAACTTCAAGTTAATCTTTAAAGAAATGGGAGAGCACAGCTTTCTTTAGCTTATTAATGCATAGGAAGTGAGGAGGACTGGCCTGGGTGGACTTGATCCCTCAAAACTTAGTCATTCCTTAATTTTTAAAAATAGCTATTTTGAGATTTTAATTCATGTATCCTACAATTTACCCATTTTTAAAGTATACAGTACAGTGACATAAAGTATATTCAGAGTTGTGCAACCATCACCACAATCCATTCTAGAACCCTTTCATCATTCCCAAAAGAAATCCTGTACTCTTCAGTCATCACCCCAGTCCCTCCATACCATCCCTCAGGCCCAGATAACCACTAATCTGCTTTCTGACTCTGTAAATTTGCCTATTCTAGATATTTTTTATAAATGGAACCATATAATATGTGGTGCTTTGCTTTCTGTAACTGGCTTCTTTCACTTAGCATAATGTTTTCAAAGTTCATCCACATTATAGCATGTATCAGTATTTAATTGCCAGATAATACTCCATTGTATGGGTGTACCACATTTTGTTTATCCATTTATCAATTGATAGACATTTGGATTATTTTCACATTTTGGCTGTTATGAACAATGAATGTTATGAACATTCATTCATTTTTTTTTTTTTCCTGGACAGATATTTTTAGTTCTCTTGGATATTCACCTGGGAGTGGAATCACTGGGTCATATGGCAACTTGTATTTAGCCTTTTGAGGAACTGTCAGACTGTTTACCAAAGCGGCTGTACCATTTTATATTCCCACCAGCAAGCAATGTGTGAGGGTCCCGGTTTCTCCACATCCTCATTAACAGTTATAATCCATCTTTTTGATTATAGTCATCCTCTTGGATGTGGACTGGTATCTTACTGTAGTTTTGATTTACATTTTCCTTATGGCTAACGATATTGAGTATCTTTTTGTCAGTTTGTTAGCCATTTGTATATATCTTTGGAGACATTCACTAATGTTGACAGTGATTTTCACAGGGAATGCAAACAGGCAAAAACCTGAGTAGTTCAAGTTATTCACTCATCTTTTTGTTCACGGAATAGCATGGGTATTAGTTGGAGACAAACATAAACATGATGTTTGCTGAGCTGTCTTGGCTTTGCCTGGCTGCATCCAAAACATCTGATCCTTGGTCCACTGGACTTTTTCTTTCTTTTTCCTTTTCCAGTTTTATTGAGATAGAATTGACATATATCACTGTATGAGTGTAATATGTATAGTGCAGTGGTTTGAGTTACCTGTATTTTGAAATGTTTAGCAGTAAGTTCAGTTAGCATCCACAATGTCATATAAATATGATAAAAAGAGCAAAAAAGAAAAATTTCCTTGTGATGACAACTCTTAGGATTTATTCTTAATAAATTTCATATATATCATACAGCAGTATTAGCTATGGGTTGTTTTTTGTTTTTTTTTTTTTGGCTATTGGACTTTTTTTTTAAGTTTATTTATTTTGAGAGAGAGGGAGAGAGCAGGAGAGTGTCGGAAAGAGAGAGAGAGAGAGAGAGAAAGGAGAGAGAGAGAGAAAGAAAGAGAGAGAGAGAATCCCAAGCAGGCTCCACACTCTGTGCAGAGCCTGATGTGGGGCTCAGTCTCACAATTGTGAGATCATGACCTGAGCTGAAATCAAGAGTTGGTCGCTTAACCAGCTGAGCCACCCAGATGCCCCATTATTGGACTTTTTCTTAAGAGATTTATGGAAAACTTAAAGGCAACTTGATCTGTATAGAAGAGGTTAAGACTTTGGAATGGGGCAAATGTGGAGACCTGGATTTTATTGGCCTGACCATTTACTAGCTGTGTGATCTTGTGATGTGAATTGAGCTCTCCAGATCCCATCTCTGTATCTGAAAATTTTTGAAGATAGAAGCACTAGTGTTAGCTAGTACTTTATCCATCTCTAGGCAGAGCTGTGTCCAATATGCTTCAAAAATACTATTGTTCTCTGTTATTGAAAATTCTCCAAGGGAAAACGCTCCCCCCACTTCCCCCATTACCTCTGTCTGTATCTCTCTTTTATAGTTTTTCATAGTTATTTAGTCATTATAATCAGACAAAGACTGAGAGACATAATAAACTCCTTTCACCTAAGTTTTTTGTAAGGTGGCTGAATTTTGCTATTTGCAGGTGTAATACGTAATTGGCATTTTTAGAAGGAATATTGAGGCCTTGATGTGAAATTAACTTTGTATTTCAAAATACCACCTTCTTTTCAGTACTCTCTGGTATTTAGTGTCCCATTGATAATATGACCTCACTGGTCCTCATTTCTATTATAATTCATTTAAATAATTATCCATACTTGATTTTAATACCTTATGCTCAGGTCTTATAGATCAAAAATAAGTCCTTCATTGTTGTCACTTCTCTTTTTAACCCTTAATATTAAGTACTTCATATTTTCCCACTTTATTCATTAATTTTTAAGTTCTAATTCTTTTTTTATTTTTATTTTTTTGAGAGGGAGAGAGTGAGCAAGCAGGTGGGGGAGAGGAGCAGAGGGAGAGAGAGAGGGAATCCCAAGGAGGCTCCATACTTAGCGTGGAGCCCAGTATGGAGCTCGATCCCACAACCCTGGGCCTGTGACCTGAGTCACCCAGGCACCCCTCACTTATTTATTTATGCTTTTAACTACCACTCTAGAAAATGATTCTCACAAAAAACACTGTTATTTGTAGGAAAACTAAAAAACACTTTCTTGGTCCTTATCCTTGTCCGGGAGCATTTGGTACAGCTGATCATCCATCCCTTTCTTGATTACCCTTTCTTGTTTTTTTTTTTTTGCCTAGGTCTTTCACTGCCCTTTTCCACCCCATCCTTTGTTGATTTCTTTTCCATCTCCTGCCTTCTAACTTTGGCTATTCCCACAGGCTCAGTCCTTAACACTCTGCTCTTCTTTCTTGCCCCTAACCCAGAAAGGCCAACATTTCCCATGTCTTTAGCTAGCACCTCTCTGCATATGACTTCTAAACTTAAATCAGCTGACCCAAATTGAATTCTGATATTTTCAGCTGCTTCCAGAACATTACCGCTTGTAGCTCCTTTGCTACTCTTTTAAATTCAACATATTTAAGGGGTGCCTGTGTGACTCAGTCAGTTAGGCATCTGACTCTTGATTTCTACTCAGGTCATGATCTCATAGCTTGTGAGATCAAGCCCTGTGCTAGTGGCTTAGAGCCTGATTGGGATTGTCTCTCTCCATCTTCTTCTGTTCCTCTCCCCCCTCAAAATAAATAAATAAACTTTAAATAAAATAAATTCAGTATATTTAAAATTGAACTTACCAAATCCAATCTTTCCAACCCTAATGACCTGCTTATTTCTGTTAGGGGTGTACCATGGTTGTATAAGCTTGAAACCTTGGACCCACTTGATGGAGAGGTCTTGAAATCTTGGAGCCATTGGTGTGCTGGAGCTAAGCTTACATGGGCTCACAAGAGCTAAATACTAATTTTGTGAGTTGGTTGCTGAGCACAGCCATTAGGAAATATTAAATTATATTAGCTTACAATGAAATAAATTATATTTAAAATAATAGTAGTAAATACTCAAAGCACATCACCTCATAATTATTTTACTACATGTTAATATTTTCTATGCTCTTGAGGTTAATTATGTCTGCTGTGCCTCTGATGGAAAAGTATATAATAGTGTGCTATTGTACATTTCTTCCTGACATCACTTTTAGTGATAGTATATTAGTGGCTGGAAATTGGTCATGGTAAGAATAATTATATGATGGAAATCAACAACTGCTACAGTCTGAGCTATATGTGTTATTTTGTTTAGACTAAAGTGATGGAGAAAATGTTAATATTGGAGAATAAACCAAAAAGTGTGTTATATCCGTATTCACATTGTGAATAGCACAAAAGTTAAAGAAATGTTCCTTCAGTGTTTGAAAGCTATCACCCAATTCATCACGAATCATTTTCTCCAACTGGGTAATCTACCCATCACCTTCCTACTCCTTTACTCACACAGCTACAAACACATCTTGCATATTTCCACCTCTGTACCTTGTCTTCTGTAGTTTTCCCATCTTCTGTCTTTCTGCCGAAACATTTTCTAATCCATCCAGTTCTTTCTCTTCCAGGAAGTCTCACCAGATATTTTCAGCCTTTATCTTTTTTTTTAAAGTAATCTCTGCACTCAGTATGGGGCTCGAACTCACAACCCTCTGATCAAGAGTCACATCCTCGGGGTGCCTGGGTGGCTTAGTCGGTTAAGCGTCCGACTTTCACTTAGGTCATGATCTCGCAATTCGTGGGTTCGAGCCCCGCGTCGGGCTCTGTGCTGACTGCCAGCTCAGAGCCTGGAGCCTGTTTCAGAGTCTGTGACTTCCTCTCTCTCTTACTCTCCCCTGCTCACGCTGTCTCTCTCTCTCTCCTAGAAATAAAAATAAAACATTAAAAAAAAAAAAAAGAGTCACATCCTCATGAGCCATCCAGGTGCTCCGCAGATCTTTTCTGACTCCCATTCTCTTTGGAATGCTAGAATATTACAATTGGAAATGACTGTAGTGCAGTTTTCCACTCAGATGTGGAAATCCAGTATACCAGTTTCTCTGCCTAAAAAATTCAGTGACTAGAAACCCACAGCTTCTGAAAGCAGCCCTTTTTATCGTTGTCTAGACAATTATTTATATTGAAAATTAATCTGCCTTATACTTGCTGCTACTAGTCTTCTGATTCTGTGTTGTGTCACCCAGTGGAGTTGTCACTGGACTTTAACAAACCAGAAAACCTGATGCTGCTTCCTGCAGCTATGTGACCTTAACTTCTCAAAGTCTCAGCTTCCTCAGTTCCTTCTGTGGATACATGAATAAACTTCATAGGGCAGTTGTTTTAATTAAATAAATACAAAATGAGATTATGGCTGATTATAAAGCATAGTAGTTAATGGCAAAGATTAAATTCAGAAAGACCAAACTGAGGCCAGTTTTCCCACTTGTGACCTTGGGCAAGTTATTTAGCATCTCTGTGCCTCGTTTCTTCATGTGTAAAATAAGAGTAATACCTGCCTTATCAATGTGAGAGAGAGAGAGACGAGATAACATGTATAGCATTCAGCCTGGTGTTTGACATAGACCACATATTATTCCAAAGTGAGATTTCCCCTCCCATAGTTTCAGTTATAAAATTGGAATTATTTTTTTTCACAAGGAAAGTAACCCTCAAATTCACTATTGGAAATATTTGGTAAGAGAGGAGTTGAAATATAAATACATCCTATCAAACACTGCGTACCTAGCATTTTTGTTTCCTTTGCACTCTAGAAAGCTTTTCTGGTTTTGACTGGACTCCTCCATCTGCATTGGTCATTGTATCACATTTCAGTCCATAATAATTCCTGAGAGGTTTCAGGATGATTGGCTCTCCATCTCTTTGTCCAGACTTTCTTGAATAATGTTTAGAGTTGGCTAGAGTATGTAGTGGGTCTGGCTTCTATTTTAAAAACACACATACATTTCTGGTAAGTGTTACCATTTCATATATATTGTACTTCAAAACTGAAAATTCCTGAATTTTATTATTGTTTCACATTTAAATTCTTTAATCTGTGTTTGCCTAGAACCAGAAATTCTTGTGTAGATAAAAGGTTTTAAGACCAAATAAAAATCTGTTTCATTCTCACGCACAGGTCCGCAAGCACATCAATGATCTTTACGAAGATCTGCGGGATGGCCACAACCTAATCTCTCTGCTGGAGGTCCTCTCGGGCATCAAACTGGTGAGCTTCCCTACCTCGCAAACATGGCCCTGTTAATGACATACCAGTCCATCTTGTTGAATGCCAAGATAGTGGCCGCCACTGCCTGCTCTCTGTTATGTGGGAGAAATAAGTAGAAGACTTTACTGGTGGACTTTATTTCTAAGTCATACTTAAGAGTGTTAAATGATATAATTTCATCTTAATGTGAATTAATGTGTCATCTTCTCATTTCTTGATGGAATCAGATATCAGTTTTATTCCTTTCATATGCATTTTTTCTCCTTATTTGTTCCTTATCTACTTGTCGGTGCACTATTTCAGGAACAGTAGATTCACATTTCAAGATTTTTTAGTGGGATGCCTGGGTGGCTCAGTCAGTTAAGCGTCCAACTCTTGATTTCAGCTTGGGTCATGATTTTGAGGTTCCTGAGTTTGAGCCCTGCACTGGGCTTTGCACTGACAGTGTAGAGCCTGCTTGGGATTCTCTCTCTTTGCCCCTCCCCTGCTCTTGTGTCTCACTCGCTCACTCTCCCTCCCTCCCTCCCTCTCTCTCTCAATAAATAAATAATTAAACTTGAAAAACAATAAAGATTTTTTTTAGTAAGGCGAGTTTTTCTTTCTAGAGTTTTCTTTCTAGTCTATATAGGCTCTCTTATTTTCCCATCTATTGTGACTTGTTTTATTTCCTGTATTCAGCTAAGGATATGAAGTTTACATTTAAAAGCCCTGGTATTTAGGAGTGCCTGGGTGACTCAGTTGATTAAGTGCCCGACTCTTAATTTTGGCTCAAGTAATGATCTCACAATTCGTGAGTTCAAGCCACATGTTGGGCTCTGCTGACAGCAGGGAGTCAGCTTGGGATTCTCTTTCTGCCTCTCCCCACCCATGCATACTCTCTCTCTCCCCCTCTCTTTCTCTCTCTCTCAAAATAAATAAATAAATAAACTTAAAAATAATCCCAAGTATAAAGAGTTATTTTTTTCCAGTTCATCTCACTTTCTTCCTTCTTTGATTCACTGATCATCAGAGGTTTGGAGAAGTACTGAAGATGATATCTGGACACAGTCCTGGATCCAGTAGAGTTGAGTTCCTTGGATAATTAAATATGCCTGCCTACTCCCAAATGTGTTAAGTAAGCTTTACTCGTGGGAAACACCTACATTTCTACAGGCAAATCTGCCTGAGCTTCTTGGCTTGTCAGATCATAGTTGTTTTTTGTTTTGTTTTTTTTTTACGTTTTTTTTAACTTTTTATTCGTTTTTGAGAGAGGGAGAGAGACAGAGCATCAGTGGGGGAGGGGCAGAGAAAGGAGACACAGAATCTCAAGCAGGCTCCAGGCTCTGAGCTGTCAGCACAGAGCCTGACATGGGACTCAAACTCACGAGCCATGAGTTCATGACTTGAGCCGAAGTCAGATGCTTAACCAACTGAGCCACCCAGGTGCCTCCAGATTATAGTTCTTATACTTGGTTTATTTGAGGGATCAAAATAACCCCACTTGTGGGTTCTTTGTTTTGGGGGGATAGACAGAGAGAGGGAGAAAGAGAATCCCAAGCAGGTTCCATGCTGTCAGCACAGAGCCTGATGTGGGGCTCTATCTCATGAACCATGAGATTATGACCTAAGCCGAAATCAAAAGTCAGATGCTTAAATCGCCTGAGCCACCTGAGCACCCCCACATAGTTTTCATTTAGAAAAGTCCAGGGCTAAATACTGGAAACATCTCTGGGGAAAGAACGAACTGAAGCAACTTGAGCATTCATTGCCTTTGGTGAATTCTTAGTCATTTCAAGAAGGGAATTTAGCATGTTAGTTTTCACTCCTTAAGTAATATTCAGCTTCTTCAAGGATTGGGGCTTCGCTTCCCATAGGCTCTCTGTTTTGGTTTCATATCTTTTATGTCTTAAAGTAGAATTATTTTTATAATAATTTTCTCCCTAAGAGAGCCCAAGTGGGAGAGGGCTAGAGGGAGAGAGGGAGAGAGAATCCTAAGCAGGTTCTGCTCCCAGTGTGGGGCTCAATATGGGGCTCCATCTCATGACTGTGAGATCATGACCTGAGCTGAAATCAAGAGTCAGGTGCTTAACCGACTGAGCCACCCAGGTGCCCCTACTTTTATAATTTTTAATGGGATTAAAATTGACAGATGCTTTTATTAGCACAGCTACTACTGGTGAAATCCATTTCTTATCCGGCTGTCATCTATACATTTCATAAGTAATCAAAATGTCACTTTCACATTGCCGGTCTTTACTCTTCAGCACTCACAAAGTTACATTTTGGGCAATTTGGCTGGGATATTTGATGAACTTGTAGGGGTTTTATGTTGAAAGTGATTCTTATTGGTCACATTACTTACGAAACAGTCTGGACACTCCCTAACCTTTGAAAACGTGCAGGTTGTTTATGCAGATATTCATAGGATATCATCTTTTCACTGAGAACCATCCAGATATCTTTCGTGGTTATTCTCATAATCCCTTTCTCCTTTAGTTGATTCACAGAAAGAGAGGGTGGGCAGCCATGGAGAACTGAAGATGTGTTTCATCATAAGTGTTCAGTAAAACCATGTGATCTGGTCTTGATTTGGTTTTGCATGTTTGGGGATGTGGGAGGGTATTTTCATATATATTTTCACTTTTTTTTTTTTAATGTTGCATTCATTTCCTTCTCATTTTTGTGTTGTGAATTTCCTGTCACTCTGTCATGTTTTTGCCTTGGTTGGTGGCCAAAGGAGCCAGCAGGGCTGAAGACCCTCCGTCTGGTGAGCATGCCCTCCTGGCGCCATACAAACAGCGAGGAGCAGGAGGAGGAAGATGAGGATGATGTAGTAGGTCCTCCTGGGATGCCAGGACCCCAGCCAGCACTGCAGGGCCATCAGAGAGTCTGAGGTTCTCGAGGTCAACAAGTAGCTCAGTTGCCAATTGCCTTCTTCCCTCTGCACCTGGGGATTTTTGGTCCCAAAGAAAGTGGTTAAAACTAATTGTGCCTCTTGCCACTGCTAGATGATCCTGGAGTGGGGATTGTTTTGCTTATCTGAGAGTGGTTGGCACAAGAAGAATAATGGTGTTTGGAGGTGTCAAGAGCCTTTGTGACCTGGAGACCTGTAGCTTTCTGGTGGCCTTGCTGTGTTAGTCTGAGTCTGGATTGCAGAACTGTGGAAAGTTTAGCTGAAGGCATGATGGTTAATTGCTCTCAGCTCCACACTTCAGACTAACTCTCACTCTCTCTCCACCCTCTGTAGCCTCCAAGTTCTCACCACACACCATGTCATTTGTTTTCAAAACAGCCTGTTGTTTGCAAACCACTCACTGCATGGAGATACCTGCCTTGGTCAATAATATCTCAAGTTGCTGTAGAGGACAGAGATTTTAACCTGCATGTTTTTAGGGTATTTATTTTTGGCGGGGAGTACCAAGGAGTAAAGATAAAAGAGTGTGTGAGAAGGGCATTTCCTGTGTGGGCCCTAAATTATAGCCTGTAATCTTTCTCCAGAAACAGGGTTTAGGCTTTATCTCTATTTCCTGTCCTCTTAAAGTCATTATTCACCTCTTCAATCTCCCTTCCCATTGCCTTGGACTCTTCACTTTCATAGGCTCTGTCATCCTCAAAGCCATGTTCAAAAGTAGTTTAGCTGAAATGACTGGAAAGAGGCTCTTGCTAGAAGGATTTTTCCTAAAATTTTTGATGTGAGAAGTTATCCTGTGGCCCAGAGAGGCCTCAACATCTCTGTAGATTATCCGCATCTGAGAGTGTTGCTTAGAAGGGTTGGGGGCTCCCAGAGAAATGCTTCTCTTCTTACCTTTACACGCATTTGGTTACTTTTTGTGTGTTTCAGCCTGGGGCAATATTGCCTCTGTACAGGCATCTGGCCACATAAGCTACCTTTTTCATCAGCCTTTAATTAGTACCACTTTGACATTTACAAATGAGTTGGTTATATATAATCTAGTAAGAGTGATGTTTCAGTCCCAATTTTAGTAAAATAAATGCAACATTAGAAAATGAGAAGGAGAAAAGGTTCCAGAGACAGATAGCCACCCCTGCATGCTGTCACTGGCCACCAATTTCAGCCACATTTGGATGGATAGTAGCTGGGCTGTGGACAGGGTGCCAGAGGCATGGGATGGAGATGAGCTTCTCTCTGGTGGCTTGTATGACGTCCGGGGCTGAGAGACAAGCAGGAAATACCTTTCTTTGGAGTACATTGTCGAGTGGCCCTACATCATCAAGGTTTTCGTTGCTCTCAGTATTTCTTGTTGAGGTCCAGGGTGACTTTCCTAAATGGACACCCATCTGTCTGGAAAATAGGTTTCTTCCTGATTTTTCTTTCTCATTTTTGAGTTTTTCACTTGTTTATTGAGCATGTATAATTCTTCATTCCCTGGTTTAAAATTGGCTACCTCTAGCTTCTTTTGCCAGGTTTTTAATAAGGTTGGCTCTAATTACTGTGCAATATGCAATTAGGACTTTCTGCCCTTCCCTTAAAATAGCATTTAACTGTCATTTTAGGAGCCACAGAGTCCGAGTCTCGTTCCCATTAACCGCACATCCAAAATCAGGTTCTGCCGAACGTGGCCACAGAAGACCCTGTCCAGGAGCTGCGGCACCGATTCGGCACAAGTAGTCCAAACACACTGTGTGTTCACGAGAGACACAGTGGTAAACAAGCATGGAGGCCTCAGAGAGCACGGCGAAACACACATAGGCCCTGCCACCAAGGGGTGCTTTATGTAATGCTCCCATGACTGGCTTCCACCACAAGGAATTCTGTGTGGTCTTTCAGTCTCTGAAATGACAAAGGATGGGGGTCTGCATGGGTAAATTGGTGTAGCTAAAATTACCATCTCTTTTTGTTTGTTTGCAGCCCCGCGAGAAGGGCAGGATGCGTTTTCATAGGCTGCAGAATGTGCAGATTGCCCTGGACTTCCTAAAGCAGCGGCAGGTAAGACTACTCCATGCTTTCCCTATTCTGCCATGGAGTGTTGACACTGGCCCTACTTAGGGATGTTCTCAGTGCTCCTAGTGAGCCCTCAGTGATTGCTACATCTGACTAGCCCAGTCTGAGTCTTGTTTGCTAGTGAACAATTGCATTATGCCTGGACAAATCATTTGGTAGGTCCTGCATAGAACTTAGGGCCTTCCCTGAGTGGGAGAGTGTTAACAGAGAAGAACAAGATGCTAGAGATTGAGACTTATGAACCTAAGGTGGTGGTCAAAAGGAAGATGATGAAAAGTAAATTGGCAAAGAAGATGGAAAAAAAGTACATCATCCAGGAGGAGGAAAAACCAGAATGCTACATGACCCTGAAGAGTAGATGAGGGGCTGGTCAGGATTGGCCATTGTGTTGGTGCCACATGAGGTCTGAGGCTGTCAAGCATTGGTGACTTGAGAACAGTCTGAGTAGAGCAGAAGAGCACTTGGAGTTTAGCGGGCCTGGATATAGGAAGGGAAAAAGAAGTTTTCCACGTTTTTAGACATAATAGGAGAAGCCAGTGAACGGAGGCAGATGGAAATGAGAGTCAGGAGGAGTGCTGACAGTGACAAAATATTAGCCCTGGGAGATGCCACAGAGAGGTTCCAGCCCAGTGTCTTCATTTCCTAGATAAGGAAAGTGAGATCTGGCTGGGTGAAGTGACCTGCACCAGAGCACACAAGCTGGAACAGAGCTGGGACTTCCACCCAGGCCTCTTGCCGTGGAGTTCAGTGCTCCTGCCACTGTCCGTGCTGTTTCTATACACTGTCCCTCTGCCCCGCTTTCTAATGGATGGAAACAAATTCAGAGATTGAGAGTAAGATCCTAAGCACAGCTGGTGTGATTATCTTTGAAAAAGAAAAGCAAAATGCCCCTTTCTTTGAGATACTGGGAAAAGGAAGGAGGGAGGTATAAAGATGCAGGGGTGGTGTGTGGCGGAAAGGAAGATGGACGAGGGGGTCAGAGAGTTTGTCTGCTTGGAGCCCGCCGTGTGGAAGAGATCAGTCTAGCCGTGGGCGCCAGGCAATCGCTCTGGCCAAGCTGGACGTTGAATGGTATGCATATTTTTAGAGTTAGTTCATTTTCATCACTCTTATCAGTATTTCTCATTAACTTGGGAAATTCTCTTTCTCTGTGCTTCCAGAGCAGTTTACTTCCAATATGATATCTACTACTTTATTATTTCTGTTTGCTCTCGTATACTGTAGGCCCCATGAGGACCGGGAGTGGGATCTTCCTCCACATTTTTCTCTTCATCACCTGGCATAATGAATGGTCCTTAATGGACACTTAATAAATATTTGTTGAAATAAATTGACAAATGAAAAGTGGTGGGAGAATTAGAAGCAGTGTTTAGGGTACTGGAGAAAGCAAGATTGGAAATGTCTGTGTGTAGAGCTGGAGGGACCCTGGGGGTTCTTAATAGCCAAGGAGATTGAGAAGAATCGATTAGCTGCAAGTCTAAATAAGGACCGAGGGTAGATTTGGTTATTACAATCAAATTAAAGTATGTGCGGATAAGAACAGCAGACTCAGAGAAGGGCAGGGAGAACTGTAGAGCAGCTCTGTAGTGGGGAGGTCCAAGTTGTAGCTGTGTAGGTGTTCAAAGTAGAGGAAAAATAGAAGTCTGCAGAATGGAGAAGGTACATGAATTGTGCAGATGGGGTGATATTTGGGTCATTGAGATGAGTGCTAATAAGATTGCCACTTTTAGGAGTTAGGTGCTGAAGTCATCAAGAGTTAGTAGAGATTGGAAGGTGGTTTATAAAGTAGACTTCAGAATAGAAGGGGCAAGCTGACAGGAGTGGGGCTGAGGAATGTGGATGTGGCCACATCCTCCCAACTGTGGGTCTGCGATTGGTGATTAGAAAACTGTGTTCTCAATCTAGAAGGGTAGCCTCTCCTATCCACAGTGTACAGATGAGGAGATGGAGGTACAGGTGTCTTAGTCTGTTCAGGCTGCTGTAACAAAAATACTTCGCATGGTGGCTTATAAACAACAGAAATGTATTTCTCACAGTTCTGGAGACGGGAAGTCCAAGAGTAAGGCACTAGCAGATTCAGTGTCTGGTGAGGTCCTGTTTTCTGGTTCTTGGACCACAGTCTTCTGGCTGTGTCCTCACATGGTAGGGAGGGGGGTCGGCAAGGGAGCTCTCTGGGGTCTCTTTTAGAAGGGCACCGTTCCCATTCACGTGGGCTTTACCCTCATAATTTAATCCCTCCCAAGGCACCACCTGCAAATTCCATCACAGTGGGTGTTAGAACTTAACATATGACTCTTGGAGGGACACAGCATTTAGCCTGTGGTACCAGGTCACTGTTCGTGTAGGGGAGAAGTGAGGTCACCAGAGTTCTTTAGAGACACACAGATTTCAGTTCAATTGATGAGATAAAGGAAGACCAGCTCAAGGGCAGTTTGTCAGAATTGAACAGGAACTCCGGTGAGGGTCTGACAGAAGAGGCTCGCAGGGGCTGAGCTGCTTTTCCTGGTGCACTCACAGTTTCAGCACTGAAAATCCCACACCCCAGGAAATCTCTCAGTTTCCAGCATGTGGGACAGTTGGTCACCCCTAGCGGCGGATAGGGCCTGTGTGTTTATGCACATTGTGTTGTTAGAATGAGAGTTCACGGGTAAAAGCAGATGCAAGTGGAGGCATGGGCAGGTGTGGATATCTTTGCAGAGGAGGGAAAATGGAGGTGAGAGCAGGCCAAAGGGTAAGGGAGAGGAGCTTGCTACTCTTTCCCATGGGGAGAAAAGAAAAAAAAAATCAGGGCTGTGTTGACTTAATAAAAAGCAACTCACAATACCATGTGCTTATAAGATCGCCTTGCTGATAGGAATGCAAAATGGTACAATCACGCTGGAAGCGAGTTTGGCAGTTTTGTATAAAGCTAAACATATACCATATGACCCAGCAGTCCCACGCCTGGGAATTTACCCTGTAGGAATGAAAGCATATGCTCATGAGTCTAGGAGCTTTATTCATCACTGTCCCAAACTGGAAACAGCTCGAATGCTCTTCAGTGAGTGGATGGGTAAACACACTGTAGTCTGTTGATGTGATGGAATACTACTCAGCAGTAAAGAGGAGCATACTGGTGATGCAGGGAACGAGGATGGAGATCTCTAGGGCATCATGCTGAGTGGAAAAAAAACCCAGTATCAAAAACTTACATACTGATTCTACCCATAGACATTCTAGAACAAGTAAGAGGGGAACGGATCAGTGGTTGCCAGGAATTAGGGGTGGGGGCAGGGCGTGACCACAGAGGAGCAGCATAAAGTCCTTTTTGGGGTGACGGAAGTGTCCCATTATCCTGGCTGCGGTGGTAGTTATGCATCAGTACAAATGTTCAGACTCAGAGCTGAGCAGGCGCACACATAGCATGCACAGTTTAATTGGATAGAAGGATGAAAATCTGCAAAAATGAAATCAAAACCAAAAGTCCCAGAGCTCTGAGATCAGCCTCTGTTTCTTTTCCAGGTGAAACTAGTGAATATTCGCAACGATGACATCACCGATGGCAACCCCAAGTTGACCCTGGGCCTCATCTGGACCATTATTTTGCACTTCCAGGTAGGGCCTGTGAAGTTTGGGCTCACTGTTGCTTGGCATGGACGTTGCCTAGAAGGAACTAGAAGATATGTGGCCTCCCATGGTTAGCCCCAAACGTTTCTTCTCTGTGTGTGGCCGTGAACCAGGGTGAGAGAGGGAATGGCCTGGGAACAGAGCTGTTGTGGCCTAAACCCAGAACTTCCTGATCGTTTGTATGCTGAAATGGGATTTTTTCACTGGTTTGTGTGCTGGCAGGTTGTTAGAAGTCTGCTCAGCTGGGTCCAAACTGGCTCTTTGGAGACTCAGAGTGTGGACCGTTTGATGCTTGAGAAGGGTGGAGTGAAGGCTTGTAATCCTGCTTTGGTGTAGACCTTTCTTCGTCTCTGATGATCTTAAAACAAGCCTGGTTAATTATAGCACTGCCTTAGTCAGTTTGGGCTTCTATAATGAAATACAGGCGGCCTTAGAGATATTGCAGTTTGGATCCAGACCACCACAATAAAGCAGTCAGATGAATTTTTTGGTTTCCCCATGCATATAAAAAGTTATGTTTACACTATACTATAGTCTATAAGTGTGCAACAGCATTGTATTTTTTAAAAAGTGTACAGACTTTAATTTAAAAAGTTTATTGCTAAAAAATGCTATCATCTGAGTTTTCAGTGAGCCATAATCACTGATCACATATCACCGTAACAGATATAATAACAATAATGAAAATTTTGAAATATTGGGAGAATTACAAAAATGTGACACAGACACAGGTGAGCAAATGCTGTTGGAAAAATGACACAGATAGATTTACTTGATGTAAGGATGCCACAAACTTTCAATTTGTAAAAAATGCAGTATCTTTGAAGTGTAGTAAAGTGAAGCACAATGAAATGAGGTATGCCTGTACCATGACTTAGGTGGCTTAAACAACAGACACCTTGTTCTCATGGTTCTGAAGGCTGGAAGTCTGAGATCAGAGTGTCAGCATGTCCAGGTTCATGGTGGGGCCCTGGTTATCTCCTCACGTGACCTTTCCTTGGTGTGTGGGTGCAGAGAAAGAGATCTCATGTCTCTTCATCCTTTTCTAAGGGCATTCGTGGGATGAATTCATCGCACAAATGCCCTCAGCATAGGGACTCTGCTTTTATAACCTCATCTAAAACTAATTACCTCTCAAAGGCCCCCACCTCTAAATATATCACGTAGGAGGTAAGGGCCTCAGCTTGAATTTTGAGGGGCACAAATATTCAGTCCACAGCGAGCACCTTAATAGCTGGGTTTATATATGGGCTGGTAAGCACAAGCTTGTTGCTTCCATCATACTCAAGAGCAGTGGCAGCTTGGTAGTGTTCACGTGGTCACACAGCCTTGTTGCTGCTCCCTTCCTAAGAAGGCAAATCATTTTCAAGTCTGGATTGCTGTTGGAAAAGTACAGCCTTATTTTTATAAAAAGACCATCTTGAATCATTTTAGCCCAGCCAAACAAAGCTGTTTCTCAGACAGCTCTCCCATACACAGTCCTGTATATGAAGCTGATAGGTTAGAGGGAACACTTTTTGAGCAGGTAAGAAAAGAAGGGTAATTATAAATAACTCAAGGCTTGGACTCCAGGGACCCAAGTGGCTGTGATGTCCTAGTTGGGACATTAGTGCCACCTGCTGGTTAGAAGCAGAACAGCAGGTGTCCCACCATTCCTCATTACCTGAGAAAATTGAATTTGGGGTTTATTTAGTGGGGCTCTGGTTTGGAGCCAGTGCTGGCAATCTGGAAAGTATGGAAGTAACATGCATTTTTGTGCAACCACAGGGTGTCTTCAGGCATGCTTTGGATATAGGGATAACCAGGAACATGAACTTGCCTTAGCAGGATGGAAGCAAGAACTTTGTTGAGCTTTCGTGGAATACTAGTTATCCCCTTAGAGCTCTTAAGAACAGAGGAGTTTTGTCGTCGTCATCGTCATCATGATCATTGTCGTTGTTGTGAGAGAAACTGTTTTGGTTGTTTGTATTTTTGCCACAAACCTGTCCCCAGTGTGAGTCCCAGTGTTGGTCTCATAGGGTGAGATAAGAGGACTCTCTACACTATGTCGGTATTTATCCTGACTGCAATTCAATTTTTTTCTTTTTTAAAAGGAAGACTCATAGGCCAAAGAATAAAAACTGAATTGGTTCATCAAAACTTTGCTGGGACAGAAGAGATGGAGATAATGGAACCATTATTTTCCTGAACAGCTCCATCAGGAAAATATATACTCTCTCTTTCTTTAAAAATTTCTTATGAAAACCTTCAAACATTTATAAAAGTAGAGAAAATAGTATGAAGAACTACCACATACCTATCACCTATCTTGACAATTCTTAACTCATGGCCAGTATTATTTCATATATTTCCTAATCCACTCCTCAAACCCCAGTAGGTTATCTTGAAAGAAATCCCGAACTTCATGTAATTTCATCTGTACATATTTCAGCATATATCTCTGAAAGATAAAGATTCTAAATTAAAATTTTTTAATGTTTATTCATTTTTGAGAGAAGAGGGGAGAGAGAAAGCGCGTGCGCATGAGCGAGCACGAGCGAGCACGAGTGGGGGAGGGGCAGAGAGAGAGAGGGAGACACAAAATCCGAAGCAGGCTCCAGACTCCAAGCTGTCAGCACAGAACCTTTTGCAGGGCTCGAACCCACAAACATGCAAGATCATGACCTGAGCTAAAGTCGGACACTTGACCGACTGAGCCATCCACATGCCCCTAAAGATTCTTACTTTAAGCAAACTATCATAACACTGTAAAACTCGATTAATTTCTTAAATTCATAAATATCTGATTAGTGTTCAAATTTCCCCAGTTCCTTCATTAAAAAAACAAAACAATAGTTGATTTCTATAAATCAGAATCCCAACAAATGGGGATTACAAATATTACATTAAATCCCCCCAGCCCCCAACAATCCATTGAGGAAATCAGGGTTTTGTCCTTTAAGGTTTATAAAGATGTCAGTAACATCGCTGGGATGTCTTCTATCCCTCTGTTGTATTGCTTATCAACTGGTGGTTTAGATTTGGACCTGAGGCTCAGTCACATTCAGGTTCCTTTAGGGAGGATGTGGAGGGCAAAAGCGGTGGTGTTGAGTTGTATACTTCTGCTGCTGAACATGCGGGTTTAGCTATTATCAGCCTGATCCATCCATTCCATATTACAACTTCGCCTAATAGTTTTAGCAACTACTCATCATTGTTGCTAGTTCCACGATTTCATTAGAGGTTGTAGGGGCTCCTGGGTGGCTCAGTTGGGAAAAGCATCTGACTCTTGATCTCAGCTCAGGTCTCAATCTCAGAGTTGTGAGTTCAAGTCCCTCACTGGGCTCCATGCTGGAGCCTACTTTTTAAAGGTTGCAAAATGGTATACTCAAATTCCTTCATTCCTTTTTCATTATTTAGCTGGATTACTTCTATAAAGAAGAACTTCACCTCAGCAGTTACCCTGAGAGATATCTCCTCTAGGAAAGGAAGATGCAAAGATCTCCCTCTGTTTACTAGTTTTCAGCATAATTAATTGGTTCCCTAAGATTCTCCAAAGAAACAAATGAAAGTTTCTTCATTTTTTTCTTAGTATCATTTATGACTCATAGGTTTTTAAATATGTTCCAATCAAATACAGCTCTCATTCTTCCTAATACTCAAATAACTCTGTCTTTGGTCAATGAGAGCTTCCTAAAGTTGACTCTGAGTCTTTTGGCTTGATCTCCATACTCCTTTTTGATAATAATCTCCTTTATTTCTTGTGATGAAATGTTCCAGACTCTTTAAGTGTATTTCTTCTCCGAGGCCTGAAATTAGCAATTTCTTCAAGAAACTCTCATTCTTTTATTGACCAAAATCTGAATGCTACTGGTTTGGTCAGTTTTTCTGTGGACAGAGTTAGCCAATAAGTATGTTTTTCTCTTTTAAAAAAAATCATGTATTTATAATGCTATCTCTCATTCAGACTTAAAATTAGAGTTATTTTTAAAAGTTTATATTTTTTTTTAATAATCTCTATACCCAGTGTGGGGCTCAAACTTATGACCTTGAGATCAAGAGTCACATGTTCTTCTGACTGAGCCAGCCAGGCACCCCAACATTATAGAGNCTCATGCTGAAAATCTTGATCCTAACAAGAGTAACATATTACTTATTCCCTTTTCTATATACCTACATACACATAGATGTCTGTATAATCACATATACATATTACATGTAAAGCATTTGAACCAAAACAACAATCTCAGTTTTATTATTAACAATATTGGGGCACCTGGGTGGCTCAGTCAGTTGAGCCTCCCACTTTGACTTAGGTCATGATCTCATGGTTCGTGGGTTCTAGCCCTGCAGTCAGCCAGCTCAGCGCCTAGAGCCTGTTTCAGATTCTGTGTCTCCCTTTCTCTGACCCTACCCTGCTCGCTCGCTCTCTCTCTCTCTCAGAAATAAATAAAACATTTAAAAAAAAAATAAAAACCCAGCATGATTACTGAGAAGTTTGTGGGTTTTTTTTTAAGTTTATTTATTTATTTTGAGAGAGAGAAAAAGTGTGAGCAGAGAGAGAGGGAGGGAGAGAGAAAATCCCAAGCAGGCTCAGCCCTGTTAGTGCAGAGCCCCATCCAGGGCTTGATGATGACCTCAGCTGAAATCAAGAGTCGGATGTTTAGCCCACTGAGCCACCCTGGTGCCTTAAGAAGTTTGTGATTTCTTTGTAGTTTTCATTGTCCTTTGTGTATATTTCCTAAGAATGTATACATAATTATATTTTAAAGTCATTAGAAAAAATTTCCGTGTTGTGAAGCCATTAATTCAGTACCCAATTAGGTTCACTGGTTTTTATTTGCCTCCAAATTTCTAGGGATTGCTTTTCCCCTTTCAGTTTTATTTTACATTATATAGACCATCTATGTTGTTCCAAAGGGAAATGTTTAAAGTGCATATGAAGTGTACTCAGAGAAGTCTAGCCTCCAGACCTGCCCTTTCCATTGTTTCTTCTCCTTTTATATAGTCATATAGTTTGCTGACTATTTTAAAAACCTTTTTGGTTGCCATTTGTTTGTTTATTTTAGGAAAATACATTCTTTTTAAAAAATGACTTTATTGAGGTTTATATACCATAAAATTGACTCATATTCATCATACAATTCAATGATTTTTACAAGTTCTACAACCCTTCCCATAATCCAATGTTAAGACCATTTTCATCATACCTGGAAGACCCTTCCTGCCCATTTATAGTCCCCTTCGTTCTCCTCCCTAGCCTTAGGCAGCCACCAGTCTATTTTTGGTCTCTATAGATTTGCCTCTTCTGGACATTTCACATAAATGGGATTATAGAATATGTACTTTTTGTGTCTGGCCTCTTTCACTTAGCATTAAAACTTTGAGGTTCATCTGTACTGAGGCATATATCAGTATTTCATGCCTTCCTATTGCTGAGTACTGTTCTGTTATATAGATGTACCACACATTTTGTCTATTCAGCAGTTGATAGACATTTGGGTCTTTTTCACTTTTTGGCTGTTATCAATTATGTTGATATGAATATTTGAGTACCAGTCTTTGTGTGGATGTATGTTTTTATTTCCAATGGCTATATACCTTGGAAGTGGAATTGCTGGGTTGTATGGTAAGTTGATGTAAAACTTTTTAAGAAACTCCCAAACTGGGGTGCCTGGGTGGCTCAGTTGGTTGAGTGTCTGACTTTGCCTCAGGTCATGATCTCATGGTTCGTGGGTTTGAGCCCTGTGTCGGGTTCTGTGCTGATGGCCAGCTCAGAGCCTGGAGCCTGTGTTTGGATTCTGTATCTCCCTCTCTCTCTGGCCCTCCCCTGCTCATGCTGTCTCTCTCCCTCTCTCAGAAATAAATAAAACATTAAAAAAAAAAAAAAGAAAGAAAGAAACTGCCAAACTATCTTCCAAAGTGGCTATACCATTTTACATTCCATCAGCAATGTGTGAAGACTCTTATTTGACATATCCTTGTCAAGATTTGTTATTATCTGTCTTTTGGTTATAACTGTCACAGTGGGTATGAGAAAGTATCTTCTTGTAGTTTTAGTTTACAGCACAGAGTCTGACACAGGGCTTGAACCCACAAGCTGTGAGACCATGACCTGTGCCGAAGTTGGATACTTAACCTACTGAGCCATCCAGGTGCCCCCAGGAAAACGTATTCTTTAACTGAATTCTATAAACATTTACTGAGGACCAGCTATGAGCAAAGTCTTAGGTAGAATCTGTGGGAGATACAAAGTGAACTAGACACAGACTTAACCCAGGTTCAACTGAATAATTCAGGGAAGTGAGAAGAGATGCACCATAAAGTAGCTTAATAGAGGTTTAAAGAATCTGGGAGATATGAGCCAGGTAGATGGAAGAAGTATGTACTCAATAATTAGCAGCAATCACTGGTAGCAACTTGTTACAGTTATTAACAGACCTTATAATTACCTTGGCTTTTGACTTGGTCCACTGTTCCCTTCCCTGTTACCTGTTTTACCAGAAAATAAAATACTTTTGGTTTAGTCTGTCTTCTGCATGCATATTGGCTACCTGCTTTTCTCTGCTACTTCAGCATAGCCAAGTAACTATTTTCTCGTCTTGTCATGGGAAGCTCTGCTGCCAGAGTATTTTCTCAGATGTAGCTACTAATTCCTTTTCTTTGCTGTTCTTGATGGCTTGGTGTTTGTCTGTATTAGCTACGTGTTTGGGAGTGTGGGGAACGTTCCCTTCTTGCAGAGCTTTTGGTTGGCTGACAAAGGGTTATACAGAGAGGCTCTATCATCCTTGTCTTGCTTCAGAGAGAATGTAACGTGTCTCTTGCTAGTTATGTATTATTGCGGTTTTCTAGTCTTTTATTATTGAGTATCTGTTAGCTGTTCTCACCAAGGACACCTGCTACATAAAGCCAAATAGAAATGTAGAGTAGAGCTATCAAATGTTAGGGGATCAGTAAAATAGTCATTACAAACTCTGTTGTTGGTTCTAATGAAATTTTCCCATACAACCAACTTTCTTTTTCCTTCTGACCCTCCAGGTAAATACTGTGCTGAAGTTGATGTAGACGATTCCCATATATGCTTTTGTATCTTTATGACAGATGAGGTATTCATAAACATGTGCTGTTGTTGATGTGTTATTATAATTGATATAGATCCTGTCTTCTATATATCCTTTCCCCCCTGTTTATTTAAGAGAGAGAGTGTATGTGCGCACAAATAGGTTATGGGCAGAGGAAGAGAGGAGAGAAGATCCAAAGTGAACTCTGTGCTGAAGGCATTCATTGCTACAGTGAACATCTGTGTACTTTTTTCCTTATGCATATAAGAAAGTGGTTTTTTTTGATAGGTACCTGGACTAGAATTATTAGGTCATACATACACTTTTCCTTTATGTTGCCAAATTACTCTCAGGAGCAGTGTGTGACACCTAGTGTTGTTTTGGGTAACACTACTGTTTTAACGTTTATTTCTTTTATGTCTGGATCTCTGCAGTAGGATGCCAGCTTAACAGTGGATTTTGTCTCTTGTTCTCTTCTTCGTCTGGCTTAGAACAGGTACTCAATAAACATTTGTTAAGTGAATAGGTCTTTTATTAATTTGATCGTCTCAAAGCTGGGAGGTAGGTAGACCAGATAAATAGACTGTGATGGCTGTTTTCCAGTGCTGGCTGTTCAGATGAGCAGCTGAAACAGAATCCAACCGACATTTTTGGATTACACTTTCAGATCCTAATAATAGGATTTCCTGTCCCTTGTTTTTATCCAAACTTGTATTAATGTTAGGATTTATAATTTTCCTAAAAGATAAATTCTGAAAGTCAGAATCTGACAGAATTAGCTTTCTGAGTCTCAAATGTTTATCAAATGCAAGGATACGTCTAGCACTCTGAAAAAAAAATTCAGGGGAGTTAAGGTAAAAAGTAGTTTTAGCTGGTAGATGTGAGGCTTACATTTTTGTGCACTTTATGGCACTTAGAACTTGGCCTAGCAATGAGGCACCATTCATGTTTGTGGAATGAATGAATGAATGAATGAATGAGCTCATTCACTCTGGCTGTCTCCATGTAAGAGCTGTGGGCAGTAAACAGTTAACTAGAAAAAGCCAAAGCAGAAGACCTGAAGAATGTGCCAGGTCTTTCCCTAGTCACCCTTAGTCAGCTACTTTTCCAGAAGGCAGCGGGCCCTGTGTTCAGAGCTCAGGTGAGACGAGAAAAAGGTACAGGGTGAAGTCTTAGGGACCAGAGTTAACTTACTTAGTGAAATAGTGGAAGCAGAGCCCCTGTTAAGAAAAACAAACACCCATACTTTGGGTCTTAGAACAGATCTACTTTCCTAAGAGCCTCGTCAAGAAAAGAAAGAGTATATTAGGACCTTAGTGGTGGTGATGGTAGAGTGTCTCATATCTTGTTGCTTAAGTAACAAATGGGAAGAAAAGGGATTTATTGTAGACCAGGCACTGAGCCAAGCACTTTATAGGCATTACCTCATCGGCCTTCACTCACCCGCTTCTGCAGGTGGTGGTATCCACTTTTTACAGGTAAGGAAACTGAACCACTTAGCAAGTTAGTTACTTAGCCACTAAGTTACTAGAGCTGGGAATTTGAACCTAGAGCTCCTTTCCTGAAAGCTCTGCTCCTTCCCTAGGCCAGTTTTCCTCTAGGGCAGAAGGAAATGAAAGCCCAATCTGTCCAACATATACAGGAAGTTTAAAACAGAAAAGGCTCCCACAAATAAATATACCAAATTCTGTAAGGCCTCCCTGTCAGCAGCAGTCAGATTAAGCAGCTGTGTCTCTTGCCTCTCAGTTGATCAGTTGCGGAAATTTGGTTTGCTTGTATTTCCTGAATAAAATTCAAGCTTTGGCCCTGGGTGTGCACCTGAAAAGTTCCATGGTTCCATTCTCTTTGTTGGAGGAGTGAAGGCTGGTGCCTGTCTAGAGAATTATACTGTGATGTCAGGGGGTTTTGCTGGTTAAATGATCTCCTGTAGTCTGAGTTTCGCTCCCATGCTGGTCTCCTGGGCTCATTTCTTGCTGTGGATTATGATCGCCGTAAGATGGTGCTGCAGCTTTGTGTTCAGCGGTAGGAAAAGGCTTAGGGAGAAGCACCTATTGCAGTGGAAGCAGATGGGTCTCGGTAAGCAGTTATGTAGGAGCTGCTGTCTTAGGGTTTCTTCCTGCTTTCCTTCTGTGCAGGGCGTTTTTCAGTAGAGGTGGGAAGCATTAACATAGAGCCGGGTAGGCTATTTCCCTCTGCTGTGTGGTCTGGATCCTTTCGCTATAGAGTAAACCGCTGCAGCCTCTTTCTACTCTGTCCAAAGCCCCTTGGGCTCTATGTTATCTCATCCATCAGACACTATACTAAAAATTGGGTAGGTGTATCCCATTGACATAACAGGGCGATTTTTGAATTTAACTTTTTAGACCTTTAATTCAGACTTCCTGCCCTACTGCAACCTGAGTAAAAACCATCTGGGCCTCATTTTAGCAACTTCCTCTCTTACTCCCAGTGTTATCTGTTTGGGTCCTTGGCCCATGTGAGTCTAATTGACAATTCAGAACAGTGGGTATCTTCCTGTTCTACTTAATTGAGGACAGACCCCTCCCCACCACAGTTAGAACATAGCATAACATGGAGTTGAAATTAACAGTCTTAAATAGGAGTTTATGGGCTGGCTTTGCCAATTATTAGCTGTGTAGCCCTGAGCAAATTAGTAAACTTTCTTAAATCTCTATTTCTTTACCTGTAAAATAGTAGTTTTGACCTCACATGGTTACTGTCAGAATTAAATGAGGTAATCCATAGCTTAGCACAGTGCGTGGCACGCAGCAAATGCTGAAAAAAATGTTAGCCGGCGGCATCAGTGATTACTGGTGAACATGTGTGTAACTATTGTTCAGCAGAGGTGGAGCTTCTCGGTTGTATTTGGAAGCTGTATCCTTTTTACAGAGCCTCCTTACACAATACTCAAAACTGATTTCCCAGTGTCTCCTCTGTGTCATAGGCTAACAGAATTAACAGATCTCTCTCTCTCTCTCTCTCTCTCTGGGAAGGCCAGGAGGGAAATAAATACTGTAGAAGGCTAGATCTTTAAAGCCTGTGTTTCTTAACCATGAGGAGTAGGCTTGGGTCTCTCTTTAGGTTATAATTAGTTTAAAATAATTTTATTATTTCTGACCTGAAAAATTTGAGTATCTGTCTTCATTGCTAGATATTGTCTCCTGGGCATCTGGCACAACAATTGAAATCTCTTTCCTTTCAGAGTCTGGGGGCAGTGATAATGGCAGCATCCCCAGCGCTGGTTCTTCTTGGCCCTTCCCTGCCCAGTTACTAGCAGCACGCTGGTTTGCTTTCCCCTCTTCCTCCTCCTCCTTCCTTCACGTACCTTCTTCCATGGCCTCCCTTCTTTCCCCTCCCTTTTCCCTTTACTCTTACATCCCACCCCTCCTCCTCACTCTCCCTAGTTTCCCCCCCTCCCCTGGTTTCTAGCTCCTTTTTGCTTTCTGTTTGTGTTTCTGAGGGCAGTGCTCCAATTACCTCATATTTGGAGAGAGGAAGCTGCAGCCAATCCGGTTTCTGTCTGCTTTTAGGTCAAGTGATTTCTGAACTGCAGTGAGATGCTTTGAATTTGTCTTGTTGCAGCTCTGAGCCTGTAAGATGGCTGTCTGAATCGGCAGCGGCTGGGAGAGACAGAGAGGCGGGGAGGGAGGGAGAAAGAATTGGAGGGATTGCCGGCATAGTGCATGTTTTTAAATGTGCATCTAATCCGATGAAGCCAAGGTTGGGATTTCTCTGGGATCCCAGGACTGGCTTAGCTGCGTTTTTGATGAGATTAGGAGAGGAAGGCGATGGGAAATTCACTGGGCTGTGTTAAGGAGCCGAAAGATTCAAGAGCTATTCCTGAGAAGGCTCCCATATCTCCTAAGAAAAGGGTTCGGTTCAAAAGGAAGTGGAGGGGGAAGAAAACCCCTACTCCAGAGGTATCTCATGAGGAGGAACCCTCGGAAGGAACCAGAGTCATTGAAGAGACGGAAACCCTGCCGAAGTTAACAGTGAGTCTCCAAAAGGAGGAAGGAGCGGGAGGGGCAGAGCACCCCCCCTCGGACATTTTACTGCCTCGGAACTCGGCCCCCAGCTCAGGGGTGGGCGCTCAGGGGATGATCGTGCAGGTGAAGGAGAGATTCCAAGGGGAGATCCAGACTGCTCACCTTTTGTTAGAGAATGAGTCATCAGTTGCCGGAGGGGTCTGGGATTCCCTGCAAGAGGGGAGGACTGTTATTGCTCACCTGCTTGATAACCCAGCGGAAAGGAACTGCGAGAAGTCAGTGAGCCAACTGGTGGAATTTCCGAGGACGGCGTCCTGCAGCAGCAGGGCTGTGCTGCTGCCTTTGCAAGGAGAGACTGCAGTGGGGAAAGGAGGCGCTCAGCTTGGACTTCAGAGCGGCACCTTTCACCAGACAGACCACCCCGCCGATGCAGGGACTCCAGACCAACTTTCAGGGGGCCAGGGTGTGGGGGCGGGAACAGCAGGTATTTCCAGTGCCCTTCAGACAGGTTCCTGGATTGCAGAGCCTTCTGTCCCTTCATCACTGCTGGACCAGTCCAGGGGTCACAGATGCACAGAACCTTCCCACGTGGGTCGAGTGCCCCCCCAGGGCCCCAGACTGCCTACTTCTCAGAGTGATTTATCCATCAGCGGCAGGACTGTGAGCATTTTGCCCTCCTCCTCTGGCTACGGCAGTGACGGGCCACACTCACGGGGGATCCAACCTAGAGACACAGAGCCTGAAAAGAGCTCCACATCCTTCTCGGAAGAGGATGGTACCCTTTCTTTGGAGGCAAGTCACACCCCATCGTGGGGTCTGGAGGAGGTAGGTGGGCTACATTCACATTTGGATTCCTGGCCGTCAAACATATTAGAGTGGAGCGTGCTAAGCAGTGAGGATCTTGGTGCTTCTTCACAAACTTACCCCTGTGTGGTGTACCAAGAGTTAGTGACTGGGTTTGGCAAGTGGAGTCTATTTCAGGTCTGCCCCTTGATGCTTGAAACCAAGTCTCATTGTCTCTGGGGAATCCCTGATTCCAGGTAACTACGCAGCATAATTACTCAAGCTATCTGGCAGGGTTATCTTTCAAAGTGCAGTGCTAGGTAGTATTTAACTTTCTCAGGCAGGTCTGTTTTTGAGCCTCCCTGCTACCAGAAGTTGTAGTGTGGTGGACGAGGGGAGGCCTAGCTGAATCTCTTAAATGAGTTCAGAAGGCACGAGGAATGTGGCAGCAGTCTGGGCCGCGGCACCGATCCCTGATGTGATTGCTCTTCTTCCCTAGAGAGTGATATTCTCACGAGGGCTGATGTAATCTCACTCCTGTGGGGACACTGCTAATGACAACACCCTTTCCGTATTCGTATATGTGGAGAGGGCTGGTCCTCCATGGGTTCCTAATTGCGGCATTAGAGGAGAGGGGCACAGGATTATCTGGAGCTTAATGCAGAGAGGAGAGGTTAGAATAGTTTGAAGGTTCAAAGCTAGAAAAAGTTTGTGTTCTGGTTGGACTTGTTTATGGCTTGAACAGGTTTTTGTTTGTGAGGTATGTATCGAGGCATAGGTGTCCGTGGTGATGGTGGTGGGCACCGTGAATGCTTCTAGGGTCAAGGAGTAAGTAGGAATTCAAGAGATCTGGACACTGAGGGGAAGTGCCACAGCGAGGCAGTGGTTGGCATGGGGTCTGGTATGTAAGTCTGTGATTGTGTAGGTGACTAAAGTTATAATTCACCGGTGACTGAAGAACTTCTGTTGGTATCAGCTTGCTGTGGCAGAAGAAATAAAAACTGTAGGATCCCAGAGCAGCAAAAGGTGGAAGATGAAATAGGGCATTTTCCTTGCCCAGGCTGTGGGCAGCTGTCCTGGTGTCTGTAGAGCAGAGATGTGGCCTCCATACGGGTGCCCTGCTTATCAAACCCACCAGCACAAGGCTTAATAGAGACACAATCTCTTGTGCTTGATCTGTGCTTAAAATGTCCTCTTTGGGGGATGAATTTGCTCCATGGCTAGGCTCATATCAGTGCCCTTTGTTATTATAGAGTTTGGGGACTCCCAGCAGCTGGAGGGAAATGTGGCCATTGAAAATACTTTTTATGGGGCACCTAGGTGGCTCAGTCAGTTAAGTCTCCAATTTTAGCTCAGGTCATGATCTTGTGGTTCGTGAGTTCAAGCCCTGTGTCAGGCTCTGCTGACAGCTTTGGTTCTGTGTCTCCCTCTCTCTCTCTAGCCCTCCCCTACTTGCGCTCTCTCCCTTTCCTTCTCTCTCTCTCCCTCTCCCTCCCTCTCCCTCTGTCAAAAGTAAATAAAACACTTAAAAAAGATATTTATTATATAGTTGGGCAAGAGGTCTCCTTAGGGCTTTCTGTATAAAAGTGTGTGTGTGTGTGTGTGTGTGTGTGTGTGAGAGAGAGAGAGAGAGAGAGAGAGAGAGAGAGAGAGAAGGTGGGAAGGAAAGCAGTAGAGGCTGCTGGGGTGGAGTATACGAGTATTTGAGCTCTTACCTTTGTATGGAGTGGATGTAGAGCAGTTTTGTTAAACTGATTGCTCTTTTGATACCATTAGCATTAAAGTTGAAGTTTGGAGGCATCATAATGTTTTAGGAAACATGCTTATAATTGAGTGAGATTTTCAAAAAGTTTGGAGTGTAAAATTTTTTTTATTTTTTTTAAAAATGTTTTTTATTTATTTCTAGGAGAGAGAGAGACAGCGTGAGCAGGGGAGGGTCAGAGAGAGAGGGAGTCACAGACCGAAACAGGCTCCAGGCTCTGAGCTGGCAGTCAGCACAGAGCCCGACGCGGGGCTCAAACCCACGAACTGCGAGATCATGACCTAAGCGAAAGTCGGACACTTAACCGACTAAGCCACCTGGGTGCCCAGGAGTGTAAAATTTTAAAGAACTCCTAATGGAAATCAATTCTAGATAATGTACCATAGGCGACCATAGCACTTCTAGTATGGGATCTCCATGCTGAGAAGGAAAGGTTCTGAACAGCTCTGTGCAGAGTCTTATGGCGGGAGAAACCTTTTCTGTAGTTCACCAGGATTGACAGCAGTGTGATTCTTTTGCTGTTTGGTATGTGAATCACATTGGTATGTCGTATTTTCTGGGCATCCCATCCCTTCAACCCTTCCAAAGCAGACACACCCAGACTCAGCCTAGGCTGAAAAGCTTAGTGACGGAGCATCAGCTCAGGTGACTGATACATTTCTAAGGCTCCTTGTCCACCGTGTGAAGCAAGGACCACGGACTGGCCACCCTGTATCACAGATAAGAAGTACCGTCCCAAGAGAAGTGTGAAATCCCCTCAGAATGAAAGTCTTTTAGGCTAGGAGGCCTGAAACCCTCACTGATTTCTATAGGAACTTCTTCAGGGAGCTGCTCCCTTATCAGCGGGCTCTTCACAGGCCTCAAGGACAGCAGCCACCAGGGAGACAGAAGTGGTGTGTTCTGACCCTACGGGCTTCCTGTAAAATGTAGGTTGAGACCCCAAGCAAGAGCATCTGATGGGGGCTTGCATTCCCTACATTGAGGGTGACTGTCCTGGGAGGACACAGGGGTCAGAGGAGCAGCTGCTGCTGGTCACACTCCAGCTCCTTCCTAAAGAGGAGACAGCTGGCAGTTCCACAGGCTTGATTTTTTTGTCTGCTTTTTTGGTGCTTGTTTTGTTTTTAATATGTCAGAGTAGTAACCCTCCTCAGGAAACAGTTCAAGTTCTGGAGTGCGGCCTGTCCTTGGCATAACTCAGGCTGTATTGTCTCTCCTGCTGATCTACCCAGGGTGTATTGATGGACACAGGACCCCGCTGTGGGTGGACATAAACTTCGCAGTGGGGTTTGTTTCTTTTAGGGATAGAGAGAAATGGGAACTGATTCTGATTCTTGCCGAGTGTGGGGTTTATTATTTTTTTAAATTTTATTATTTATTTATTCATTTATGAGAGAGAAGGGGAGAGAGAGAATCCCATGAGGTGCACAGAGAGAGAGGAAGAGAGGAAGGAAGAGAGAATGTGGAGCTTGAACTCACGAACCATGAGCTCATGACCTGAGCTGAAGTTGGACGCCTAACCTACTAAGCCACTCGGGTGCCCTGAGTGTGGGGTTTAGATAATAAAAAACAAATGGTCTACTTTCCTGCTCACCTGTTATAGTTGATACTTCCTTCGTCAGGAAATAGTTAACACAGAAATGGGATGATAGGGACCAGCTAACAAAAATGGTTTTCAGAATGATAAGTGGACTGGGATTTGGAGCTGGGTCGGAGTGTCAGGCACAAGCCTTCTCTCAGGAGGACTCCCTACTGCCAGCTGCCATCCATATCCAGGATACCTGGCTTACTGGAACAAGGAAAATTACTGACAGTCCCTTCCTCCTCCCTGTCTTGGCTCCCCTGCCAGTCTCCTGTCCACACAGTTAGTGGGTTCTGTTGAATGAAGAACATGGCTGTATACCAGCGTCCTTGCCATGAAACCTTAGAGTCCATACAATTTGAGTATTATTAAGATAACATTGTGGGCTAGAAATGATGAGGAGGAAATTGCTTGGTATATTATTTTCTGGGCTCAGCCTTTTCAGTTTACAAGTATCCCTTTCTCATTTCTCCTCTTTAAGTATAGGGAGTTGTTTGACTAATATTGGCTTTGTATTGCAGAGAAAGCAAAATTAACCGGATGATCCTATTAGAAGAATGTAGCAATTAAAGTCACAGTTGAGAAAGGAGCTTTGGTTGGGGTGCCTGGGTGGCTCAGTCGGTTAAGCGGCCAACTTCGGCTCAGGTCATGATCTCATGGTTTGAGTTTGAGCCCCACGTCGGGCTCTGCGCTCATGGCTCAGAGCCTGGAGCCTGCTTCAGATTCTCCCTGTCTCTCTGCCCCTCCCCCACTCACTCTCTCTGTTTCACAAAACTGAATAAACACTAAAAAAAAGAAAAAGAAAAAGAAAAAAAGAAAGGAGCTTTGGTTAAGAAAGGACTTTTCTTTTTCAAAAAATTATTACCACAGGGCGCCTAGGTGGCTCAGTCAGTTGAGCATCTGATTCTTGATTTCAACTCAGGTCATGATCTCACAGTAGTGAGATGGAGCCCTGAGTTGGGTTTCATGCTGGGCATGGAGCCTGCTTAAGATTCTCCCTTTGCCTATCTCTCTGCGGCTCCCCTCCTCAAAAAAATTGTTACGAAAGAATCATCATGAATTTTTAGGTGTAACAATGGTGGTATGGTTATGTTAAAAAAGAGTCCTCAGGACTTAGGGATACCTGGCTGCCTCAGTCATTAGAGCAGGGTTGATGCTCAGTCCTGATCTCAGGGTTGTAAGTTCAAGCCCCACGTTGGATGTAGAGATTATTCCTTAAAAATGATAATAATAAAAAAGAGTCCTCATGTTTTAGAGGTACTCACTGAAGTATTTATGGAAGAAATTCCACGTGTGTGGGTCTGCTTCATAGTATCAGGGAGGATGAAGTGGGTTGAGTGTAGATGAAATAAGATTAACTGTGAGTTGAAATGGTGGAAAGTGGGTGATGGGTACATAGGAATTCATTAAACTGTTCAGTTTCTTTGAGCACATATTTGAAATTTTCCGTTTCAAATGGTAAGTTAAGAAAATAACGGTAATGATTGTATAATGCATATTCTGAAAAAGCATTAATATTCAGAATCTGTGAAATGCAATATAAGTAAGGTGGTTAAGGATGTGGAGCCAGATCGTCTGAATTTGAATTCCAGCTCTACTACTTACTAGCAGTGGACCATGGGGCAAGTTACTTACCTTCTCTGTGATATACTTTCCTTATTTGTAAATTGAGGACAAGAGTAGCATGTACTTTGTAGAGTTGTGAGAATTTTATGAGTTAATACAAGTAAAGCACAATACATGGTAGTTATTAGTAATAGTATTTAAAGAATCCCTACAAATAAAGGAAAAAAAGGCACCCTAACAGAAAAATAGGGGAAAACCCAGGAATAAGCAATTTACAAAAAAGGAGACGCAGATGCCTCATACACATATCTTTGTCACTAGTAATCAACGATATAAATGTCAGAGCAAGATAGCATTTTATACACATCAGAAAATAAAAAGTCTGAAAATACCAAGTGCAGATGACGATGTAGAGTGACGGAAAAATCTCTTCATACCCTGTGTGTGGAAGTATAAAGTGGAACTATTATTTGGAAAGCAGTTTACTAATATTTAGTAGAATTGAAGGATGCTTATATTTTATGACCTAGGATTTCCAGTCTAGTCGTATTCACTAGAGAGCCCTCCAAGACTCTGAATTTGAATGCTGGAATGTGCACCCCATGACTGTTACCTAACTCAGATGTTGGTAATAAACACAGCTGCAGCTAGATCCCTCTAACCAGCCAGGCATCTGTAATGAACAACTGCACCATGCCCTCTCCTGCTTCTTGGATGGAAGTTTTCAGTCTGATGCCATCTCTGTAGTGGAATGAAATCAGCTAGGAACTTCTGGACATGAGAATTAAGTATCTATTTGCTCACCACATCTAGTCCTGTTCTCTGAGACTTATATAGACTTACAAAGTCCAAACTCCTCACCCTGGTATTCTAGCCCTCCATAATCTATCTGACCTTCTCTCCTGTGTCAATTTTCCATTTGAACCTACCTATCTTTTTTTTTTTTTGAGTTTATTTATTTATTTATTTATTTATTTTGAGAGAAAGAGAGAGCATACATGTGAGAACATATGATTAGAGGAGGACCATCAAGAGAGAGAAAGAGAGAATCCCAAGCAGGCTCCACACTGTCAACACAGTGCCAGACATGGGGCTTGAACCCACGAACCATGAGATCATGACCTGAGCTGAAACCAAGAGTCAGACACAATCAACTGAGCCACCCAGGTGCCTCAGATCTACCTATCTTAACATAACAGGTCAACCCTTTAGCCATCTTTTCCAGTTTCAGCTATTTTAACTTCCAGTCTTTGTTGGCATCCACCTCTATCTAGAATTCGTTTCTTCTGTCTTTTCGATAACATCCTTCAAGGATGAGTTTAAATCACATTTCTTTAAGTATGATTTTTAATCCCTCTAACGTGAAAGAATTTTCATTCTGCTGAGACCCTGTACTGGATATTACTGTTTACTATATTATAGTTGCTTCTTTGGGGCCTTCATCATAATTCTTTCATGTGACCCCTCCGCCTCCCACATATGGCTACATAGAAGGTAAGATTTCTTCCCCCTCTGGAAACTAGCCTTTAGAAAAGAGGGATTCTCTTTATATTTGACTTCTTATCAAATTTTTCTTGTTATTGGGTCCCCAGTGAAAATGCAATTCATGAAATAGGATAAATGAATTTGTGTTACCATTTGCTAGTTTAATCAATATCAACTTTTATAGGGATCAACTGACATAGTTGGTTAAACAAAAGAGACCAAAAACTTAAGAAAGCTTTTGTTATACTATTTTACAGACTATAAACCTCCTAATTGAAGTGTTGGATGTAATTGTATATAAGTCTTAATCACATTAAAAACTTAAAAAATCACATTACTTATAATAAACACAGCAAGTGTTCACATTATGGAAACCATAAATAAATACCAGTAGAATAAATGAATGAAAAAAAAAACTAATCTATTGTTATGCAACTGAATTCTTGTGGCTGGGGATAGAATTTCCAGTGACAACATGGATTCAGAAAAGTACTGTTGTGTCTCAGAGATCTTAAGAAGTGTAGGTGATGTTTTCTAGAATATTCACTCAAAAAGTAGCTTTAGTTGTTTTTTATTTGTTAAAGTAGCTGTGTTGATGAAAAAGACATTGATGTTAACAATGCATGTGATGAGTTTCAGTAACAGGGTTTTATGAAATGTAAAAGTAGAAAAAGCATTAATTCTATTTTTTTTTAAACTTAATTTAAATTACAGTTAGTGAACATACAGTGTAGTACTAGTTTCAGGTGCACAACGTAGTGATTCAATACTTCTATACAGTTCCCCGGTGCTCATCACAGCAAGTGACATTAATTAAATTAATGCATTAGATCTATTACTTAAATATGTGTATATATGTAAAAACAAATATCCAAAAGTTTATATATGCAAGAGGATCGCAAAGTTTCTCTTTTCTCCATTCCTCTCTCCCAATCCATCTGTTGTCATTTGGAAAAATTGGGGAGTGCCTTATATGGGGTAGCCTTATTTTAGCCAGATAGGGTGTCTGCCACCTGAATTCTTTCAAGGCAAGCATGTCTGTTTTTCTATTTCCCTCTTTTCAACTGGCTAACTTCTACTTCTATCTTGAAACTCAGCATAAATGTCATCTCAGAGAGGTTCCTCGGTAGTGCTCCTTTGGGTTAGTTGCTTATTACAGCACTGATCTGTGTGGCATATTGTCTCCCCTGCTAAACTGCTTGGGCTTGAGGCCCAAGATTGTGCTTTTGTCTGAGATACCAAAAACTTCAACACAGCTCCTAGAACATAGTGGTTGTCAAGAAAAACAGAATGAACAATTGGTGTTTGACTTTTTTCTTTAAGTTAAAGTAATCTCTACCCCTAATGTGGGGCTTGAACTCACAACCCCTAGATCAAGAGTCCCATGCTTTACCAACTGAGCCAGCCAGGTACCTGTTTGGCTTTTTTATCTTGAGATACCAAGAATTTAAATATAGCTCCTAGTATATAGTGGTTGTCAAGAAATAACAGAATGAATAAATTGTGTTTGACTTTTTTTCTTCATCTCCATGATGCCTGGAATAATGTTAAACACAGTGAGAAGTTGTTTAATAAATATTGAATTATTAGGAACACCTTAAGTTTCTAGACACACTTCAGAGAAGGAATTAATTGAGCCTTGGAAAGTATGCATTGAAAGAGACTTCAGGTAGACACACAAAGTCTCTGGGATGGTGTCGAGGCTGTCCTCTCTCTCCACATGGCTCGTTTTTATTTATTTAAAAAAAATTTTTAATGTTTTTATTTATTTCTGAGAGAGAGAGAGATGCAGCGTGAGCAAGGGAGGGTCAGAGAGAGAGGGAGACACAGAACCTGAAGGAGGCTCTAGGCTCTGAGCTAACCGCCAGCACAGAGCCTAATGCGAGGCTCGAACCCACGAATCGTAGATCATGACCTGAGCCAAAGTCAGATACTTAACCAACTGAGCACCCAGGCACCCCCACATGGCTCATTTTTAAAAACCCAGATGAGGGAGAGAGCGCTCTGACACTGAAGTCGGGTTTCTGCATTTGGAAGATTAAGGTAGAAGCTTCTACATAGCCCCAAGGACAGCACTGTGCACATCACATGCGAACATTACATGAAGAGATGGACAGAAGCCCAATTTAATTACTGAAATGGTTGTGATGATAAATCCCATTTTTCTCATCCAGCTCACATTCTAGGAAGGGCCTTAGTCCAAACAGGGTATTTTTCCTTTCCCTGAGGAATCCAGACATTTCCCTGTCTCATTATAGCTGTGTGGAAAATCTGAAGTAAAGCTGTTCATTGAACTATTTTCAGTGCAATATACAAAGATATTGTGATTGACAGATAGGCTGCCACCAGCGAGATCCACTGATTGTACTGGACATACAATACCCATTACTTAACTGGAATTTAAAAAAAAAAGATAGCCAAACACTCAGATTTCATCTTGTTTATTCAAATTCTATCCCTTTTCACTTCCACATATCCTGTTACCGGCAGTATTTTGCCTTACTGTGTATGTGAATTGGCTGCAGTGAAAGTGCTGGGATCTGTCAAGTGGTGGGTGGTGTCTAGCCACTGAGATAAGCACGTCCAAGTGGTAGTAAGGAAGACCGGAATAGAATTGGTATTAGGGAGGGCTATTTTCAGTGCAGTCACAGAATGATGGCTTAGGTACCATGATCCATTGTTGGGTCCTCAGCTTTGCAACTCTACATTTTTTTATCGATACACTCGGAGTTGACTGAGTTTTAGGGGACTGATTCACAGTGATCATACTGGCTAGAGACTAACTGATGTGAATTAATTACATTATGAATTATAACTGCTAAGTGGTACAGTATTTGAATCGACCACTCATTGCATTTTGTTGCTTTAGGATGTCTGTATCGTGACCAAATAATCAGAAGGTTGTCAGGTGAACATGGAGTCAGAGCAAAGAGGCAGTGGGTAGAGAGGATAGATTTGCAGGCTGATCTTACTCGCTGGCATCATCAAAGTTTGGCAGCCTGATTTCTCCTGTAGAAATACACTTGTCAACGGACAAGAATCCTGGATCTACTGGTTAGGCCACCATTTCACCATCACTGTCTTGGAGGCAGCACTTATGGCTTTGCCTTTTCTTATGGCTTTGCCTTTTCTAGATTCCATGAAGGCCACCCATGCTCTTTTATTCCCACAGCCTTTCTTCAGACATCGTAGTAATATTTAGTAGTCTTCAGCTTTCTTGTATACTTAATAAAGTATTTAAGTTCTTGGCCCTGTTTTTTTTTTTTTCTTCTGAATTTTAGAGTATCTTCACCTGCTATTTAATCTTATCTGCTATGAGTTGAGTTTGTAAATTTAGTATTCAGAGATTTGAAAGTGAAACAGTAATCAAATTATTGTTGATTGTTCCCATGTACTGATGACCAGGGAGGCTATACCGTTCACAGTGCTGCACCTGATGGAGACAGCTGAGAGATGGGTGTTCTGTTGATATGCCTGTGCCTTCCCTGCCCAAAGCACCTGGCCCCCAAATCGTTCTGGGCATGCTGTGTTATTATGATGGGAAGGAAATGCACATTCTCTAGGCATATTATCTACACTGCTTTATTTACTCCTTATAATGACCCTATGAGAAAGTTATTCTTCTATCTTAAATATAGGTAAGATGGGGTTCAAGAAGCTTTGGTCGTTTATTTGCATGAAGTCACATTCCTGGTAAATACCTCCTTTCCATGCTTGTCTCTTTGACTCAAAGGCTTATTCTTTGTCTTATTGATAAAAGTTGCTTTGTAGCTTTCATTATAAATGTAAAGTATGTTCAGTTTTTAAAGTGTGAATAAAAGAAAAGTAAAAAGAGAATAAAATCATCCATAGTCTCACTCCACGAGAGACAACCATTGTTGATATGAGCTCAAACTTGGTTGATTATACTACAGACTGTTTGGAATTTGCTAATGAGTAAGTTTGCTGTCAAAAAAGTAACCTGTCTCAGGATTCTACATGGACCTTACCCTAAAATACATTTGTTTATTTTTATTATTTTTTTAAACTAAATAATCAGTAATTAAACATATTAAGTGTCTAGCATATGACTAGCGCAACACTAGGTGCAGTGTGTGATCTACAGAAGCACCGTGATCGCTGAGTCTCAGAGCTGGAAGTTTTTCTTCCACAGCATCCCCACTTCTGCTTGAACATGTGCCGTGTCAAGGAGCTCTCTCTCATAGGGTCTGCTCTTGAATTTTAGATAGTTCTGATTGTTAAGATGTGGTACTCAGGAAACCTGTATAGTCTTGGGGAGATAAGGTCAACTGTATGAAATAATAGCAAGTGATTCAAGATGGCATTTAACTTTATATGGGAGTAAGAATTAGAGGAAGACCATCATCCATACGAGGAAGAGCCAGTGGAACTTTGCTGAGCACAGCCCTATGTCTGGGCTGGGTGCTGTGGGATATAATTACCTGAGGAAAGGTAATAGGTATTATTCCCACTTTACAGATCTTATGACTGAGGTCCAGCTTACAGTTTTTGAAGTTGAGGTTCAAACTCAGGTCTGCATGAAATGAAAGGCATGCACATTCTTCTCTCCCACACTGTCCTCTCTCTAAAGTAGTTCCTGTGCTAGATTTGGGGAGTTTTGTAAACTAACTTTTTTTCTTATTATAAAAATGTATATCATGTAGAGAATTTGGGAAAGAGAAGTATCACCTGTAACACTACCGCTTAGAGATTCCTGTGATGACTAGTTTGGTATCTTTCTCTCCTGTATTTACCCTTATTTACCCTCATGTACATTATGCAATTATCACATAACTTGTGTGCATGTATATGTATGTATATATGTACACATGACTGTATACTTAGATGTTCTGTATATGTTTTTTTTTTAAAATTTTTTAATGTTTTATTTATTTCTAGGAGAGAGAGAGAGACAGTGTGAGCAAGGGAGGGTCAGAGAGAGAGGGAGTCACAGACTGAAACAGGCTCCAGGCTCTGAGCTGGCAGTCAGCACAGGGCCCGACGCGGGGCTCGAACCCCTGAACCGCGAGATCATGACCTAAGCGAAAGTCGGACGCTTAACCGACTAAGCCACCCAGGCGCCCCTGTTCTGTATATGTTTTAACAAAACCACTGTTAATATTGTTTTGTTTGCATTCTTTTTCTTTTCATAACATATGGTGATCATTTTCCTTTGTCATTTGTCAAAGCATACCTTTCTAAGGGCTATAAAAAATTCTACCCTGTGTATGTGCTATTAATTTGTAACCAATCAATCCCTTATTAGAGTTTAAGCTCTATAGCTTTTTGCTGAAATGTTTACCATATGTTGATAAGAATTCTTGTATAAATTTTTTGGTATGTTTATTTCTGATGGTTTCCTACAAGTATATATGTATTTTAAGACTTTTGATTTCAAAACTACCATCTGGAGGAGTTACAGCATATGTATTCTCACCTGTGCGGTATGTGAGAATGTCCAGTGGTAGGTATTCTCTCCAGTACTAACTAGTATCATTACAAAAAACTTTCCCTATTTGATAAGTGAAAAATGACCTCTCGTGGTTTTAATTTGTATCTCTGACTACCATACAGAGTGAATATCTGTTAGAATTGTCATCTGAAGTTCTGCCAGCCTTTGATCTCCCTCTTCTTCTAAGAGCCATATGCATGGAGAAGAGAACGCTAAAAGGCTTCTTATTTATACTAAAGTACTCGTGCCACATCTTTTGGCAGATCTCTGACATCTACATTAGTGGAGAATCAGGAGACATGTCAGCCAAGGAGAAGCTTCTCCTATGGACCCAGAAGGTGACAGCTGGTTATACAGGGATCAAATGTACCAACTTTTCCTCCTGCTGGAGTGATGGGAAGATGTTCAATGCACTTATTCACCGATACAGGTAAATGCAGTGGGATTTCACTCTGGCTGGAGGAGCTTCTTCTCATCTTGCTTGTGAAAAGTTATAATGCCACTTTTTCCCTGAGCCAGGGATCAACACTGATTCATTTTCTTATTTCAAAAAGGAATGTGCATTGAACTCCTGCTCTTCTAGGCATTGGGTACAAACACCAGTGAACAGAACCACAACAGCTCTTGCTTTCATGGAATTTATTTATTAGTCAGTGAACAAAGAAATGCATTCTGTTATATGGTGGTAAGCACAGTGAGGGGTAGAGAGTGATGGGGTTTGTTGTACTTTGGATGGGGCAGCTGGAGATGGCCTCTCTGATTAGGGTGCTGGAGCAGAGCTGTAAAGGAGTGAGCCGCAGGCCTCCTAGGGTCAGAGGGCTTCACTTGGAGGAAGCAGCAAGTGCAGAGGGCCAGAAGTGCGGGCTTACTTGGAGTGGAAAAGGAATAGCCCCTGTCTGGAGTGAGATGAGTGAGGAAGATTGGAATGTTGACGACAAAAATTAAAATTATTGCACTCTTAATGGTCATAAAACATATCCCAACTTTCACTCTATACTAGTTTACGATACCTTTCCCATAAAATCCAACCATCCTGCTGTTACGTGTTTAGGATGAGGGAGCACTGGGCTCCTGGCATGTAATTAAAAATGGAATTTAGTACCTTTCTAAATGTCTTGCTTTCTCTCTGATGTAATCAGTGTGTTCCAGCTCTGGAACAGCTACTTCTACGAGGTTTGCTTTGTGTGAATGTGTAGGCCTTTCACGTGCCTTGGTGGACTTTTACAGACCCGATCTGGTAGATATGGAAAGGGTACAAATCCAAAGTAACCGGGAGAATTTGGAGCAGGCTTTCGAAGTAGCAGAAAGACTGGGGGTCACCCGCTTACTGGATGCAGAAGGTGAGAGCTGACCAGAGCTAAGTTTGTTTGGCTTAAATTCATTGTTCTTTTTCCTGGCAGCTTCCTCTGTTCTGACTAAGAAATTTCTTCCCCTTTCTGTCTCAGATGTGGATGTGCCATCTCCAGATGAAAAGTCTGTGATCACTTACGTGTCTTCAATTTACGATGCCTTCCCTAAAGTCCCTGAGGGCGGAGAAGGAATCAGTGCTACGGTAAAAGAAAACTTTTCCTAAAATATCTTCTGACTTCGATATGTTTGGGCAGAATGTATTGATTAGACCTTATTTGTCAAGCACTAACTATACATGGAACACTTTTATCCAGAGCAGACTGAATCCACGTTATCTTTATACATGGTCATTGTCTTTGGGCCCTGGGAACAAGTCCAGATATTGCTAATTCTGTAGCATCCAGCATAGACTATACTAGTGTCAGGAAATTGAATCCCATCATGAGAGCCCTTAAGGAGCCCTGAAACTGGGACTCCACACATTAGGCTGAGCAGCTGTGTAGGCAGTGAGAGGAAAGGGATTTTATGTGGTTTGGGGTGGCCTGAGCTACTGTCTCCTGTGCTTGTCTTGTGTACCGCTAATTAGAAGGTGTGTGATGTCTACCTTTTGGCAATAGGAAGTAGACTCCAGGTGGCAAGAATACCAAAGCCGAGTGGACTCCCTCATTCCCTGGATCAAACAGCATACAATACTGATGTCAGATAAATCCTTTCCCCAGAACCCTGTTGAACTAAAGGTAAAGTCACAGACCTAAGTTGTCTTTTATAAATTCAGTGCTGGGGTGGGGCGCCTGGGTGGCTTAGTCGGTTGAGCATCTGACTTTCGCTTAGGTCATGATCTCGCAGTTGTGGGTTTGAGCCCCGCGTCGGGCTCTGTGCTGACTGCCAGTTCAGAGCCTGGAGCCTGTTTCAGAGTCTGTGACTCCCTCTCTCTGACCCTCCCCTGCTCACGCTGTCTCTCTCTCTCTCTCCTAGAAATAAATAAAATATTTAAAAAAATAAAATAAAAAATAAATTCAGTGCTGGGGTTAAGTCTCAGAACTCACTGCTGCTGGCTCCTGGGTGAGGTGGTATACAGTGGGTCAGGTTGCTTGCATGCATCCATTCATTTACCAAATATTAATTTTGCAGGCACTTTATAACCAATATATACACTTCAAAGAAACAGAAATTCTGGCCAAGGAGAGAGAAAAAGGGAGAATTGAGGAATTATATAAATTATTAGAGGTAAGGAAACTTATGCTTTGCTGATTCTTGGGGTTTGCTGGTTTGCCTGATTGTTATTTCTTTGTTAGACTGCCAGCACCTTCTTCCCAACCTGCATTAATAGCAATATTCTCAGGGTGACAAATCCAACATTGCTTTTAGGCTGGTGTTGAAAATTTGTGGTAAAAGGGCAGTATCAACCATCTGTATTTTTGAAAGAAGATGTGGTTTATCTATACAATGGAATACTAAATGGCAATGAGAAAGAATGAAATGTGGCCATTTGTAGCAACATAGATGGAACTAGAGGGTGTTATGCTGAGCGAAATAAGTCTGGCAGAGAAGGACAGATACCATATGTTTTCACGTATAGGTTGATTAGGAGGAGGTTAATGGAGGACGAAGCAGGAGAAGAGGGGGAAAAATAGTTGGGGAGAGGGAGGGAAGCAAACCATGAGAGATTCTTGAATGCTGAGAACAAACTGAGGGCTGATGGGGGTGGAGGAGAGGGGAAGGGAGGTGATGGGTGTAGAGGAGGGCACTTTTTGGGATGAGCACTGGGTGTTACATGTAAACTAACTTGACAATAAACAAACAAAAAAAAGAGACTTTTGAAAAATGACAAACATTTTTCAGAAATACTGAGTTTTATGAATGAGTTTTCCTGTTTTTCAGAGGGAAGCTAATCCTTTCCCAAAGATGGAAAGGAGAGAGACTTCCACACATATTTTGATTCCTAGAGAATTTGAAAGTGTAGATTTGGACGTTTGGCCTTTCCAGAATGGGGGTTATTAAGAGGTCAGGTGGATTCATGGAAGACATAGAAGGAATGGAAAGATTAGAACAGGTTAGAGTTAGTAGTCCCTGTGTTTTGGAGACGGTTTCTTTGCTCTTACCTCAAGGTGAGGTACTGCTAAGTACTCAGTTCTTTTCTCTTATTAGATGACAGGAGAAACTGCTGATGGCTGGGTAAATACGCAAGAAGCAATGTGTCTAGAACACGTAAAACTGGGCCTGAGGGCATGGCTGTGTCTTTGGACTAAAACAGTGTCTCTGGGATTTTTCAGGTGTGGATTGAGTTTGGCCGGATTAAGCTGCCTCAAGGTTACCACCCAAATGACGTGGAGGAAGAGTGGGGAAAGCTCATCATCGAGATGCTGGAGCGAGAGAAGTCGCTTCGCCCAGCTGTGGAGAGGTGGGCACAGGGCCTGCCGGTGACCTGATGTTACCCACCCAGGCTGCTTCGAGCCCGGCACATGACTACGGTTTTCATCTTATTATAGGCTGGAACTGCTGCTACAGATTGCAAACAAAATCCAGAATGGTGCTTTGAACTGTGAAGAGAAGCTGACACTAGCTAAGAATACACTGCAGGCTGTGAGTGTCTGTGTTGTCTCTCCCCTTCTCACCCTGTGCGCTAATGATCCAGAGTCACGAAATCCAGCTGCGTCACTTCCTCACACTTGGCTCCCTCGGTCCTCCTGGGTGGGGGCACTGGCCTTCTCCCACTCCCATTACTCCCTTTCTGTCTTAGGACGCTGCTCACCTGGAATCGGGACAGCCAGTGCAGTGCGAGTCAGATGTCATCATATACATTCAGGAATGTGAGGGTCTCATCAGGCAGCTGCAGGTGGACCTCCAGATCCTACGGGATGAGAATTACTACCAGCTGGAAGAGCTGGCTTTTAGGTGAGGAGCACAGGGCTCAGGCAGAGGGCGTGCTTATCGCTGAGGCTCACAGATCAAGAGTCTGGTGCTGAATCTTGTAACCTGGCTCTTGGAGGTCAGTATCTCAGGGGGGGATACTACAGGGTAGTATGTGGGGCAGGAAAATTATCATGGTGGAGGACAGTTTCCCCTTATTGCAGACCCTGCCCGCTGAGTACCTGTAGGATTCCCTAATCACTGTGGCCTCTTATAACACCCACACATATTTCAGGGTGACCTGCTGGGACGCAGTACCACATCTGGGCTAGAACTGCTGGTGATCGAATGCATCATTTTATAGAGAAAACTAAGACCCATAGAGGGGATGGGCATCATCTAGGTCACACAGTTTGTACATAACCAAGACTAAGACTCATGTTTTTTGACCCCCTAATCCATTATTCATTCTGTATATACCATCCAGGAGTTATATAAACAGACACTGGTTTGCCTCCCTCCAATTAACACTGTAATTTGGCATTTGCCTCAACAACTCTGAACGATGAAGATGTTAAAACCACCTTGTGTTCATATAACACTTCTTTTTCAAAACTGTTTTCTTGATATGATCTCATTTTTATTTTTGCCTCATCCTTGTCAAATGGATAGGGGATATTTTATCTTAAAAAAATGCATTACAGGGGCGCCTGGCTAGCTCAGTCAGTAGAGCATGCAACTCTTGATCTCAGAGTTTGAGTTCAAGCCCTACTTTGGGTGTGGAGCCTACTTTAAAAATGTGTATTGTAGATTTAAGTGTCTTCCTTTTTTCTCTTCCTCCATTTCAGGGTTATGCGTCTGCAAGACGAGCTGGTCACCTTGCGTCTAGAGTGCACAAACTTGTATAGGAAGGGCCACTTCACTTCACTTGAATTGGCTCCACCCTCTACTTTAACCACTACTCATCTGAAGGCAGAACCCTTGACCAAGGGAACCCATTCTTCCTCTACCTCCTGGTTCCGAAAACCCATGACTCGGGCTGAACTTGTGTCTATCTCCTCCTCTGAGGATGAAGGCAATCTTCGATTTGTGTATGAACTACTGTCTTGGGTAGAAGAAATGCAGGTGGGTGTATGCTCCAAATGCTTATGCAGTGCATTAAGGTTTTCTGTACCCCACAGCCTGTCTAGGAGGGCCAAGATGCTCTATGCCCCTTGGGTAAACTCTAAATTATTAATGCTGCCCGGAACCCAAATCCCCTTCTCAAGTATTAAATGGATAGCGTCAGCTCAAATCCTCAAAAGTCCCACACCGAATAGCATAGGCTTTTCTGATTGGAAACCCTTTGGGAATCCATTCCCTTCAGTTAACTGTGCTCTAAGTGGAGCTCATGGGAGAAATTATAGCCTATAAATCTCAGTTACCTTTTCTGAAACTCCCTCATTGGCAGAGGAGCTTGTTCCTCACTCTTTGTTGTTGGTCTTCCCTCTGGAGTTTAAGCCATTAAATTGTGCTTCACAATTTCAAGGGGCACTGTGTACATGTGTTCCGGAACAGTGGTTCAAGTTCGAGCTTGTCCTTTTTAGCCTTCTAATCCTTGTGTTTTCTATGCAATTCTTCCCACGCCCTCATGGTGGATTCCTCATGTAGCAATAAATAAAAACATCCAAAGACAAGCTATTTAAAAATTTCCTGCCACTGGCCAATAGTTGATGCCGTGAATGAAGTTTAATATTTTCAGATATTTCTTTCTTATATCCACTCTGTTTGTGAAATGAAGAGCTCCATAAAGGAAAATGCCTAAACTATAAAGTTAACCTTCAGCCTGTGGAAAGACCTTTCTGGTTGGTAAATTCAGGAATGTATCCCATAAGCAACAACAAAGGGCTGCCCCTACTGCAGGAGTTGGTGGGGTTTGGTCTCCAGCTCCCTGAGAGTGATAAGTGGCATGTTTTCCTACAAGAGGCCATGATGGAGATGGCTTAGGTGTCCTCTTCCCAGTCTCCTGCCCTCAGCCCCCTTGCCCAAGCATCAGTTCTGAAAAATTTCTGTTTTTGCTAATTCAACCAAATTAAATACATATCTTTTCTTTTCCAGATGAAACTGGAGCGAGCAGAGTGGGGCAATGACCTGCCTAGTGTGGAGTTGCAGCTGGAGACACAGCAGCACATCCACGCCAGTGTGGAAGAACTGGGCTCAAGTGTCAAAGAGGCCAGGTTATATGAGGTGCGTGCATTCAGAATCATCATGGAGGGGATATTGGGGTTGGGGGGTAACCAGGTAGCATGCTGTGCAGCTGTCTCTAAGGAGAAGGAGGCTCTGGAAAAGAATGAGAACCACGAGTAGCACTTTACACCAAATTCCCTTTCTACATCAAGTGTTTCTTTTGTTCTTTGAAATACCCTTACAAGCAAGGTTTCTTTTCTTTGTTTGTTTGTTTTTTGTTTTTGTTTTTTTTTTTACTAAACCCCTTTTTACTAAAAAGAATAGCAATACTAAAAGCTAAGGTCAGAATCGGTATGTCGTGGATGCAGTTTCCAAACACAGTTCCTCTGCTCCAAAACCTCATCTTGTTTCCACTTCACCTCCTGCCTGCAGGGTGAGCTGGAACAGAGAAATTACTCACTCAGTCTCCCCTTGCCCCCATTTGTAATTTCAAATTTCCCCTTCGAAAAAGCAGTCGAGTACTTTGGGAATCATCAGGCATAGATTTTCCTAAAAACCACCCAGAGCTACTGGAAGCGTGAGGTCTCTCAGCTGTGTTCACCCCACCTCACCTCACCTCACTCATTGCTGCCCCAGGCTTTATTTTTTAAGTTTTTACTTAAAAATTTTAAAAATGTTTTATTTATTTCTGAGAGAGAGACAGCGTGAGCAGGGGAGGGTCAGAGAGAGAGGGAGATACAGAATCTGAAACAGGCTCCAGGCTCTGAGCTAGGTGTCAGCTCAGAGCTCGGCACGGGGCTCGAACCCATGAACCGTGAGATCATGACCTGAGCCAAAGTTGGACGCTTAACCAACTAAGCCACCCAGGTGCCCCTTAAGTTTTTATTTAAATTCCAGTTAGTTAACATATAGAGTAATTAATATTAGTTTCAAGTGTACAGTACAGTGATTGAACACTGCTATACATCATCTGGTGCTCCTCACAAGTGCACTCCTTTTTTTTTTTTAAAGTTTATGTATTTATTTTGAGTGGGGTAGGGGAGGGACAGAGAGAAGAAGTAGACAGGGAGAATCCCAAGCAGGCTCTGCAGTTGTCAGCAGAGAGCCTGATGTGGGGCTTGAACACACAAACCATGAGCCGAAGTTGGACACTTAGCCAACTAGGCCACCCAGCCGCCCCACAAGTGTACTCCTTAATCCCCATCACCTGTTTAACCCATCCCCTTGCCTACCTCCCCTCTGGTAATGATCAGTTTGTTCTCTTTCGTTAAGAGTCTGTTTCTTGGTTTGACCCATAATGTTTTGTTTTGTTTTTTTATTTTTTATTTTATTTTATTTTTTTTTAAATTTTTTAAATGTTTTATTTATTTCTAGGAGAGAGAGAGACAGAGAGACAGCGTGAGCAGGGGAGGGTCAGAGAGAGTCACAGACTCTGAAACAGGGTCCAGGCGCTGAGCTGGCAGTCAGCACAGAGCCCGACGCGGGGCTCGAACCCACGAACCGCGAGATCATGACCTGAGCGAAAGTCTGACGCTTAACCGACTAAGCCACCCGGGCGCCCCTTGTTTTGTTTTTTAAATCAAGTTAGTTGACGTATAGTGTTTCTCCAGGCTTTACAACCTGACCAAGAGATTTGTTATCTCAACTTCTGTTTCTTGGGTAATCAATCCCTAACTGTGTGCAGACATAGCTGAAACCATATATTACATACAGTTTACTTACTCTTTCTCTAATACATCTTTATTTCGTTCCTTTCTTATCAGGGAAAAATGTCCCAGAATTTCCATACTAGTTATGTTGAAACTCTTGGAAAGCTGGAGACACAATATTGTAAACTGAAGGTGAGTTTTGACTCTTTTGTTCTCTACATGGACAATCTAGTTCCTTCCAAACAACTGTCTTCCGTAATTCAGAAAGTCTGTGGTTTGGCCCTGTTTTGGTTTTCTCCTTATTAGGTTATATCATTTACTGTGCAATTGTTCATATGTATTACAACATTTTCTCAAATTTTTTTGTGGATCAGAAATCACTGCCCCACAAAGTTTAAATTAAGTAGAACCTGTCCCAGTTTCTGTGTTTTGCCAAAGCAGTGCCTGTATATGCTTTGAGACACCAGAACAAAAAGTCTAAGACTGGTAGGAAGGAGACTCTTCTTCTGTCTGTTTTTCATTCCTGTCTTTTCAAGATTGTCCAGAGTAGGACAGGCCTAGGGTCATTCTTTATTCAGGGAGCCCCATAAAAGCCTGGTGAGTTCTAATTTTTTGCAGGGCTCTGGGATTCCTGTGCCAAACTTGTACTAAATTTAAATTTGGGTCCATGGAGGAGCACCCAGAGATGAAAAATCAAGGCTAAATTTATTTCCTGCATTATTCTTTACTTTGATGTCACATGTGCTCTCTTCTACAGATGAAAGCCTAGCAGTCTAACCTTGTAATCCCTGCTTTGTCTAGGAAACTTCCAGCTTCCGGATGAGGCACCTTCAGAGCCTGCATAAATTTGTCTCCAGAGCTACAGCTGAGTTGATCTGGTTGAATGAGAAGGAGGAGGAAGAACTAGCATATGATTGGAGTGACAACAATCCCAATATCTCAGCCAAGAGAAATTACTTCTCTGTGAGTGTAGCACAACAGACCTGTCGTATTTATGTAAGAGCAGAAGGAGACAGAGAGAGGCTAGTCTGTTGAGAGCTTAGATTTCTGGATTTGCATTTTGCTAGGTAGAAATAGGGACCCAGACCCCCTGCTTAATGCGTCTGTGCGTGTGAGATATGCTCGTGGAGATAGTGGAAGGAAACCAAGCCCTACAATGAATTTACTTAGCATGTGTTTAGAAGGGCAATGTTTTGGACAGTGAGAATATTGGGCTGCAAGTTGAGTTATTTCAGAATAGCTTTGTGTTTAGGATGACAGGCTTTGGAGTGAGAGAGACCGGAGTTCCAATTAACTCCTCCACTAACTGGCTCTGACCTTGGGCCAGTCATTTAACCTCTGGACCTCTGTGAAATGGGATGATAGTATCACTTCAAAGGCTTGTGTAAAAGATTGACTAAGCTAATATAGGGAAAGCACTTAGTGTAGGGCTTAGTCTTGTTTAATTGAGGCATACTCTTGGCTTTTTGCAAATTCTGAATTCTGTTAAATTCACTTAAATTTTTGGTCAAATATCTTCATTTGTAAAATGGGAAGGGAAATTTAACATTCGACAACGACAACACTTGTTTATTCTTTTTCAGTCAATACAGTGGGGTTGTTTTCTTTCTAAGTGTATTTCCACATTTTTAAAGATTTTGTAAACTCTGTGCAAATAGAAAACTTAAAAAAAATTTTTTTAATGTTTATTTTTGAGAGAGACACTGATAGAGTGTGAGTGGGGGAGGAGCAGAGAGAGAGAGGGAGACACAGAATCTGAAGCAGGCTCCAGACTCTGAGATGTCAGCACAGAGTCTGTTGTGGGATTGGAACTCACGAATGGTGAGATCATGACCTGAGTCGAAGTTGGATGCTTAACCAACTGAGCCACCCAGGCACCCCAGGAAGCTTTTTTATTCATTTACTTTAGATTCTTTTAAATTCCTTTAGAATTAAAAAAATATATAAACTTCTGATCAGAGAATAGCATATGATTCGTCTAAAATAAAGAAGAAAGAATAAATGCTCTAATACAATAAACTGTCTGAGAATGGAAATCAGGCTATGGTAAAGATAAAAAGAAAGTGCTTAGAAAGAAGGGATCAAATGTGACAGCAAAGATCAGTACCCAGCTTTATAGAATAGCTAACATCTAAATTGAGTCCTGCAGTGTTAACAGAATATAAAGCCAGAGGAGGGCACTGAAGGCTGTTGGAATAATCTGAGCAAAGCCAGTGAGTCACTGATGGGGATCTCAGGGTGTGTCACGTACTGTGTTAGGGGACATGAACCAGCCACTCCTGCCAAGTTATCTCCTTTCTCTGTCTCCAGTGCTCACCTGTGTTCCCCTGCTTTTTCAGGTCTGACCCAGGTCCCTTATCCTTTGTAAATTATTGTCCAGTAATTCTAGCTTTTTTGCTCTTTGAAATCCTCTGGCATGTGCTGTTTATTCCTCTCATTTTGGCAGTGACCCTGTGGAGTCTCCTTTAAAGTGGGGCAGGGAACAAAACTTTTTCTTTATTGCTTCTTCCCCCTTAATTGTACTTACTGCATCTAGTTGAATTCAATTTTCAGGAGTTGACAATGCAGCTGGAGGAGAAACAAGATGTGTTTCGGTCTCTACAAGATACAGCAGAGCTGCTGTCACTTGAGAACCACCCAGCCAAGCAGACTGTGGAGGTATGTGACTTGAGAATGTGTGAGGGTCAAGTGCTTAGGGTTGTCATAATAGAAGCATCCAACTCAGAGACTTTGTTCTGCTGAAACACCTGAAGGAAGTGTCAGTGATCATTTGTCTTGGATCTTTTCTCTTCATCCCAGCCCCCAAAAGACTACAAACAAAAGAGAATAGGATGAGAAAGTAGAAGAGATACTGACTCCTATTGAATCATATATTTTAAATAAGCATCCAGGCAGGCCGTCTGTTGTTGGTGTGGTGCATTTTGTCTGGAGAAGAGAGAGAGTGGGGGAATCTGAGAGGGATTTATTCACGCTCAGGTTTTGCTGATCATTTACAGTTGACCCTTGAACAACAGGGTTTGAACTATGTAGCCATCTTATATGCAGATTTATTTTCTAAATACTGTATGATACTATAAATGTATTTTCTTTTCCTTACGATTTTTTTAGTAACATTTTCTTTGCTATAGCTTACTTTATTGTAAGCATATAGTATATATACAGTATATGTACATACAATATACAAAATATGTGTTTATTGACTGTTCATGTTATCAGTAAGGCCTCTAGTCAGCAATAAGCTATTAGCAGTTAAGTTTCTGGGGAGTCAAAAGTCATATGTGGATTTCTGACTGCAAGGGGGTTCAGTACCCCATCCCCTCCATTGTTCAAGGGTCAGCTGTAGCTGCAATTGAGTGTGGAAGAGGCCTTTTCTATGTAACCCATGTGGGATAAAAGACAAGCCTGTTTCTCATGGGAAGCACTCAGCAGATGCCCGTCAAGCATCTCCGTGTATCTTCTGTTGGCCTATCATTAGCAGAGTTGGACCTGGAAGAGAGCATCACACATGTATCTTGCTAAACCCCTGCCTTTCTGTTCATGTGCTTGGCTCTTGCAGGCTTACAGCGCCGCGGTCCAGTCCCAGTTGCAGTGGATGAAGCAGCTATGCTTGTGTGTTGAGCAGCATGTAAAAGAGAATACTGCTTACTTTCAGGTATGTGAACTTTGTGTTTGTGTCTGTGCACATCTGTGTGTGTGTGTGTGTGTGTGTGTGTTCACAAGCATCAGAGAGGATGAGAATACCCTTTTCTATTCAGACAAGGATTTTATGTACCTCTATTTGCACACAAGCCTGCACATGGAAAAGGTGAGGTGAAAAGCACATCCGTTTCAGTTAAACCACCACTTTACTGTGTAAACCACCACTCCCAAAGGACAGCTGCTTAAAACAAAAATCTGTTGGTTAGTTCTTGATTCTGTGGTTTGGTAATTTGGGCTAGGCTCAGTCGAGATGAGAAAGGATGATTTTCTCATCTTGCTTCATTTATGGATGGCTGCAGGCAGCTGGCAGGCAGGCTAGGGGCTGGTTGGTTGCAAATGGCATCACTTCCACGTCTGATGGTTGGTGGGGATGATGGGGTACAAATCCACATGCAAGTGTGTAACATCTGATAGGCTAGCCTAGGCTTCTTTACATTTGTTCCACAAATGGCCAGAGAGAGTGAGCCCCAGTACACAAGCCCTTTTTTTCTGCTGTCACATTTATTATGTCATTGGGCAAAGCAAGTCAGGTGCCTGGGCCCAGCTTCAAGGGAAGAAGTAGACCCTCCTCCCTCTGATGGGAGAAGCTGTAAAATCCCAGCACCATTTTTCTTTCTTCAGTCTATCACAAGGTCAAGAACATATTCCTTATTTTCAGATGAGGATGGGAGGAGGAAATAACCTGTTGCCTCTGTTGGGGTTTGCCCTAAATTAAATAATCTCCCTGATCACTTTATATTCTTATCAGTTAATTGGAACATTTGATCATGCGACCTTTAGGCTTTTCATGACACCTGCCTCACAGCCAGGTATCCTCACTAGCAGTGTTTCTGAGAAGGGGAAGCTGACTGATGTTTCTCTAGGGTTCAGTAGGCTTTGTGGTTGTCATCACTAACATTTCCCAGATGTGGCGTTTTATGCCCTCAGTTTCCACTCCTGTGGATTTTGTAATGAAGTATCATCAATCCAGGAGAGGAATTACAGTGAGATTGCTCTTTCTTGGTCAACATCTGTGTGTTGTGATGTGTTGAACATGGGGTCCTGCTTTTGTCCCCACAGTTCTTCAGTGATGCACGGGACCTGGAATCATTCTTGAGGAACCTCCAAGACTCCATCAAACGAAAATACTCCTGTGACCACAACACCAGCTTATCTCGCCTCGAGGACCTGCTCCAGGACTCCATGGTGGGTGTTGCATCAGCGGGATGATTACTCCTGAGAAACAGAGTAAACCATATCAGCCGCTGCTGTTTATATCCTTGAAAGCTGTAGGGTAATGGCTGCTTATATCCTTGAAAGCTATACGGTAATGGGTTAGTGTTATAAACTTTGGCTCACGTTCAAATAGAGTTTAATCCCAATTTTGTTCTGTCTTTTTCTTTTTTTTTTTTTCTGTCCTTAAAGAAGTTGCTAATAGGAATCCTTTGGGTATGCTGTTGAAGTAAAGGCCTAGGCCTCTCCCCTGAGCCACTTAGTGCTCACTATGCTTGTCTTTGCATTGTTCCTATTTTAATTCAAAAGTTGAGACCAAAGATGAGGTGTAGAGCATGAAAAATAGTGTTTAAGGGGATTAGGTGACATCAAATTCTTTTTTCACTCTCTCATGCAAAGAGAATTTAAACAAAACCAAATCAATGAACTAGACTTTAGTCATAATTTTCCTCTGTGGTAATTTTGTTTTGGTAAAATGAGGTATTAGAATATTGATTTTAATTAAGGATGATGTTAAAATATTAATTAGATATAGTGCAATATTTGTCAAATTTATGTAGCAGTATTAACTTTGAGAAAATATTTTTGCATCCAGTATTTACTCCAAATCAATTTTATATTCATTTTCTCCAATGAATTATTCTTTCAGAAATGCTGATAATAAAATCAGAGCAGGAATGTTTACATGTAGTAAATGTATATTACACAGAGTTGGCAGGACAAGGCACCAGCTACATCCCAAATTAAGATAGAAGAGTATGTAATAGGGAAATTATTTTTTCTATATGAGAAGCCAGAGGATTCCCACATTTCAGTAGAAAATTATAAATAAGAGAACCAGAGAACTCAAAACTTTTTCATAGGTGAAACTTGGGTATTTGTGAACATTAGTTGATTGTTTATTGATTTATTTTTACACTTTCAGGTATTATTAACCTATGAATGGGTTCACATTCAGTGTTTTACCTGGGCCAGTAACCTGTTAATTTAATGAACTTGGAATGAAGGATAAAAGCCTGACTTTTTAGATGTTGTCTCTAGAATGTCTCTCTTGGAGGTACTTCAAGTATGAAGGAGGAATATAATAATCCTTGGCTATTATCTCCTCCCTTCCACAGAGTACCTTCCTGTCTTAGGGTAACTTCTCTGCAATTGTTGTCATATCTTCTCTTCTCGAGGGTCGCTGCTCTGTTCCCTCCTCTCCAGGTCAGGGGCATCGGGTTGGCGGCGTCATCTGGGCATGAAGTCACCTGGGTCTGCTCCTCAGCTTTTCCTCAGCTTGTCCGTCAGGTTCGGGAGCATCTGTCATGGCTTCTGGTTCTTTTCAGAACTTTTACCACGCTGAGCACTTGGTCTCTGGAGCTTGAGATGTTTGGCTGTGGGTTAGACAGAAATTGACATCTTTATTGCAAGGAAACGGAAATGGGTAGACCAGCTCTCAAGTATGGAAGAGTGTGGCTGTCTCCCTGATATATTCCATTCCTCTTTCTTAACTAATAAGTTAAAGTTGTATTTCTTCCAATCATGCTCCCGGGGACAGGCACAGGTAGTTTATTTAAGCATTTCTTTTTCTTTACTTGCATATTCTTAATTCTTTAATGGCATTTCTTAACATTATTAACTCTTTACTCTCATCACATCTACTTCCATCCTAAGAAAGTCCTCTTCTAAGGACTTTTTATACCTCAAAATGGGCTTGACACATCCTGATAATACATGAAAGTTATCCTTTACTCTCTAACACAATTGGCAGTACATTGCTACCAATTTTGTGGACAAGAAGTTCATTAGTTTTTAAGATAATTGGGTTTGCAGAGACTTGAGAGTTTCAATTTTGCATGATGCTTCTTTCAAACCAGTCAAATTTATGTGCACATGGCACAGCAAGACACTAAAAGGTAAACCCTGAATCATTTGTCATGTCTTCACCAACAGCACTGGTTTATAAATTGTTGGTGGAAGAGCTAAGATCTTTCTCTAGAAAGTTTGACTCAATTTTTAAGAAAGCGAAATAGTAGTAGTAGAGCTTGGGAGGTATAATTATTTAAAAATTCCTTAAAGAGCACAATACTAGCTTCTCCTCCGCAGAAGGCAAGAACTGGCTTCTACCAGTAAGAAAGCAAATAATAATAATAGCGACAGCAATGTTGTTATTATTGTTTTTAAATTTCCATGCTTTCTGCACCTTATTTGGGGAAATCCTTTGTTAGTGTGTATAGCTGTATTTGGCAGCTGGCAGTTCTTTTTTTTGTTTTTGTGTTTCCATTATTTTTGCATGTGGCTTCATGATTCATTGAAAAGGGCACAGGGAGAAAGCTGAGCAATTTGAATATAAAAGTGCTTGGAGAAGACAAGAAATATCCTCTCCTTTTTTCTTTATCTTTGTGTTTCTAAGATGGCTCCACCAAGGATCCCTACTTAACTGAGAAATGACATTCTCTGAGGGAGTGGAGCACTCAGTCTTCTTTGTTGACTCAGTCACCCTGAGTAGCAGCGTTAATGTCTTTTGTGTTTCTTCTCACTTTGTAGGATGAAAAGGAGCAGCTAATACAGTCCAAGAGTTCCGTTGCCAGTCTTGTTGGGAGATCAAAAACCATCGTTCAGCTAAAGCCACGCAGTCCCGACCACGTGCTAAAGAGTACCATTTCTGTGAAGGCTATTTGTGACTATCGACAAATAGAGGTGAGGAGGAAAGGTACCTCTGGCTCCAGAAGGAAGGGAGGGAGAAGCAAAGCCTTCAGTTAGGGGTATGATAGGGAAAGGCCTAATGATACAGGTTTTTTGTTTTTTAATTAGAACTTAAACAGTCTTTAAGAAAAAAAAAAAAAAAGCCCAAACTCTACAATCTTGACCTGCTCCCAGCCTCCATGATTGGTATCATCATCCACTCGATTTCCTAAGTGATGTCCCTGAGCCATATCTTTGGCTTTTCCTCTCACCCCCACAACTTTGTAGTCCCTAAGTCATATCTTTGGCTTTTCCTCTCTTATCCTCACAACTAGTAGGAAAACCAAATCAATACCAACTTGCAAATAAATATCCCTTAGATTAGATGTACTTCTTTCTGCCCTTGCAGCTACAACCCTCAGTTAGACCATAATTCCTTTCCCTTGAATAATGGCAGTAGCCTCCCCATTCAATGCATTCTCTATTCTTCTACCAGCATGATCTTCAAAGAAAAAAAATTATTCCCATACTTCCATCCTACAATAATCCACAGTTCTGTTTAGATGGCCTAAATTCCTTAATATGGCTTCAAGGTCCTGAATAATCCTTCTTTATCTTTCTAGGCAAGACTGGGTCATGTCCCTTCCATGCATTCCCTGGTAAATTGCATTTGTCTTACAGTATTATAACTCTTTACCCCCACCAGAATATGTGGACTATCAACCATGTTTGTTAGTTTACCATCTTACCATGCTGATGTCCAGTGGCCCAGCAACATTCTAGGCACATAATAGACTCAGTAAATATTTGTAATGCATAAGAATGAACTTCTCTGGCACTTTTCTGTGTCTCAGTATTTCTGTCTATAAAACAGGGATGATGATGTTGGTTCCTTGTCTCCCAAGAAAGAGAATTGATGATTCCAAAATACTTAAATCTTTTCAGGGATTTGAGTGGGAACAAGAGGGAGGATGAGAAAGTATCACAAAAGCAGAGCTGAGATTATTCATGTCCCTTTAACCTTTACCCTAATGGTTGTAGATGCAGAGAGATTGCTTTTGGAGGTGTTAAGACAGTCCCCTTAGAACTTCCATATACTGAGTTACTTGACCTGTAATAAACATTAACAGACACGCTTCCTTGATTTCTTTGATGTCACAACCTTTCCTGTGTTGTGTATATTTATATATAAGGTTATCTTTTCATCAAAATCAGGAACCCTCACTAAGTGATGGCAGATCTCCAAAATGATTTTTTTTAATCTTTTATGTTTTATTTATTTCTGAGAGAGAAAGAGAGAGAGAGACAGCATGAACAGGGGAGGGTCAGAGAGAGAGGGAGACACAGAATCTGAAACAGGCTCCAGGGTCTGAGCTGGCTGTCAGCACAGAGCCCGACGCAGGGTTTGAGCCCACGAACTGTGAGATCGTGACCTGAACCGAAGTCAGACGCTCAACCGACTGAGCCACCCAGGCGCCCCAAAATGATTTTTTTTCTTAAGCATTTCATAGCTTTGGGATCAGGCACCACATCATAATGGGTTGTTGGTTTATCCATTAGCAGTAACTTGTGGGTTTGTCTCTTCAGATCACTATTTGCAAGAATGATGAATGTGTGTTGGAAGATAATTCGCAGAGGACCAAGTGGAAAGTGATCAGCCCCACAGGGAATGAGGCGATGGTCCCATCAGTCTGTTTCCTCATCCCCTCACCCAATAAGGATGCCATTGAGATGGCCAGCAGGTAACTTTGCTTAGCTGCCACTGTGTACTGCCACCTGTGCTGCTTGGCTGGAGTGAATTGATGGAGGGATGCATCTGCATTTGCAGTCTTAAACAGAGCAGCCAAGTTTTAAAGTTTCTTTTGGGAAAGACCTCCTATTAAGATAGTAAGTCTTGCACTTGCAGCTACATAGGAGGTTTTCAGTAAATCCGTTTGTAAGTCTTCCAGAAGTTGAGAATGAATCAGGCACAGGATGTTTTCGAAAAAAATCTTTCCAGTCCTTCACACTGCAGTCGTCGTTGTCGTCGTCATCGTCTTCTTCTTCTTCTTTTAATATGCCAGATGACTTTTTAAGTTGTTATTAACTTTTAAACATTTTAGCAGTTCTGTGACTATATAGACCACAGCAATGTACTTTTAAAGCATTGATAGGGATTGTTGTTTTTCAACAATTCCAAATGGGGTTATTTGATCTCTAATTTTCTCTGTTACTTATCTTCACGGGTGTATCCTATCTCTGACTTCCTTTGATTATGATATATAAAAGTAACATTTATAAGACTGCTAAACATGCTGACATCATAATACCATAGTAAATCCAAATTGTTTGAGTATCTCAATTAATTTTGTTCTAAACATTGCTGTGTTGTTAGTATTTGATTACTTGCCTTTCTCTGCTCAGCATGTAAACCCAGTTCTGCTAAGGCAGTCACATCTTCCCCCTGAAAGGTCTCTGATGTGGAGCTCAGGTTTCAGAAAAGCCGCAGCCAGGTTCTCTGTTGTTTCTAGGGTCGAACAGTCTTATCAGAAAGTGATGGCCCTTTGGCATCAGCTACATGTTAACACTAAAAGCCTTATCTCCTGGAACTATCTGCGGAAGGACCTTGACCTTGTAAAGACCTGGAACCTGGAAAAGGTAATTGTGAAAAGCCTTTCCTCAGGCTTACATCCTGTTGGCAAGCTTTTTTCAGAAGGAACTTTTTTTCGTTGCTATAAGACTCCTACCCACCCAAGGGAAGTAAAGTGGAGTCAGGGATAGTGTTTCAGAATTAGGGGGGCCTAGGAAAGAAAAACAGCAGCCTGAATGGTTAAGGAAATTCCTGATGAAAACAAACAAGATCCTCAGTTTTCTTGGCCAACCAAAGTCTTCTTCTCACTATGCGGGATGAGCAGCTCTTGAATAGATGTATTCCTGTATTATAGGAATAATGGTGAATTAACCATTAGTCAGGGTTGTGTACAGTAGGGCATAGTGGGTGCTTCTAGGGTGCTAGTATTATTGTTTCTTGATCTGAATGCTGATAACATGGATAAGTTCTTTTTGTAAAAAAAAAACAAACCATATTTACAGTTACGGTGTGTGCAACTGATTTGTCTATATGTTAAACATCAGTAAAAAGGAGAAAAGGAGACTGTATTATGTTCCCATTCTATTGAAATTTCTTTTATTTCCATTTCTCTCTCTCTCTCTCTCTCTCTCTGTAGCTTCGATCCTCAGCTCCAGGGGAGTGCCACCAGGTTATGAAGAACCTCCAGGCCCACTATGAAGACTTTCTGCAGGATAGCCGTGACTCTCTACTCTTTTCTGTGGCTGATCGTTTGCGCTTGGAAGAGGAGGTGGAGGCTTGTAAAACCCACTTTCAGCACCTGATGAAGTCCATAGAGAATGGTGTGTGCCTTGGAAAGAGGGAGAGGAATGGTGGAATGAGAGCCCTGAAGAGTGCTGCTGGACCCTTCATATAGACTAGAAAGCACCACCTTTTTACCATTTGAGTTGCTAAAAACTTGAGACAGGGAAAAACTTAACAGAGATGAATTATTCAAAATCAGATCATGGAAGAAGAGGCTGTATTTCAGTCATTGCTTATCAGCCTGTCACATTTTCTTGTGGAAATAACATGTTTCGATTCTTAAAGATGAGTATATAATGCAGGGAGTTTGGGATCAGGCAGAAGGTTCCCCCCATATAAGGCCTTGCTTTCATTTAGGAATATCAGGTCTGCTGCTCTCCATCTAAGGGTGAATCTCTTGTTTTCAGATTTGTTGATTTCTCTTGTGGTGCTTAATGGTATTCTGTACTTGTGCATTCACAGAGGACAAAGAAGAAACTGTGGCCAAGACGTACATTTCAGAGCTGAAGAATATCCGACTACGCCTGGAGGAGTGTGAACAGCGGCTGGTCAAGCGAATTCAGTCTCCAGCCAGTTCTAGGACTGACAAAGATGCCCGGCAGGACAATGCATTAAGGATCGCGGAGCAAGAGGTAAGCCTCAAGCAAGGTGGCTGCCAGCTGCAGTGCACATGCTTTTCAGAGTGAATTGGGTGTCAAGACAATATGGAGCCTAAGAAATAAGACAATAGACTCCTGGCATTCCTACTCGAGAGTCCTTCCCTGCAGCATGTAAATGCCTTTTACCTATGGCAAAGCCTGATTTCAGCTCCCAGTGTGTTGCTGAATGTTGATTAGTTTTCTACGCACTTGGGGAGGCAAACTGACTGGCAGATTTTTCTAAGCACTGCATTTGGGCTACATATTTTAAGACTGCTTGGTAGAGATGCTACTATCTGCTCTATCCCTTATGTGCATGTGGTACTTTCTATGACGTAGTTCCATCAGCCATATGATGCAAAAAATACTAAGGAAAGACTCAGATTCTTTTCTAGGCTCTGATGCACACTTGACTTTCAGCAAGTTAACTCTCATTCTTTGTTTCCTTTCTTATAAAATGGATATGATAATAGAATCCAAACTATATCACTTAATTCCACAGTTTTCCAAAACTTTGGAAGTGATCTAGTATATATAATGAGTTTTCTAAAAATGTAAAATGCCATCAAAATGTAGGGCAGTGTTTGTTTCTGAAGTAAAAGCAGCAAATATTAACTGCTTTGTTATGTGCTCATAGGTGTGTAAAGGGAGTAACCCAAAGTCCTTGCTTTGGGCTTATAATGTAGTTTAAAGAAGAATAAAAGGTTGAAGTCACAATTAGAAACTTCAGTATAAGAGATATTTTAAGATAGTACCTAGGATATTCACAGATTTCAAAGCAAATATTGCTATAGGAATTTAGAGTATTATTAGACCATTTCTACTTGGGATGATAGAGCTCTTTAAAGAATATTAGTGGGGTGGCTCAGTCGGTTAAGCATCAGACTTCAACTCAGGTCATGATCTCACTGTTCATGGGTTGGAGCCCTGCATTAGGCTCTGTGATCACAGCTCAGAGCCTGGAGCTTGCTTCAGATTCTGTGTCTCCTTCTCTCTCTGCCCCTTGCCTACTCGTACTCTGTCTCAAAATGAAATAAACATTTAAAATATTTAAAAAAAAAAAAATATTAGATTTGACCTGGGAGCCTGAAGGAATGGAAAGGACTGGCTAAATTAGGAATGATTTTTCTTAACCTTCTCAGTTATTCCAAAGTGTAAAGAAGTGGATGAGTGGGCAGTGTAATTTTCAGTGGCGAAGAGGGATCTAATATGCCTGAACAAAGCATATCATATAAACCTGTAATTTTCATATTGAAACTTACAAGATTTCTGTAGTCACATGAAATCTGTTTGTCCCAGCGAAATAGAACATTCTATGAAATGTTAATATTCAGCTCTTCTAGAGGACCTTCCTTTTTTTTTCATTAACTTTTTATTTTGAAGTAGTTTCAGTATATAGAAAAAAAGTTTTTTTCCTATAGCCTTCACCTGGATTCCCCAAATGTTGACATTTTTCTGTATTTGCTTTGTAATTTTTTCTACATATGTATACATCATAATTTTTTGGGGGGCCCTGGGTGGCTCAGTCAGTTGAGCATCTGACTTCAGTTCAGGTCATGATCTCATAGTTTGTGAGTTTAAGCCTCGTGTTGAACTCTGTGCTGACAGTTCAGAGCCTGGAGCCTGCTTAGATTCTGTGTCTCCCCCACTCTTTACCGCTCCCCTGCTTGCACGGTCTCTCTCTCTCTCTCTCAAAAATAAACATTAAAAATTAAAAAAAATTTTTTTCTTCTTTTTAGAGTAAATTCTGTATATGATGCTTTTTTTACCCCTTAATACTTCAGTGCGCATTTCCAAAAATCAAGGGGAGTCTCCTATATAACCACTGGACAATGATTAAAATTAGGAAATGAACATTGATATAATGCCATTATCTAAGATTTTATTAAAATTTCATCAGTTGACTTCATAATGCCTTTTTTGGGTACTAACTCTCCCCAAATTTTTAGTACAGGGCTCAATCCAGTACCTATCACACATTTCATTTAGTTCCTATATCTCTTCAAAGTTCCTTAAACTGAAATAATTTCTCAACTTTTCATCATCTTTCATAACCCTAACATTTTTTTTAATGTTTTTTTTTGAGAAAGAGAGAGTATGCCTGTATGCATGTGCAAGCGGGGGAGGGGCAGAGAGAGAGGAGACAGAGGATCCAGAGCAGACCCTGTGCTGACAGCAGAGATCCCCATGTGGGGCTTGAACTCACGGAGTGTGAGATCATGACCTGAGCCAAAGTCAGATGCTTAGCTGATTGAGCAACCCAGCCTCCCCAACCCTAACATTTTGAAGAGTGCAGGTCATTTATTTTGTAGAATATTCCTTTATTTCTGTTTATCTGAGGTTTCTTCATGACTAGATATATCTTACACATTTTGGGGCAGAAATACCACAGAAATGATCGTGTGTTCTCAGCATGATATCAGGAGGCATGTGATGTTGATTTGTCCCATTACTGGTGATAACTCGTACTGTTTGTTGCTCTTTACCCCTTTGTAATTACTAACCATATTGTGGGGAGATACTTGGAGACCATGTAAAATATCTTGTTTTATGTCATACTTTAATCACCTAGTTTTTTAGCATCTAATGTTGATTCTTGACTGAATTAATTATTAGTATGACTGTTGCCAAAAGGTGATTATCTAATTCTATTATTCCTTTTAGATTTTAAAATTTCTATTCTATGCCCTCCTTTTTTCCTTCCTTTTTAAAAAGTTATTTATTTATTTATTTATTTATTTATTTTGAGAGCGAGAGCAAGTGGGAAAGGAGCAGAAAGAGAGGGAGAAAGAGAATCCCAAGTAGGCTCTGTGCTGTCAGTGCAGAGCCTAATGTGGGGATCCATCTCACTAACCATGGGATCATGACCTGAGCCAAAGCCAGGAGTTGGACACTTAACTGACTAAGCCACCCAGGTGTCCCCTTTCATCCTTCTTTATGTCAGTATGGACTTATGGATTCTTATGTTAATGGTTTATAAGTTGTTACTGTCTTTATTTTGATGTTCAGAATTTCTCAAATTTAGCTATTGAGAGCCCCTTCAGGCTGGTATCTATATCATTTTAATGTGTTCCACTATTCTTTGAGTGCTTTCTTATTTTTTTTTTTTTAATGTTTTTTTATTTATTTCTAGGAGAGAGAGAGAGACAGCGTGAGCAGGGGAGGGTCAGAGAGAGAGGGAGTCACAGACTGAAACAGGCTCCAGGCTCTGAGCTGGCAGTCAGCACAGAGCCCGACGCGGGGCTCGAACCCACAAACCGCGAGATCATGACCTAAGCGAAAGTCGGACGCTTAACCGACTAAGCCACCCAGGCGCCCCATTGTGCTTTCTTATTTCTTAACAAAATAAGATAAGATATTCCAGGTTCATCTTGCCTTTGCCATCCCCAACTCTGGAATCAGCCATTTCTCCGAGGAGTCCTCCTTGGAGAGGTAGAGAATACTATTTAGAAACCAAGATCTGTATACTAAGCATGCTCTTATTATTGGGGTGTCATTGTGTCTAGGCCTGCTAAGCAAATAGAACTAGAAAAACACATACTTAAAAACCTATAATGCACACACACATATAGGTACACCCCAGTGTCACACACACGCATACTTATATGTATATACATATTATGTCTATAGATGTATGTATGATTATATTCATATAAATGTATCACAAAGGTAGACCAGTATATCTATCAATTTCTCCCTCACACCTACACGCACACACACAGCCATAACTATGAATTCATATACATCTGTCTCCATTTTGTTCCAAATATACCAATACCACAGGGCTCATTCTAGCCTTTCTTCTTCTTTTTTTTTTTTTTTAAATGTTTTATTTATTTCTAGGAGAGAGAGAGACAGCGTGAGCAGGGGAGGGTCAGAGAGAGAGGGAGTCACAGACTGAAACAGGCTCCAGGCTCTGAGCTGGCAGTCAGCACAGAGCCCGACACGGGGCTCGAACCCACGAACCGCGAGATCATGACCTAAGCGAAAGTCGGACGCTTAACCGACTAAGCCACCCAGGCGCCCCGCCTTTCTTCTTTCCATATTTGTAACTTCCTTCCCTAAGACCGAGAAACCTAGTTTATGTTACCTACAGTAAATTTACTTATTGCTCAGTTCTAGCAGCACGTAGAGATGAGTAGTTTTAGAACTGCTGAGTCAATGCTACTACAAAAAACCCACAAACCTACTAACTGGAGTTCAGTGTTTATTTATGGTTCCTTTTATCTTTAGCCTGAACATTTGTCCATAGTCCAAATACTGTGTTCAGGAAATACTTGTGTGTGTTCTTCCCATCCTCCCTCTTCAGTGCTATTTCATAGTTTATTCAACTACTTTCCTACAGATAAGCATTTAGGTTGTTTGCAGCATTTTGCTATTACTTCTTTGTTCAATTCTGCCTCCATCTTTGTTGTGTGTCTTATTCCTGACAGCGTACGCAAGAGGACTTACAGCAACTGAGGTCAGACTTGGATGCCATTTCCACGAAATGCAACAGCTTTCTGCATCAGTCTCCATCTGGTTCGAGTGTCCCAACTCTGCGCTCAGAACTCAATCTGCTGGTGGAGAAAATGGACCATGTGTATGGTCTCTCCACAGTTTATCTGAATAAGTGAGTGAGCTGCAGGTTTGGATCCAAAGGGCAGTGGTTTCATTGGGATGAGAAGGGGAATGCCTAGAGTGTTTCAGAGAGGTTGCAGATCTTAAAGACCATATACCCATGAAGAGAGACCTTGGCTTTCATTCCAAGTAACTGGAGTGGGTTCCTTGGGGTACAATGAACAATGTCAATGATACAGACGGGGAGAGGGATTTGCAGTGTTAGGAGTATTTCTCTTTGATTAGCTAGCTCTGAAAAAAAGAAGGGATACTACAGAATGAAAATAAAAATGTTCAGTTAAACTGAATACAGTCTTTTAAGATATTCCCTCTACCCACCCATGATCTTGAGGAGTCACAGATCTTAGACTCCTTATTAAAGTGTTGACTGGGTTTCTGGCCTCAAGTCGTTTCTCCCGTGAGTCCACCACATATACGTGTGTCCCAGTGTCACTTAGAACTTTATTTTGAATTGGCTGAAATTGGCAACCCATATACCATGCTTTTTTGTTTTTATAAAACCCTGTCATCATCTAGGAATGGTAAAACCGATTCTAGTAAGACATCTTGTGAACCAAGTCTGTGGCGCTCCAAGTCTGTGGCCCAGTCCTTAACGTGTGTGTTAACGAAGGCGACTTTACCCTCACAGGCTAAAGACCATCGATGTTATAGTGCGTAGCATCCAGGACGCTGAACTCTTGGTCAAAGGTTATGAAATTAAGCTGAGTCAAGAAGAAGCAGTACCAGCAGATCTCTCTGCTCTGGAGTCTCATCGATCTACATTACGGGTTGGTTGCTCTGAGTTTCATAGAAGCTTGACTTAACGTGTCCATTGCTTTGGGTTAGCAGAGAAATGCAATTTTGGATGGCATGGCACTGATTTAAATTTGCATTTAAACTGGGCAGGATATCATATTTAATATATTTTAATGTGAATCCAAAGAAATTGAGACTGAGAAATATGTCGAGCTGGAAAGGGGAAATAAATGACTGCCTTTCTGTTTATTTTCTCCCCAGTAAAATCACAGCTAAATTGGATACAGTCAGTGGATACACTTCTAAATTAGATAGCCAGGTTTCAAACACTAGTTCTTTGCACATCCCTCTGTAGTGTACTGCCTGCCCTTGGCCTCCCAGTGTGCCTGAGGACTGTGGAGGCACTTCTAGCACAAACATTTTAGGGTTTGGCTTGTGAATCCCAGATACAATGCAGAGCCAGCTATGGACTATGTTCTTGTTTTCTACCTTAGTCTGAGTCCTTTTTAGCATGGAATATATTTACCTGTTGCTGTACTTGTCCTTTTATAGCACTGGCTTAGTGACATGAAGGACAAGAATTCAGTGTTTACAGTCCTGGATGAGGAAATTACCAAGGCCAAGGCAGTGGCAGAGCAGCTGAGTCGTCTGACCCCAGAGCGAAGCCTGGATTTGGAGCGCTGTCAGGAAAAAGGCTCCCAGCTGCGGGAGCGTTGGCACCGGGTCATTGTCCAGCTTGAGACCCGGTGAGTGGTGGCCCCACCCTTTTCTCCTATTAGGATTCAGGGCCTAGGTGTTAAACAGAAATCTGTACATTCTTATTTAAAGGCAAGAAGTGGTAGAGAAGAGTACAAATTAAAAAACAGTATGAATTCTGGACAAGATAAATGACAGAAAACTGGGGCCACCAACCCCAAAGCAGACCTGAGGCTGCTTTTGGATGAGCAGTGATGGTCCCGTTAGTAATGCTTCTCCTATCCGATTTTCATCCTATCCAGTTAAGCCATGATGACAGTGGTGTCTTAGAATATACATTGGAAAGGTGACCTGGTGATCTTTTCTCAAGGCTACATCTTGAGTTCTGGTTCTTGTTTTATTAGTTTTGAATCCAGCTATGAGCGGTTTTCATCGTGGGGCTTTGGAGAATTTCTTGCTTCCACTTTCATTTGCCAATTCAGTGTTTTTTTTATTTCTGTTACTTGAAGTCCTGCTGCTGATATCAAATTTGAAGAGGAAAGACAGAAAATTACCTTACTGAGGCTAGGCTAGATAGGCAAAGAGAGAGAGAGGAGTTATAATAACTCCTAAGTTTGGATTGAGTCTGTGTAATTGATTTACTATCCCAAGTCTAATTGGACTAACAAAAGTGATATAAGAAAACTGTTCCTGAAATTAACGGAAAATTACAATTTTTACCCATCTTTCCCCAAGAAATTACAGTGATTCCTAAATCATAACTGGGCACTCTGTCATCAGGAGACAGACATGTACAGCCTGCACTGTCTTATTGGCAACCCTGGTGATCTTGACAGCCATAGTAAAAAAAAATTGACAAGGATCATCATGGGATGCCAGGCTCCAAGACTGTGTCCAGGGCTAGCACACACAACTGGTTTGTACTTAACTTTTACCCCACAGGGTACTGGTTACATGCATAGGTCTCAGTTGGCATTGTACTACTGTTTCCACAAAATAAAGACATATCCTCTGTGATCAAGCCCAACTGGAGGAATGGGCTGAGGAGGGAATTGCCCCATTTACTTTATTGTGTTTGTACCGAGGTGTCTAATGGCAGTTTCTTTCCCTGTGCTCCTCCAGCCAATCTGAACTAGAAAGTATTCAGGAAGTTCTGGGAGATTACAGAGCCTGCCATGGAACTCTCATCAAATGGATTGAGAAAACCACTGCCCAACAGGAGATGATGAAGCCAGGCCAGGCAGAGGATAGCAGAGTGCTATCGGAGCAGCTCAGCCAGCAGACGGTGGGTGTAGCAGTAGCATGGTGAAAGTTGTATGTGTGCAGGGGGTGGGGAGGAGTTAGTTCATCGTGGAAGGATATGATGAACTAGCAAGTCAGCTTCCCCCAAATAGCAAGATATTCTGAGCCTCCTCTTCTGAAAAGAGTTCAGACAAGATGATCTCAAGATGATACTGGTTTTGCATTTAGGCCAGACAGACTTGTAATATCCCTTCAAAACCTGACTTTCAGAGACTATATATTAAAGCCATAGATGGACAGATTAAAATTATCTTGCCTCATTTTGTTTCTTGATACTGCATTTGATTTTACTAGGATTAGAAGATGGGGCATGGAAAACCAGGAAGGATGTAACTGGACAAAAATTATTCAAAGTGGTTTTTACTTAGTAGTATTTTATTTTGCTTAACATCACAGTTTAGAGTATGAAGTCTGGTGTTAGATTGCTTGGATTCCAGTCCTGGCTCACTCACTATGAGACCTTGACCAAATTACTTCTCAGCAGTCTACGTCCTCATCAATAAAATAGATTAGTTCCTTATTTATTTAACCTATCTCACTCATAAGGTATTGTTGTTGGGTTTAAATGAAGGGATACATGTAAAATATGGAGAACAGTGGTTTTCAAAGTTTGGAGTCCAGACTAGTAGCATCTGCATTGCTGAGAGCATGTTAGAAATGCAAGTTCTCAGACCTTCCCAGACCTACCAAATCAGAAACGCTGGAGGGGGCGCCTGGCAAGCTAGTGATTGCCTCACAGGTGATTTTGATGTTGCTAAGATTTGAAAACTGCCTTAGAAGGTAATAAATGCTCAACTGTTTTGATGACAATAGGGACACTAGTAATGTTGTTGCGATGCTTCGGTTTCCAGGATCTGTTTGCGGAAATTGAGAAGAATCAGACAAAGCTGGACCAGTGTCAAAAATTTTCCCAGCAATACTCCACTCTTGTAAAGGTAACTCTACCATATCCCCAAAGGAACATAAATGATCTCTAGCATAGGAAGATCTCCTTTGTCACTGTCGGTTTTGCTTTTGGACAAGTAAGTGCTTCCGCGAGGGCCTGGCCCCATCCTCCAGTTAATATACGTGTGTATGTTTCATGGTGCTACAGTTGAGGGTGCTCAGAGTAGTACCGGACATCAGCTCTGATTCAGGAGTCACCCTTTAGATGATCCTTAGGGTTTTTTACCTGTGCCTGTCAGAAACACAATGTTTTGGATTTCCTCTCAGATATACTTCTCACTGTCTTGCCTATTTCAGGAGTGTCCCATTTTCCCACTTGCTAAAGCAAAAAACCCATGCGTCATCCTTAAATCTTCTCTTTGCCTTAAATTTTATGTTCAGTCTGTGAACAGCTTGACTCCATCTTCCCATATGTCCTTGATCTATCTCTTGTTACCCACCCACCAGCCCCCATTTCCCTGTTTCACATCTGAGTGAGTAATCTTCCTTAGACTATTCTAATCCTCTGTGCTGATCTCTTGCTTTTACTCCTGCCCCACAGGCTATTTTCCCACATAGTAGCCAGACTCAACTTTTTAGAACATGCTGCATGTCACTGAATCTCAGACATTTTCAATTATAAGCCACACCATTATTTTATACACTGCCAAAAAAGAAGAAACTCTGCCAATTATGCAAATACCATTGATTATAAGACATATTCTAATTTTAGAGATACTGAAATGTGGGGGAGATGTGCACCTTACAGTAGCTGAAGTATAGTAGATTGGATCATGTCACTCACCTGCTCAGAACTGTCCAGTGACTTCCTATCATACTCATAGTAAAAATTTAAAGCCGTCTATGGTTTATGAGACCATGCATGATCTGGTCCCCCCTCCCTATTTCTCTAATGACATATTGAAATAAAAATGACCTCAGATTATTATATATTTATTTGTTTATTATGTTCTTTCCCACTAGAATGTAAGTTCCAAGGGAGCAAGGTTTTTTCTAACTTGTTCTCCACTATGTATATAGCACTCTAAACAATGATAGGTACATAGTAGTTGCTCAACAAATACTCTGAATGAATCCATTTCTTTAGTTAATCAATGAAAACTTGTCACAAAGATTGAATTTAAATCCTAGTATCACCATTTTCCAGTCTTAGAACTTTATGCAAGTACTTAGCCTTTCTGGGTATCTGTTGCTATATCTACAAAATGGAGTCATTATCTCACTGAATGATTTATAAAGATTACATGGGATAATGTATACATAGGACATTGCCTCAAACTTAAGATACACTCAGTAAATGGTAGCACCTACTTTTATTGTTATTACTATTTTATTACTACTATTGTACTATTGTAGTAGTAGTAGTAGTAGTAATAAAACAGTAATATTTTTATTACTGCTGCTATAAGCTGCTTAAAGAACTCATTCCGTGTTTTTTTTCTGCCTAGAGTTTTCTAAGTAGACAACCAAAAAGGCATTCCAGTCAAAGGGAATTGCATAAGCAAAGGCACAGAGGAATGGAGATAAAATGATTATATGAGGAAATAGCAAATATTCTGACATAGCTAGAGGGTGTATGGTACATAAGAAGCAGTGACTGTGGAAAATGAGATGGGAAGGTTGAAGCCAGCCTATGAAAGACCTTATTCGTTCTCTTGGCTTTACTTTCTATTCTTGTTCCTCAAAATGGGGTGTTGGAATCAGGAGCATCTGTATCATCGGGGAGCTTGTCAGAAATGCAGAATCTTTAACCTGCCAAATCAGGATCTCAGTTTCAAGATCCCCAAGATGGTTTATGTGCATGTTGCTATTTGAGAAGCTCTGCTCTAGATCATTAACAGCTTTCAAACAGAGGAATGAAGTGGTCATCGTTGTGCTTTAGAAAGGCTATTCTGATGGCAGGACAGAAAAGGAATTAAGAAGAGAGTAAAGGCAGGAGAGAAGGAAGAGGCTCTCGCACCCATCCGTACGCGACAGGAAGGGGTCCTGGACGAGGACGGCACTCTGAGGATTGCCGAGGCGGTGTCAGCATAGCACAGCGACATGGGAAGAGCATCGGTTTAGGATCTCTCTGTTGCTCACCCACTGAGTAATCAGGGAAACTCACTTCCTGTCTCTGGGCTTCAGTTTCCCAGTGTATTGAGATGAAGAGGATTTCAGCAAACTATGACCCACAGGCTAAATTGAGGTGCATGCCTATTTTTCCATGGCCCATGAGAAATGGCTAAAATTTAAAAAAAATCCAGAGAAGAATAATACTTCATGACACGTGAAAATTCTATGACCTCCAGCTTTCAAGTGTCCATCCACGACGGTTTATCATAGCATTGTCACACCCTTTCATTTATGATTGTCTCCAGCTGCTCTCCCTTACAGTGGCAGAGTTGAGCAGCTATGACAGATCGCATGGCCTGATAGTTTCCATCTGGCCCTTTAAGGAAAAAGTTTGCTGATCACTATTTAAATGATCATCAAAGTGCCTTCCAGCAATGAAATACTATGGTTCTGTTACTTGAGTTACGGTGCATGAGTATGTGTAAATGTGGTGAAATGTGTTCCT
>NW_027528276.1:4000392-4036769 GCF_008692635.1 Crocuta crocuta
AGCGTGAGCAGGGGAGGGTCAGTGAGAGAGGGAGACACAGAATCCGAAACAGCCTCCAGGCTCTGAGCTAGCTGTCAGCACAGAGCCCGACACAGGGCTCAAACCCACTAACTATGAGATCATGACCTGAGACAAAGTCGGACACTTAACCGATTGAGCCACCCAGGCACCCCGAATCAATTTTTTTTTTAAGTTTATTTATTTTGAGAGAAAGAGAGCGTGGGCATGAGTGGGGGAGGGACAGAGAGTGAGGGAGAGACAGAATCCCAAGCAGGCCCCATGCTGTCAGCACAGAGCCTGATGCGGGGCTTAATCCCACAAACTATGAGATCATGACCTTAGCCGAAATCAAGAGTGGGACGCTTAACCGACTGAGCCACCTAAGTGCCCTTCTTGGGTCCATTTTAAATGATGAAATCACCAACAAAAATTGTGAAAAGCATGACACTAAACAGACTGTGAAAACATTACTTGTTTATAGTATAAGAGCTAGAACAAGAAGGAACAGTGTCACCCTGTTCTACCTCAGCTAGGGACATTGGGCATACCTGGAAAAGACTGAAATTGCCACAAGTATTGACTTTGGAGTAACAAATAAATTCTAACAAATAGAACAAATTCACAAATATGGAATTTGAATAATGAGGACTGACTGTATAATATCCAACCCTCCTACTTCCACTTCCAAGTATCTTCATACATTGTAAATATGAAGAAAGGAGATGTAAACAAATATCCTTAATAAAGCATAATTTGTTAATGGGAAATAATTGGAAACATAAAAATTCCATACTATGTAACTTAAAATTATGAAATAGACGTATTGTATATTGTAATCTTATAATAAAATAAGCTAGAGAAGAAAATGGTAAGAATATCATGATGACGAGGAGTGCTTGGGTGGCTCGGTCAGTTATGTGTCCGACTTCAGTTCAGGTCATGCTCAGGTCATGCTCAGGTCATGATCTCATGGTTTGTGAGTTCGAGCCTCACATTGGGCTTTGTGCTGGCAGCTTAGATCCTGGAGCCTGCTTTAGATTCTGTGTATCCTCCTCTCTCTGCCCCTCCATGGTCATGCTCTGTCTCTGTCTCTCAATAATTAATAAATGTTTTTTTAAAATTTTTTAAAAAAAGAAAAGAGAATATCATGATGAAGAGAAAATACATTTACATAAGTACTGTATTCTAAAATAAAATGCATGTATAAGTGGACCCACACAGTTCAAACCCTTGTTCAAGGGCCAGCTGGACACCAAATTTCTAGGGAAATGAGATTAAAGGGATATATATTATGCACTTCAGATTATGTGAATTTGTTGTAATGAGTATATAATTTTTTTGTACTTATAAAAATCTTCTGCATCTTTGCAAAATAAATTTCTGTACATTACTCACTTTTATAAAAGAAATGCTATTGAAAATATTAACTCATACCAATTTTTGCCTATGCGAATTAGCAAGCAACTTCCTTCATGTCAATAACTATCTCACTTAATCTCTGTAGACTTTATTCTCTTTACCTGTAAATCTAAGAATCATGAAAAAAAGATGCTATATTTAAAGGGTATTTAAAGATCAGTAAATAATTATTGAATATTCTTCATATGTTTAAAAACTTGTTCTTTTTTAGAAAGGTGCTAACCTAGATATGTTGAATTTAGCTACTAGTATCACAAAATTAAGCACCTATGAACAATGTTCTAGACTGGGTAAATTACATTTATCTTGGGGTTATTTTAGCTTCCTCCTGATTTAGGTAACTTTCATGTCTCTATTTTAGGAAATCAGAAGTCAGGCCAGTTTAATAAGATATTGACCAAGATACTGATATTCTAATTCCTGTTCTAGAAAGTTGTAGAAGAGGAAAAGCAGGAGCATGTGGAGAAGGTTAAAGAACTTTTGGGCTGGGTTTCTACCCTAGCAAAGAACACACAAAGCAAAGCTACCTCATCCCAGACCAAAGAATCAACAGACATTGAAAAAGCTATTTTAGAACAGCAGGTGAGTATAAGAGCCATCTGTCTCTTAATAATATGTAAGAACGTATTTGATGGAATAAAACAAATCACATATGGGTCACCCCAGGAATGATTATCTCAATAACTGTTAACTGCCAAACTTAGAGAAGTTTAAGAAGTCATCCTGTTTGTACTTCTACTTTCTTAACCAACTTTATATAGCTCATTGGTAATAAAAAATCTGACTTAAGCTAGGTTTTTCCCTGGGATTTTAAAAAAGTTATTTCAAATAACTTTGATTCTTTAATCTACTGGCTTCTGAAGCTATACTCTTTGTTTCTACCACCTAGGTTCTAGCAGAGGAACTGACAACGAAGAGGGAACAAGTCTCTGAGACCATTAAAACTTCACAGATCTTCTTGGCCAAGCATGGTCATAAGTGAGTATTAAATGAGAAATTATGGCACATCTAGGGGACTGAATCTACTTGGCTAAAACTCAAGGTCATGGTGAGACTGGAGAATCCAGGGTTGCAAGAGCCAGATTATGAAAAGCCTTATAGTTCATGCTGAAGAGTTTGCATTTTACCTTGTTGGCTATGGGGAGGGGTCTTCTACATGATTAGATTTTGTTGATGAAGGTTTCTAGAGTAGTTTTACAGAGAATAGGTTGACAAAGTGGAGGTCTGAGAGACCAGTAAAGAGGCTGTTGTGATAATACAGGCCAGAAATGTTGAGGGTGGAGAAGGGCAAGAATTCCAAAGATGTTAAGGATGATAAACTTATAGGGCTTGGCAATGAATGGAAATTGTCAGATATAACTTCCAGGTTTCTGGCTTAGGTCCCCGAGCATATGGTGATGCCACTAACCAAGACAGGGAATACATGAGAACGTGTAGACTGAGGGAGAAGGCAGCTTTATTCTTGGACATTATGAATGTGAGGCACCCACAGGACATGAGTGGATTAGAATGTATTATAATTTATGCCTTAAATAGTTCCCCTAAAGTTGTCCAATGGGCAGCTGTGTATGTAAATTTAGAATTAATGAGAGAAGTCTAAAGTGATACAGATCTGAGTCATCAGCATAGTAGAAACCATTAGTCGATTCGTTCACAAGGGTTCTAGGGCATCTTGGTACTTTTCAGCCTGTAAAAGAAGCCTTACAGAAGTAGAGGGAAAATAATGAGTGATACTTTAGAGCCCATGAGAGAACAGTGTTCCAAAAAGAAGAAAGTGGTCAGAGGTCAAGAAATATTGAGACTGAGAAGTTTCTGTTGAATTTGGCAAGTTGGAAATTTTTGGTGACTGTGAAAAGTTGGGGCATGATGTCAGATTTAGTATGATGGGGAGGACATGAGGTGAGGAAGTTAGTGATAGCAAAAGTAGATGACTCTTCGAAGAAGCTTGGCCATAGGAAAGGACAATAATAATACAGTAAATAATTAGAGTAGAGTATACAATCAAGAAAGACCTCTTTTTGGGGCGCCTGGGTGGCTTAGTTGGTTAAGCGCCCGACTTTCGCTTAGGTCATGATCTCGCGGTTTGTGGGTTCGAGCCCCGCGTCGGGCTCTGTGCTAACTGCCAACTCAGAGCCTGGAGCCTGTTTCAGTCTATGACTCCCTCTCTCTCTGACCCTCCCCTGCTCACGCTGTCTCTCTCTCTCTCTCTGCTAGAAATAAATAAAACATTTAAAAAAAAAAAAAAAAAAAAAGAAAGACCTCTTTTTAAAAGATCAGAGGAATTAACTGTGTTTATGGATTGAGTATCAAGGACCAAAAGGGAGAAAGAGATCAAAATAACAGGAGAGGGGGTCCCAGAGTTATAGGAGAGGACAAAATTCATCAGTAGGTAGAAAGTACAACCCTAGACCAGAGAGAGTCAAGACAACTATTCCTCTGAGGTTTAAGGAAAAGGAGATTAGATGCAGGTAAATATGCCAGGAGTGAAGCCAGAAGGTGAGAGAATTTGTGCCCAGCTGTCTGCATTTCCTTTTGAAATAGACTGAGGTTGTTTGCTGTGAGGGAGCTGAGGGCAAGGGAATTAGGATTGACTGGGGCCTCCTAGAAGGTTTGTTAGGAAGCTCTCAGGTCCACTGGACGCTGGAAATCAGTAGGATCTCCTCCACAGGGTCTCCTCCCTTCCTCAACCCTGACACACACACACACACACACTCTCTCTCTCTCTCTCTCTCTCTCTCTCTCTCTGTCTCTGTGTCTCTGAATATATTTAGCCCGCAGGTGGGAGCAGAGAAGTCCAGTGATTCTGTTGATCTGGGGCAGGAGTTTCATCACATTAGTAAGGACAGAGTACAGGGATAATAACAGGGAGCTGATAGACTATGTATGGACTGTGGGATCTGAACTACAAAAAGAAGATACTGAAGATCATAGGGAGAAATGATAGACTAAGAAAAGAAATAGGGAAGTTAAGGAGGGCTTGGGAAATCTCAATAAGCTGATGGATAGATCTAAAGTAAATTTGGTACAATACTAAAATTTCGCAAAGGTGGATGGCTGGGTAGTAGATAAATGAGAGATTATTTTCTCTTTTGTCGGTTTAAAACTTTTTTTTTTTAAAAGAGAAGGTTTTTTCTAAAAGAGCTTCAATGCTTCATCTTCTAGGCTCTCAGAAAAAGAGAAGGAACAAATATCTGAACAATTGAATGCCCTAAATAAGGCTTACCATGACCTTTGTGATGGTTCAGCAAACCAGCTTCAGCAACTTCAGAGCCAGTTGGCCCAACAGACAGAACAAAAGGTACATTTAGTTTCTCTCTCCAAATGGGAAAGGTACCTTTTGAATGGTATGAAAGCAGCTTTGCTGATTGAGAATCATGTTCACTAGCTTTCCATGACCAATGTGACTTAATTTTTAACCTCACCATAGCAGCCATTTGTCTTGTGTTTCTTTACTGGGGTTCCATGATGTATTGGTCAGTCAAGAACACTGGAAGATGCTTATGGCCAACCCTATAGACCTGGTTCACAGTTTCTGTTATCTGTCATTTTATGGCAGACCGCAACTAAAGAGAATATAAATCCTAAAATATATCTGATCACGGGGCAGCAAGATTACTCCTTCATGGCATTGTCATCCAAAAGTTGACAGCCAGAAGTTCTGAATATTGGGAAGAAAGGGCTGTGTACCTCTTCCTCCATACTTTTTTTCATAGCTACTAAATAAATGAGAAACCATTTTCCTAGCAAACTGGTGGATTGGCTGTACTGACTGAGACGCTGGTTCCCCTCACTCATGGTCATCCCATCATATGACATCTTTACCAGTTCCCATTCATGTTCCGTTCCCAGACCATAGGAAAATGGTCAAGTTCCTGCTGGTTGTCCTGAGTTCTTCCTGGATATTTGTGTGTATATGTAAACTTACCATATTATATACATGTGTCTCTGGGATATATATGTGTTTGCCTGCTTATTTCCTATGTTGTGAAGCAATGGCCAAATTGTGTGGGGCAGGTCAAAATGTAAGCTCATGTGGTTATCAGATTTGGTCTCGATGATGCTCAAAGTGATATTCAGACAAAACATGCTTTGACTCTGGTCCTTGGGTATGAAATTGGTGCATCAGGAGCTAGAGTTGTAAAGACCACAAGACAGAACCAGCTATGATTTCTTTGAGTAGATTTCCAGAAAGAATATGCTGGTTTAGCATTCTTTACGTAAGGTAGCCCACTTCTAACGGCTTATTGCTTCACCATATAAGGGACAATGTGAAAAGTTTTAACAATTGCTTGCTGAGAACACCCAGTTCTCATTTTGAAAGGTTAAAAAGGGGGGCGGGGAAGAAAGACAAGCTGCTGAGCACCACTACATTGAGCATGATGTGTCCCCTGTTACTGTTTGTGTGTTTCATGTGAAGTATTGTTCTGATTAACTGACATCCTTGCTTACAAGTTTCACTAACCCTTTGGAGTTTAAGCACAAATGCACAAAAGGGAAAAAGAGGACGACCTGTTTGGGGTTCTTTTTTACAAAAAAACAAACAGTCGCATGCTGGACGCTAACCCCAAGCTTACACTGTGTGTGCGATGCGGCTGAGCTGCTCCGTAAGGCTCTCTCTCTATCTGCCCAAGGCGTGCTGCAACTCTGGTAAGTAGAAGCCTTTTACGTTTCCTTTCCTCCTCTTCCTCTGTCTTTCTCTGCTTGTTTAGGTCAGAATGCCCATGTTTTGTGGGACTGAACTGGATTTCTCTGGATTATTGCCCGGCTCAGTGCTTGTTGCCTGTCCTTCAATTCTGAGAGTATTGGAAGGAACAGCATGTAGTCTTTTCTCTTTGTCTAGCAATTGTCTAGACTCCAAATTTTTCTTCAATATCAGCATTTGAGGAATCTCACAGAAGAAATTAGAAGTTCTCAAAAGAATTTTTTCCTTTGTCATCTTGTCTGCTTCTGAACAGTCTTTATGTGGATTTTGTAAAACTAATTTTTCATATATCTCAAAGAGTCCTATGCTAGTGCAATTTTCCCTTCAATCTCTATAGAACAGATACCTGGTAAATACGTATAATATACATTTGTGTTATACAAGTTGAACTACTTTGTAGGTTCAGAACACAGAAGGAGGATGGGCAACAACACATAATATTTTAAGTAGTGTGGAGAATTCTATATGTTAGTCCATTATTTGAATTACTATAGTGAGATACAGATGTGAATCAAATGTGTTCCCTCATTTGCTCTCCATTCTTTATCTCTTATAGTGTGCAGCTAATAGAATTTGAAATTCTCAGTGCATGCCTTTAAAATCTAGGGGCAAGAAGGTTAAGGATTTTAAGGATTCCCTTACTATTTACCAATTTATTCATAAATTCAACAAATGTTTATTGAACTGCCGGTACTGTCCTCCGACACTGAATGGGCAGAGTGCCTGCTCCTACAGAGCTTACTCTCCCCAAGACAGAATGAAATGCATTATTTTTTTTTTAATGTTTTATTTATTTCTAGGAGAGAGAGAGAGAGAGACAGCATGAGCAGGGGAGGGTCAGAGAGAGGGAGTGACAGACTCTGAAACAGGCTCCAGGCTCTGAGCTGGCAGTCAGCACAGAGCCCAACACGGGGCTCGAACCCACGAACCCCGGGATCATGACCTAAGCGAGAGTTGGACGCTTAACCGACTAAGCCACCCAGGCGCCCCTAAAATGCATTATTTAGGAGGCAGGGAAGTGATTGGCAGTTGCTTCAACAACATCCTCCATGGATAAATTCAAGAGTTAAATGAGGATCAGAAAGTAATACTGACTGAAGAGGGGCAGACAAAATCAGCTATAGAAAATAAAGATAATGAACAAGAAGAGGCGGAAAGTTGAAAGTAAAAGTAAGTGACAAAACTTACTTGATGTTTTAATATCTTGAATGATTTAATATCTTTTTTTTTTTAAGTTTATTTATTTTGAGAGAGAGAGAGAACGAGCAGGGACAGGGCAGAGAGAGAGTCCCAAGCAGTCTCCACACTAGAGTGTGGAGCCTGACACAGGGCTCCATCTCATGAACCGTAAGGTCATGACCTGAGCTGAAATCAAGAGTTGGACACTTAACTGACTGAGCCACACAGGCGTCCATTAAATGATTTAATTTCTGAATACCATCATTCTGTGATAAAAGGCTTTAAAACAGGAAGGAGCCATTTTTAGGCTTTTTTTGGAAAGGTGATTTTGGCAATGTGTAGATTTGCCTGCTTTACTGGACATAGGACCTAACTCCTGAGTGTGATGCAGTCTGCTGTGCCTTTCCTTCACCCTCTTCTGGGTCGGACAGAGGAGGCAGTATAATAATAGCATGAGACTTAGAATCAGGCCTTGATTTGATTCTGAATTTCACTTGTTTTGTAACCTTGGACAAGTTACTTAATAATCTCGCTGTGCTTCATTTTCTCAGCTGCAAACTAAAGATTAAAATAATTGCTTTCATAGGATTGTTGTGAGGAGTAAGTATCAGTGTTCAATACATATGTTAAGTGCCCAGCAAATTGTAGGTGTATCATGGTGGCTGTATTACCCATTTTAACCTGGACCAGAAGAAGAGTCCCTAGTGGTTCAAGAGGCAAAGGTCCTAAGTCTGTTCCTTCCTTGACTTGCTATTTCCGATTCCCAGAACTAATTTAACCGAGGGCCATTGCCTTGGGAGATAGTTGCAATGGCCACCGCATGAGACTGCCCCAGTTGTGAAACAGCTGCTTGAGTGGTACACGTGGGCTCTTTACAGAGCTGTACACCTGTCATATGGCCATTGGGCTGCTTGACTCTTCTAATCCTGTGAACTGGTTTTGCTAAGCTCATTACCGGAGATGTGCTACTTCAGGATCTTCTGCACCAGTTGCAACACTGAGAAGCTGTTTTATAGGGTTGACTTTTCACTGGGGGAACTGGTAGATTTCTGGAAGAAACTTTCTGGTGATTTAGTCATAGAGAGAGCCGACCTTTCACCTTCATTGCTTGCTACTTTGTAGAGCTCGTCACTCAGATATGCTTAATGCCAGCATCTGTCAAGTAACCTGTGAACTTCCAGCCATGTTCAATATTCTGCAGTTTAGAAAAACTCTTTTTTAGTATTAACGCTGCCAAGCTTGAGTGTTTCCTACACATTGGGGCTCATTGCAGGCTGGGGTTTTCTTGTGGTCAGAATTTGATAGACTATGGTTCTTTGAATGAATGCTTTTACCAGTCATGTTTCTCTGATTCAGTTTTCTTTTTCGTTTTCCTTTTAGGGCTGCAGAGCTATTGCTGGGGTGATTGACCTAGGCACAGTGGAGATATTTCCCATCTTCAAAGCCATGCAAAAGGGCCTCATTGACCAAGACACAGGCCTTGTGCTCCTGGAATCCCAGGTTATCATGTCTGGCCTCATTGCCCCTGAGACCAATGAAAAGCTCTCTCTGGAGGAGGGTCTAGCCAGAAACCTCATTAATCCCCAGATGTACCAGCAGCTGCGGGAGCTACAGGATGCCCTGTCCTTAATAAGCAGGCTTACTGAGAGCAAAGGCCTTCCTTCCGTGGTGGAAGCAATTGAAAAGAAAATAATCAGTGAGAGAGTTGGACTGAAAGTGCTGGAAGCTCACCTGGCAACCGGAGGTTTCAGTCTCCCCCCTAACGCGGGCTGTGTTAACCTAGAGGAGGCTTTTCACCAAGGCCTCATTTCTGCAAGACTTCACTCAGTGTTAGAGTCTTACTTGAAATCATCCAAGAATTTGATAGACCCCAACACAGCTGAGAAAATCAGTTTGCTGGATCTGACGCAGAGATGTATTATCCACCAGGAATCAGGGTTGAAACTGCTGCCTGTCAAACAATTGGCAGGGGGAATGGTGAGCCTGAAATCAGGCCGGAAGGTTAGTGTTTTCCGTGCAGTTCAGGAAGGCCTAATAGATAGGCAGGTCACTGTCCGGCTGCTGGAAGCTCAGCTTTTTGCTGGTGGCATAGTAGATCCAAGAACAGGACACAGACTTACTGTAGAAGAGGCTGTAAGACATAATTTGATTGACCAGGATATGGCCTGTGCTATTCTCATAAGGCAGCTTCAGACAGGAGGCATCATAGACACTGTCACTGGGCAGAGACTGACAATAGATGAAGCAGTGAGCAAGGATCTGGTAGCTGCTAAGATTGCCCTTGTGATTCTGGAGTCCCTTTGGTCATTCATGGGGTTGCTGTGGCCTGAATCTGGAGAGATCCTCCCAATCACACATGCTCTGGAGCAAGGTATCGTGTCTAATGAACTAGCTCACAAAATCCTTAGTGGCCGACAGCATATTAAAGCTCTGTTTCTACCAGCAAGCACAGAGGTTTGGTCCTGGAAAAAAGCAGTAGAAGATGGTATGTTGGACAAAGATCTTGTCAATAACTTAAAATCAATTTGCATACCCGATGTGATGCCCTACATGCAATTAGTAGATTCTTCAGAACGAAACAAATTGAACATTAATCCTGGAGCAGTAAGTCGACCACATAGCAGGTGCCAAACTGAGGGCATAGTAAGCCGTGGCGAGAAGCTGTTGTTTCAGCTGATGACTCACAGCTATATTAATGTGCGGGATGGACAAAGGTTGCTCCTGTTAGACGATGAGCTGATAGAGACACTGACAAGAGGTGAATATCAAGCAGGTCTTCCAGAAGTGTTTGAAACTGGGCATCAGAGAATAGAAACTCCCAAGGAATTACAAGAATCAGTGAATGTCAAAAGCACAGAAACTTTCTGTGATGGGCTGAGTGTGAGGCCACATGAGCTCCTGATTTCTTCTCAGAACAAAAACTATCCCAATCAGGCAGACTGCACTGAAGCAAAAGGCACAAGGACCACGGTGGAAACTGAAGGTTCCTCAGTAGAGAACTCTGAAAGGGACCTGTTTGGGGGAGAACAAAAAGTGAGACATCCAAATGTTGATTCTTTGATGGTCCTAGATAAAGTCCAGTCAAAGTTAAAAGGACAATTGCTAGGTACCAAAAAGGAAGAACTAACAGGAATGTCTACTAGAGAAAATGTTAGCAGAGGGTTTCTCCCTATGGTACCCACTGAGCAAGCTGAGGCTGTGACCTTGGAGGGAGACAAAGATCCTTTTTCTGTGGAGACACCAAAGGAAGAATGGCAGAATTCCAGAAAGACTTCCTTTCTGTGTCAGACAGAACAAGCAAATATACTCGAAATGGAAATTCCAGGTGAAACTGGAAGGCCACTCCTAAATCCCCAAAGCAAAAAGCTACAATTTCAGGTAAAGAAAGCTCTAGATTTAGAGTCAGAACTAAAGTCTGAAGATGACATGAATATTCATACTCTAGACAAACAGAAAACCTTAAGTAAAACATTTTTGGGTAGGGATGGCCATAAACATAATCCAGAAGGACACATCATCGCAGACAGTCGTACAATGACGTCAGAAGAAACGGATGCAGAGGATAATGGTTGTGAAACCTCCTTGTCAGGCAGCCATCCTTCAGAATTGCTCCAGGAAGCTACCTTAAATACGTTATCTGCACAATTACTACATGGCGGTATCATTCATGGACAAACAGGGCAGAAGCTCTTATTAAATGAAGCAATAGCCCAAGGTATCGTGCCTAGCCACACTGCTGTGAAACTCCTGGGAAAGCTGAACATGTTTCGTGGCTTCTTTGACTCTCAGACCTGCGAGTCTTTGACCACTGAGGAAGTCATCGATGAAGGTCTGATGGATGAGAAACTATTACATAATGTCCTCATGGCAGACAAAGCTATAAGTGGGGTTTTAGACCCCCGTAACCACACGCTCTGCTCTGTGAGGGAAGCAGTTGCAATGGGACTTCTTGATACACAAACAGCCTCGAGAATTTTAGAGGGGCAGGTGGTGACTGGTGGCATTGTTGATCTGAAAAGAGGCAAAAAGGTTTCAGTAACTTTGGCCTCAAACCTTGGCTTGGTGGACAGTGCTGACAAGACAGAGCTTATAAATCTGGAGAAAGCTTCCAAAGGCAGAGATGCTGAGGAAACAGTCAGGGAGAGATTTATTAGCTTACAGATGGAAACAACTGGAATTCTAGACCCTGAGAGCAAAGCTCCTTTAACAGTTGTGCAGTGCATTGACAGAGGACTTCTGGAGAGAGAGGAGGCTGTTCAGTTGCTAACTAAGCAGGTGACAGATGGAGGTATCATTCACCATACATCTGGGATGAGACTTTCTGTTGATAATGCCTTCGAACATGGCATCATTGATGAAGACTTAGCCAAGCAACTCAAAAAAGTTGAGAACCTAAGCCTCCATCACTTTTTTCATCCTGAAACCAAGGAAACGATTTCCCTCTCTGAAGCCATAAAATTAGATCTTGTTACTCCAGACTTGAAAAGAGAAATCCAAGAAATTCAGGCTTTGACTAGAAGCTTTGTAGATCTCATTTCTGGCCAGAGATTGACCTTGGCAGAAGCTGAAAAAGAAGGACTGTTAACTAGTGAAGCAATATTGTCTACAGGAATGATGCATGGGATTGTGGATCCTGAGAATTACAGAATTGTCCCCTATTCAGAATTAGTAAAGAAATGTAAGATTGATATTGAATCTGGACAGAGATATCTAGAAGTAATTCCCTTCTCAGACATTAAAGATGGAGCAAGTGACAAAGTGCTTACATTGTCTCAAGCAACTCAGCGTGGAAAAGTAGACTTTGCATCTACACTGAAGGTTTTGGAAGCTCAGGCAAATACTGGGGGAATCATAGATACTGCCACAGGTAAAGGACTGACATTGGCATCAGCGTTAGAACAGAAATTAGTGGATGAAAACATGGTCAAAATTATTGCATCTCATCAGGTATTAAATGGAGGAATTTTTGACATATTTAATGATCAGAGAGTGACTTTAAAGGAAGCTGTTGAGAAAAGATTGATCAGCCCTGACCTGGCAACTATGATCCAGATAGATCCTTTAGAGTGCTGTAATAATGGGGCTCAGCTGGAAAAGCAAGATGGGATTGAAGTATGTGATATAGAGAAGGAATTTCTAAGAAAGGAAATGTTAGTTGTGTGTAATCAGACTGCTGGAATGAGTTGTGGTAAAGGAGCAAGTGAGAAATTATTTCAGATTAGAAGCCAGTCTGTACAAGGAAAGGTTCAGACAAGAGTTTCTGATGGGGGGCAGGCCAAAAAGAGCACAGAAATTTTGTTACAGGAAATGAAGTGCAAGGATCAAGATAAAAGGAGAGTTTCTCCAGACACTGAAGAATCTGTCAGTATCATAATTCCTGGCGATCGTAAAGGTACATTGTTGGGCCAGAGTTCAGTGACACTATCTCACTCAGAAGCTCGTGATTTTAAACTGAAAGAGGTGGCTAGTAATAACATGGAAAAAAACACAAATGAAGAGCAGGAAAAAATAGGGGCCCAAATAGAAATTACTTCTCATATGAAATGGTCTACATCAGGTCTAGATTCTAAAGAGATAAGGGAAAACCAAGAAAGAATTATTTCAGAAGTACAAGAATCAGATTATGAAGCTTTAGGCAAATTGCTGAGTGAGAAGGTTATACAGAAACCAATGAGTACCAGGGAGAAATGTAAGACGAAGGAGAGGGAGATGATTATAGAACAAAGTGTCAAAACACACAAACCAGTTCTTTCCACAGAAAAGTTGAATCAAGAAACCATAGTTAGAGCTGACCAGGGACCCACCATAGAGAGTCCACCTGTGGAAGTAGCCATAAGTGAAAAAGAAGCTGGTAGAGAGCTGGATTTTTCTATTATTTGTAAAGATGAAAACTCTTCCCCAATGATAACCAAAGAAATTTCTGTAAATTGGGATGCTTTAACATTCTTCAAACCTAATCAAGTCAGTGAAGGAGAAATAAAAAATGTAAGCCTCTGCTTACCTTTAAAAGAGGAAGAAGACTTATCTCAAATTACTGGTGGGGCCCAGAGTGAGCCATTCTCTTCTGTGACCCCAAGACCTGAAGGAATACAGTATCCGGAATCAGTTGGAAAGACCCAAGTTGAAGGCAAATCTCAAATTTCTGAAACAAACAAGCCTCTCCAGGGAACCATCAGACCAGAGACCAGTGCTTACCAAGATTCCTGTGTTACTTTTAAACCCAAAGAAACCGAAGGTCTGATTTGCTCCCCTAATGGATATAAAGAAAGATCATACCAAGAAGTACCGTCTGACTCAACAAGAACTCTTAAACTGGAAGGAACTTCGAGATTAGACCCAAAAGAAGTCATCTATCAGGACAGCAAAAGTCATAGTGAAACCTGTGGAATTCTTGCCTCTAAAATAGTAACAACTCAGGAAATAACTAGAGAAGAATTTCTGGAAATATCCAACCCTACAGTTACAGGTGTGGAAGCAGCATCTTTTGAAGCCATAGTGACTCAGGGCATTCCCAGAGTCTTAGTGTCCCTTCTTCCAGAGAAACTCTTCAAAGATGTGTCTCAGAAAGAGAGTCCAGGGCAACAAGATGCCACCATTAGTCCCATTATTGCAGAGACCAGTGAAGAAAAGCCAGTGCCGCTCAAACACCCTGCAACGACGATGGATGAGAGGACCCTACAAGAAAAGCTCAGAGAAAGCCCTGGCAGTGAACAAACTGATTTCACGACTACAGCTGGGGGAAAGGGAGATGAAGGTGTAAACCTAGAGCACTTCCGAGCAACTAAAGTAAGTTTGCCAGTAGCGTGTTTGTATATGCAGATTTTATTTTATTTTTTAAAAAATGTTTATTTCTTTATTTTGAGAGAGAGAGAGAGAGCGCAAGTGAGCAGGAGAGGGGCAGAGAGAGGGAGAGACAGAATCCCAAGCAGGTTCTGTGCTGATGGCAGGGCTTGAGTCCATGAGCCCTGAAATCATGACCTGAGCCAAAACCAAGAGTTGGACATTTAACCGGCTGAACCACCAAGACGCCCCTGTGTATATGTATATATATACACATATATATGTGTGTGTATATATATATATATGTGTATGTATATATATATATTTTTTNATATATATATATATATTTTAGATGTAACTAGTTTAATGCTAAAACTCTTGACTGGATACTGAGTTTACATATGTATAATTGTGTGCATGCATACAGTTTCAGGGAACTAGATGATTCTCTAAGGTATAACTTAATTTATCATCATCTGTTTGTTATATAGTTGTTAGAAAATAGGCAGCATGTCTCCCTGAAATTTGCAAGTGCTTTAATTTAGAAACCAGCATCGGAGCTAATATGAATATTGAAGCAATGGTATCTGAAGTCAGAATAGCTTTTGGAAGTTTCACTAAAACGATGCTATGTTGGTAACCATGAGTCTCTCCTCCCCGAGGAAGTGAATAAAGTCACTCTTTTATCTGTCAACTTGAAGCGACATAACATGTTTTATTTCATCCCACCCTATGTGTAATAATATTTTGTATTGGTAAGACCCAGCCTACTTTGAAAAGCAGACTTAAAGGAGAATGTCAGATCTGAGTGAGTTTTCTTTTTGGTTCCACAGAATGTATTTAATCGGCAACTCTGTCTAGAACATGATGAGAAGCTGGTATCTTATCTGTCTCTATTACGAGACATTGAAATGAGGACCAAACAGATTCAACCTCTGGACCTAAGTCTGGCAGAGCTACAAGATCTGCTGTGTCAGGCCAAGGTGGGTTCCCAGAGACTTCCCTGAGGCCCACCAGCTTGGGGAAATAGACTCTTCAGGAGGAAAAACATGTTCAAAAATACTACCATTTAAAGGAAACACACACAAAAAATAGATTGAAAAAATAGAACTGGAGATCTCTGGAGAACACCAGGAAACACTGGTCTCCCAGAAACCTGAAGCAGAAGAGACTCGAGGGAGGAGTTACAGCAGGAGGAAATACAGGAGGACTCAGTACAGTGAGGACTGAATCTGGATTTAGTGCCGGAGAGTCATTGGTGACCTTGATAAAAAACAGTGTTAGTGGGATCACAGGATATGAACAAGGTTACCATGAGAACAAATGGGAGGTTGGAAGGTGGGAGCAATTAATGTAAATCGTTCTTTACAGAAGCTTGGTAGTGCAGGTGAGGAGAGAGGTAGGAAACTAGCTGGAGGAGGTATGCTGAAAGAGGAATGTTTTGAGCAGATTTGGGGGCCAAAGAGAAAGAACCAATAGAAAAAGAGAATTCGTTAGGGGAGAGAAGAAGTGATAACTGATGGCATGAGATTCCTGAGGACATAAAATTAGACAGTCTTTAAAAAAAATTTTTTTTCAATGTTTTCTTTCTTTTTTTTTAAATGTTTTATTTATTTTTGAGAGAGAGAGAGAGAGAGCATTAGTAGGAGACGGTCAGAGAGAGAGGGAGACACGGAATCAGAAACAGGCTCCAGGCTCTGAGCTGGCTGTCAGCACAGAGCCCGACGTGGGGCTCGAACCCACGAACCATGAGATCATGTCCTGAGCCGAGGTCAGATGCTTAACCGACTGAGCCACCCAGGCGCCCCTGTTTTATTTATTTCTGAGAGTGAGAGAGAGAGTGAGAGAGAGAGCGAGAGAGAGTGTGAGCAGTGGAGGGTCAGAGAGAAAGGGAGACACAGAATCTGAAGCAGGCTCCAGGCTAGCTGTCACCACAGAGCCCGACGCGGGGCTCGAACCCACAAACCGTGAGATCATGACCTGAACCGAAGTCGGATGCTTAACCGACTGAGCCACCCAGGTGCCCCAAAACTAGACGGTCTTGAGATAGAGGAACCTGGAGGTCAAGACGTGACATAGGATTGGAGAAACAATGAGGACAGACTGTAAAGCTGAGCAGTTCTCTCAATATCCAGAGTATGGCCTCTGGGAGGGTGGCTGAAGGGCAGGTGAGGACAATGCTCAGAACCACCACGCTTTTCCACAGCTTATTTCTGGCTTATTTGCTGAGGATCAGAATATTGTAGACTGGCTGAGTGGGAAGACTTGGTTGGGATTTTTTTAATATTTTTTGGTTCTGTCCCCTTGGAAGTTGTAATGAAAGGGTCATTCTTTCATTTGACTTTCATATATATATATTTTTTTAAATGTCTATTTTTGAGAGAGACAGAGCGTGAGCACAGGAAGGTGGAGAGAGAGAGAGGGAGACACAGAATCTGAAGCAGGCTCCAGGCTCTGAGCTGTCAGCATAGAGCCCGATGCGGGGCTCAAACTCACAACCAGTGAGATCATGACCTGAGCTGAAGTCAGCACTTAACCGACTGAACCACCCAAGTGCCCCTTGACTTGTTTTGTGTCACCTTATATAAGGCTAATGACACTCTTAAAGAGGCATCAACTTGTAGCAGAAGGTGTACTACACTGAGTCAGGAAACCTGAATCCAAGTCCTGAGTCCATTTCTTATCAGTTGGGTGACCTCAGACTAAAATAAAGTAAAATAAAAAATAATATTTTCAAGTGCAGAGGCATCTCTTCTATAAATCTAGAATAATAATATCTACTCTGCCTACCTCAAGAATTAGTGATTGTGGTAACCAAACGAATGCACATAAAAACATTTTCTAAGTTGTAAAACGTGTAGGCATGAGGTGACAGAAAACTGTGTTCACAGTTGATTCCTAAATAGTAAGAGTTCTAGCCTTAATTTTGGAGGTAACTCCACTTTATCCCCTCAGGTATTAGACATTGAGCTAAAGGATCTGTCCACCTTGGTGAATCAGGAACTAGAGCATGTAAATCAGATTATCATCAGCCAGCCTCAAGAAGTCCCTGCTCAACTGTTAAAGGCTCTAGAGAAGGATGCCAAGAATCTCCAAAAGTCCCTCAGCTCTGTGAGTGACACCTGGAGTTCCAGACTACTACACCTCCAGAGTGCTGTGGAAGTCAAGAAGGTAGCTTCTTGTTTTTATTCACGAAGGCTGACAAAGTATGGGATGGCGAAAAGATTCTTATAGTCTAATTTGCCACTTATTTCTTAGACTAAAGTGTTAAGTCAGCGTGAACAGCTAGATGGCAGACTTCAAGATCTGAGAGCCTGGGTTGGCAATACCAATCTTATTCTGAACAGCAAAGAATATAACGATGACACCGACACGGACAGCCTGAATCAGTGTCTCCAGCAGTATGAGGTAGGCTCTCCATCCATTCTCAGGCGTGTTTTGTGTTTTAGTTGTTCTTTGAATTGTATCAGTTTGATTTTCCTGCCAAGCAAACGAGTGTCTCTCTTTCTTAGACTGGTTTTCCGTTTTAGATGTAAAGTCAGCTATGTTTAGTTTTTTAGGCTCTCATACCCTTAGAAACTCAGTGATTCTGGTTATTTCTCCTTTCAGCTATTCTGTGAGGGAGAGTCTACAGGATGGCCTATGATTATCAACTTCATCTTGTCTTGATAACTGAGCTTCTAGGCTCAGGCTAGCATCAGGTCCTTGTTTATAATTTTACACACACCAATTTCAGGAGAATTGTTGATCCATTGTTGAGAGTATGGCTTGGCAAACTTTTTCTATAAAGGGACAGATAATAAATGTTTTAGGCCTTGCTGGTCATATACAAATGGACCTTTTCTGTAGTAGTCATTCACCGTTGCTGTTGAAACATGAAAGCAGCTATAGACAGTACATAAATGAATGGTCATGGATGTGTTACAATAAAACTTTATTCACAAAAACAGATGATAGGCATATTTGGCCTGGGGGCTATTGACTGCCAACCCCTGATCTAGAGTGATGCTTTTCTTCTTGTTAAACCTTAAATTAATTGATTCTTTTTATAAGGAAGTGAGAGAAAGGTAAAGACTGAGATCTATAAGAACTGAGATGGGGTTTTTTTCCTCCCAACATTGTTCTTTGTTTATACTCAAGATAATATCAGATATACTCACAGTGGTTTATCCTCCTTCTGCTATGGATAGCATACTCCTTAATTTCTTTCTAAAGTCAGAGCAGAACTAAGTATGTCCCCTATTTCTGTTCCTGTTCCCCAGTCCTAAGAGAAGCAGGCATAAAGGTTTGTCCATGGTCAGGCTTCTTGTTTGCAACCCCATCCCTTTTTGTCTTGCAAAAGTTGACTTGCCGTCTTTGTTTATACCCTTTTATCCAAATATATCATTAGGGGAGTGAGTTTCAGACTTGATTTGTTCACTAACAGGAGTATTTAAGAGAAAAAAAAAAAGCAAGAGTGAAAAAAATTCCTGTGACATAGTATATGGTATAAAAACACAGAGCGTCTTCATGCACTGCTTTCCTCCCCTAGTTATAACTTAAAAACATGCCTTTATGGGAAGACTGTCATGGTCGAAGTCTTGTTTTCCTAATGACAGTTTCCCAAATCCATTTGTCACAGGTGAAGAAAGATACTTAGCTTGATGATAAGTAACCCAGAAGTCCTTTCCGTCTGCTCTGCAGGATTGCTGACTACTCTCGGTTTCAAAGTGACAGTGATGTAGATACCGTCATTGTTTTTATTGCAGTGTTAACCTGGCTGATGATCACTAAATGTTCATGGAAACTGCATGCTTTTAATTGTCTAAAAACAGATAAATGCTAGTGTTTAGGCAGGTTTTAGTGCTTTAAGGAAGCAATGGAACTGTTATATAAGAAAGTCTAGCTGTAGTATTTTACACTTTTAAAATGTACAAGCAACATTATTTACTCTCAAAATTATGTTTTAGTGAACCACAGACAAACTAAGTACTTTCTCACTTCTGACCTCCCAGTAACTCCCTGCTGAACAAATACAATAGATAATCGAATCTAAGAAAATACAATTAGATCTATCTCAGACCGGAAATTCATAATATATTCTCCAAACATTAAAAAAAATTTTTTTCCTTCAGATACCTGGGATGAACAGTAGTATCATTCTATTAACATAAATAATTAAAAGCTTACTGCATTTGGAAATCAAGGTGTCCGGTAAAGGAAACCTAATTGTAATATATGAGGAGTTTGGGGAGAGCAGAAGTGAGAGAGATTTCCTGTAGGTTGTTTGGCCCTAGAAATTATCAGTTATCAATTATAAAAATATAGCAAAATTAACCGCTCTTTAATGTTGACTCTTTGATTAAAACCAACAGATTCTGCTTTGATAGAGAATTAGAAGTTTTATTTTTATTTATTTGTTTTTTTTAGAAGTTTTATTTTTATTTATTTTATTTTTTTTCATTTCCTCACTTAGGATTTGAAGCAGCCCATGGCTGACAAGAAATCTCAGCTGGATGCTCTTGCGTTTGATATTCAGTTCTTTATCTCCGAGCATGCCCAGGACTTCTCCCCTCAGCAAAATCGACAGATGCTGAGGCTTCTGAATGAACTGCAGAGGTCCTTCCAAGACCTTGCGGAGCAGACCACCGCTCAGATGGATGACTTGCAGGGCCGTTTTCAACAAATGGAGCAGGCAGCCCAGGTCAAGGTCAGACTGAACCAGCGGCTGGGCTCACTTTGTCTTTTGGGGTATCCTCTGTCCTTGAGATTTCTGGCCAGACTCCATCCATCATGATTCTAGGAGGCTGCGTTTACCAATTTTGAAATTTCATGTCCTCCAGGCCAGTTTGGTTCTGGTCTAGGGGGCAGCTGTTCTGGCTGTTTTTCTTGCCATGTTTTTGGTTTTATGTGTGCGTATGAGAGAATACATGTGTTTACCTCTGTATGCATGTGCAAGTAATTTCTTTTTAGTGAGACTCTACCCTCACTGTGCCTCATTGTTTCTGACTTTCAAACGAAAGTTGTATCTCTAGCCCTTGTTTCTCCTCCTTTCTCCCCCGGCAGTCTTTTGAGGGCCATTAGGAACATTTAGGTACTCTGAACTCTTGAGAAGAATGGTTTTGAAACGAGTTTTATTCTGGGCCTTTTCATNGCTTTTCAAATGATTGATAGCAATATTCCTTGAACACCTTCAGTCAGCTGGCAAATTTTTATCAGAATCATATTAATTTTTTAGCATGTTAAAAATAATAATTATTTTCTAGCACCTTTCTTCACACTCTAGTGCCTAGTGCTCATTCAATTATGGAAAACAGTGTAGAATCAGCATTGTTACATTTTGAAACCAAACCAACCTACCACTGTCCATCACAACCCTCTTGCAAAACTCAACATAATTCCATTAATGGTGACATCATAACCTAAAAATACCAAGAATGATGCTTATGCCATTTTTGCTGTTTGAACACTAAGTTGGAATTCAACGAGATGCTATTAGAGTGTCATTATCACCAGCAATCTGTCTCAGGGTCGCCTTTATTAAATATTGTGCAAAGTCAAATTGAACTTTTGAGTTAGGCCTAGAGAAAATTAGGTTGGTCAATTCCATATGCCCCCCATTACTGCTTAGCTACTCCAACTGCATTGAAATAGAAATAAAATACTAATGAAACCCTTTAGGTTACTGTCCAAATCTGAAAATTTGCCATGTCCTCACTTGGGAATTTATATAGCATGGTATAGTTTGTGAATAATTAATAAAATATTATTGGTCTGAGCCACTTTAAGACATAGCCCGAATCCAGGGCATGCTGCAGAGCTGCAGCAGGTGGTAGAACTGCATGTGAACATTCTCTCTGAGCACATAATTAATTCCACAATGTTTATTAACCTTGTTATTGTCAGAAATGCTCTGCTTCTCTCTATATTTGCCCTGAATGCATGTGTATGTCTGTGTGTTAACTTGTTTGCTTTGCTTTTTTCAGATTCAGTCTGCACCCATCCTAACCCATGAAGATCCCGTTTTACAGCTGAAGAGCTCTTAGGAGTTTTCTTCCAGAGCCCTTCTATTTGTCCTAAAGAGGGGGAGAGAGGGCCAATTTGGGCACCTGTTTGTAAGTGCAGGTGACTAAAACACCATCAGAAGGTAGAAACTGGTGGAAAACGGTTGTAGAAGGATGGTCAGGAGAACACATCATGCTCAATGGCTCAATTAGGTGCTTCAGTGTCATGCAGCCAAGATGAGATCTGGAGAAAGGATCAGACACAGAAACATATTCCCTCCCTCCCCCTGGGCCTGGCTTTTCTCTTTGATATCAATGTAGATACCTAAAGGACTGAGCAAGTTGCTATTCTTGGGCAGTTTCCTTCTCAAAATAGCCAAGCCCCTCATGCCTGGCATGTAATCATTCCATTTAATGGGTGTCTGCATCTGTGAGACATCTGATTTATAACGTCAGCTCAATTATTAAGAAGCTCAGTTAGTGTATGAATTATCCAGTTTCTTGATTTTTTTTTCCTCCTCCTAATCCAGTCCTTCTAATTTGCCATATTTTAACTTAGTACGTAGCATATCTTCCAGTTCTGGTGGAGGAATTGATCATAACCACTAATTTGTTTGTCACCATTATCATCTATGAATTTGAAGCATCTGGGCTCTCTGTTCTCCATTTCCATGGATAATTACAGCAGTCTGGCAAAGGAACTCCAAACCAAAACCTGGGAGCATTCTCACCTGAAATTATTCCAGACTATTGACCTATTGCTCAGCAGACTGTCCAAATGAGGGGAGCTTTCAGAATATGACTTCTGTGCTTTTTCCTGTTCTAGTCTCTCACCGACTTTTCCATCCTTAAGACATAACCTTCCTGTTTTATATTTCAGGGAGTTATCTTGTATTTGTAAAATGAGAATTCTTAATTATCTCTCGGCCCCTTTGCATTTTAATTAGACCCTGCAGAAACAACAAAGTACCTGTTACCAGAAACTGGAGGATCTTTGCAACTGGGTAGGACAGGCAGAAAGCACATTGGCAGGCCACCAAGGTAGAGCCACCCAGCACGATCTGTCTGCTTTGCAGAAGAACCAGAGTGACTTGAAGGTCAGTATGAGTTAATTCATTCTTCTCATTCCTTCAGCAGATATTTATAAAGGCTTGCTATGTGCCAGGCACAGTGCTTAGTGCTGGCAACATAATGGTAAATATCCATGTTCTCATGAAACTTACGGTCTAGTGGGAGAGACAGACATTACACAGATCATCACAGAAACAAGCATGCAACTATGGTAGGGATAAAGGATAAAGGGGAAAAAAAAAGGGCGCCTGGGTGGCTTAGTTGGTTAAGCGTCTGACTTTCGCTTAGGTCATGATCTCGCGGTTCGTGGGTTCGAGCCCCGCGTCGGGCTCTGTGCTGACTGCCAGCTCAGAGCCTGGAGCCTGTTTCAGAGTCTGTCACTCCCTCTCTCTCTGACCCTCCCCTGCTCATGCTGTCTCTCTCTCTCTCTCCTAGAAATAAAACATTAAAAAAAAATTTTTATTAAAAAAAAAAGGATAAAGGGATAAAGGAAAAGTTACACAAGAATATATAATAGCCAGACCCAATCTTGTCTAGGATGTCAGAAAATATTACTTTGAAAAAGTGTCACTTAAACTTTGAGACAGGTTTATAGAAGTTATTGCAAAAGGCATGGAAGGAGGACGAGAATATACCAAGTACAACATACTCAAGAACTGAAAGGAAGCTAGTTTGGTTGGACTGCAAAGAGTAAAAGGAAGATTAGTGAACGCTGGGAGGCGGGACCCATATCTTGCTGGGCCTTCTAGGCCACATTAAGAATAAGGAGTGCTGGGATGCCTGGCTGGCTCAGTTGGTAGAGCATGTGACTCTTGATCTTGGGGTAGTGAGTTGAAGCCCCATGTTGGCTATAGAGATTATTTTAAAAAAAGAAAAAGGAGATATATAACCAAGAGAGTATAAGGGACAAACCAAGCCTTGACTCAGCTGGAATCCTACTGTCAAGTCCTCTTTATAGAAGAATGATCTCTTTGAGGGTAACTCATCCCAGAATAAAAATCATGTTTGTGGGGAGTCTCCTCTTTTGTCTTTATCAAATGTTTGCTTAGAAATTTAAATTTTCCTTAGAAAATTAAATATTAGAAAATTTCTTAAGTACAAAAATATCTTAATAAGTTACTATTTGCACTGGTTTAGACCTAAATCTTTTTTTTTTTTTTAATGTTTTTTTATTTATTTCTCGGAGAGAGAGAGAGACAGCGTGAGCAGGGGAGGGTCAGAGAGATAGGGAGTCACAGACTGAAACAGTCTCCAGGCTCTGAGCTGGCAGTCAGCACAGAGCCCGACGCGGGGCTCGAACCCACGAACCGCGAGATCATGACCCAAGCGAAAGTCAGACGCTTAACCGACTAAGCCACCCAGGCGCCCCGGTTTAGGCCTAAATCTTAAAGCAGATCACAGTCAGAACACATCTGGTGCAGGTGTGTGTCGTACTAGCCATTCCATCTTTGTACCGTTAGCAGTCTTAGAAGTAACACTGAAGTCTCTGCCATCCCTGTGTTCATGTGTTAAGGATTTACAGGATGACATTCAGAATCGGGCCACCTCATTTGCCAGTGTTGTCAAAGACATTGAAGGGTTCCTGGAAGAGAACCAGGCCAAGCTGAGCCCCCACGAGTTGACAGCTCTTCGGGAGAAGCTTCATCAGGCTAAGGAACAGTATGAGGCTCTCCAGGAACGAACACGGGTGGCCCAGAAGGAGCTGGAAGAAGTGGTGACGTCAGCCGTACAGCAGGAGACTGAAAAGGTAACCAGACTGCTTTGATACTTGGTATTTTTCAAAAATGAAAATTTTGGTACCTGGCAAATAAGTAAAAGGTATATAATGAGGGGAAACTCATTGTCTTACAGACAACATAGAATCATGAAAAGGGGTTACTTTGAGGCTGGTCTGTGAGTCATATATGTATGTATATATGTATTTACAATTTATTTATTTATTTTGAGAGACAGAGCATGGGAGTATGGGAAGGGCAGAGAGAATCCCAAGCAGTCTCCTCACTGACAGCAGGGAGCCCAATGTGGGGCTCGAACTCACGAGCTGAGAGATCCTGACCCAGGCACCCCCGTCAAAATTTATTTTTATAAGACGCATCCTGAAGGACTTTAAGTCAGGAATAGTTGTAGGAAGTTCATACCACCTACCCCACCCCCCAGGGAAAAAAATATTTTTTGCTATCTGTGTACTCAGTACTCTAATTGAAAAATGTTGGAAAGAGCTTAGTGAAGAAGGATAGTACACTGGGGAAGAAAGAGCAAATGGCATATTTCCAACATGAATCTAAATTGATGATCCAACAGAGCTAGGGGGAAATATGTGGGGAGTCTTAGTGTGCCACAGCTATAAATTCAGTGCAGGCTGTGGCACTGGTACAAGCCTGGGAGAAGGTAAAGTCTCAAAAGGCTGTCTGCACCCTCCTCAGCACCGGCAGGTTGAATTAGCATCCTTTATCTGGCCGTGGACTCTGACACTAATGGAGGAGGTGGAGAATGGGGAAAAGAGAAATAAGTTACCTGATGGAGAATTCTGAAATACATGAATGTTTAATAAATTAGAATACTTGAACAGTCAGAAAATGGAATTTGAAAGGCAAATTTTAGCACTCTGTGCTCTGTTTGGCAGAGAAGAGGATGGGAGAAGTCTGCGTTTCCCTTAGGGAAGGGCAGCAAGTAATTGAGTGTGACTGTGCTGTTTCTGACCCTACCAAGCCAGGGTATCATTTCCACACACCTAGAAAGGATTCCATGAAGCTTTTCTGGGAAGCCAGGATTAAATCCTCTCTTAAAGCCCTTTTAAATTCTGGAATTTGCGACCCGTGCGCTGCCCCCTACTCACTTTTTTTTTTTTTTTAAGCAATGAGATGTAGACAAAATCTAGAGATTGTTTTAAGTAAATGTTTTTCAACAGATTTAGAAGAAGCTCATTCTTTTTTGTGGATGCAAACACTGTTTATAGTCTTAGAGCTTCTCTTCTTTAGCATAGAAGTCTCACCTTTTTACTTAACTTATGCTTGTATAGTTGAGTATACCTTCTCACTAAACCTCTTCTGTGGCTTTCAGAGTAAAGCAGCAAAGGAACTGGCAGAGAACAGGAGTAAGATTGATGCTCTCTTGGATTGGGTGGCTGGAGTGGGATCGATGGAGCAGCTGTCCGGAGCTGGCCTGGGGAAAAGAGCCACGGATACCACTGACGGCCACAGGGGGGTGAATCAAGCCCCAGAGGAGCTGGACAAGCAGTGTGAGAAGATGAAGGTGAGGAGGATATTAGCTTGTCCTCACTATGCTGGGAGCTCTCTGCTGCCCCAGGCAGGTCACCGTAACCTCTTTGCCTCTAAACCCGTGAGCACTTCTCAGTTCATGCCTTCTTTGATGCCTCAGCACCTTTGACACTGTTGAAATACTTTGTGCCTTGATTTCCGAAGCAGGACTCTGCCCTGGTAATCCCTTTTCCTTTCCTCTGGCCAACTTGTGAAATACTTATGTGCTTCTAGGTTGTGGCCTAAGCCTGTTCTCCTCTTTCAGAATATACTTCCCTTGGGTAATTTCATCCACTATGACACTTCAGTTACTATTTATACTAGTGAATTCCATGTATGTATTTGTCTCCAGCCTAAATGCCTGTGCTGAGATTCAAACCAGTACATAAATTCATCTGCCTATTTGTAACTTGGAACCACAAACAACTCAACCTCAAAAGTGGATCTCCTGTTTCCTGTAACACCTCTCCCCAATCAGATGTGTTCTCCTTCCTCTACTCCCATGTAATTGCTTGAACTAAACCATCCTGGGCTCCTTTCCCTCTCCTTTCTCACCCTTGCTCTAAAATGCTATATCCCTGATTAATCCTTTTAATGGCCGCCTATTGCCCTCAAGAAACCATTCCTGTGACTATTTATCTCTTACTCATTTATTCATAATTCAGCAAATATTGAGCACCTGCTATATATCAGGCACTGGAGATAAGCCAATGAACCAACCAAATGAACCGTCTCCTAGGATATTAACTGGCATATGCAAGCATATTATATTGCATGATTGAAAAACAATATGTTTAGGGAACTCAGAAAACACGTGGATTACCCATTTTAGTAGTGATATCTTTATAGCAAAGAAAATTTGCCTTAGCTAGAAGTCTTCTATTGAACGGCCTCTGTGAGTCATTGCTGTATTTTTTATTAGTAGGATTTTTGCCTCCTGTGTGCTACTTCTATGCTCCATTGTAGATTGTCCCCCAAAGCTGTGGCAGTCTCATAACAGCACAGAGCAGCAATGGTTCTGCTGTCACAAGGAGCTTCCTGATACTGACCAAGAGGCATTTCCATCCCAAGAAGGAGATTCATGGGTGGATGAGAATGGGGACATCTGGGGGGTGTACAGACAAGCTATGGTACTGCCCCTTACTATCTATTTGAGAAGGAAATATTTGTCACCCCAGCTTCCCTGAGGTGACATTGGAAGCTAATGCTATCAGGTTGCTGATCCAGGTTGAAACTGGATAATATTCTGGAAAAAACTAGGCTGTTGCCCTGATCCTAGGGAGTTGCATAAACTGTAGATAGGCAAGAACACTGACTGAACTCCCCCTGTTGTCTAATAGACTCAGGAAGAACATTTTAAACAACAAAACAAAACAGCCACACTCCCTAAAATAACTTAAATTCCATCAAAATAGAAAAAGGTCCATGTGTAAGCATGTAGACATAGCACATACAAAGAAAAAATACAAATTACGTATGCTATCCAGAAATACATTTTACTGTCACTAAAATGTAAATTGTTTATTTAATGAATTTTCCAAGAGCTTTCCTAGTTGGGACAGTCTTCATGGATATGTAAGTGACATATTTCATAGCTAAATATTTACAATTTTTATACTGTCATATGTGTGGTTTATCCAACTTACTCTCCCCTTCCATTAATGAGAGTAGTTTTCAGCTGGGCATTTGTGCCTTCTCTTAGGCTTAGGATGGCTTAGTAAAGAGATCCAGACTAGAGTCTCAGTTTGTCCCTTAACTGTCTGGGTGACCTTAGTCAAGACATGTAACATCTTTCTGTTTATCAACTATTCTAATATCTTTAATATAGATATTATATTGTCTGCCTACATGGCAGATTGCATCTGGAATCACTTGAGATAATACATCAAAATCTCTTTGAAGCTGTAAGATCTTTTATGTGTCAGTTCAGCTGGGATTAGTATATGGCATAATCCTTAGAGTGAGAGATACTGGTGGTTTTTTGAGCAGCCGGAAAAGTGGACTATTAAGATCTTTCTCTACTTCCAGCTGTAGATAAAACCAAATTCTTGTGTTATCCTTGCTGATTGTCCTTTGCTTTGGGGGATTTTTTGCCAGGCCCGTCACCAAGAATTGCTGTCTCAGCAGCAAAATTTCATCCTGGCCACCCAGTCCGCTCAGGCCTTCCTGGACCAACAAGGCCACAACCTCACCCCCGAGGAACGCCAGGTGCTAGAGGACAATCTCAGAGAGCTAAAGGGGCAATATGCCACTTCCCTGGCCCGGTCGGAGGCGGAGCTGAAGCAGGTGCAGACACTTCGCGACGAGCTGCAGAAGTTTCTGCAGGACCATCAAGAGTTTGAGAACTGGCTGGAGCGGTCGGAGAGAGAGCTGGAGAACATGCATCAGGGAGGCAGCTGCCCCGAAGCCCTTCCCTCCCTGCTGAAGCGACAAGGCAGCTTCTCAGAGGATGTCATTTCCCACAAAGGAGACTTGCGATTTGTGACCATCTCAGGACAGAAAGTTTTGGACACAGAAAACAGCTTTGAGGAGGGTAGAGAGGCATCAGCAACTGAAAGCTTAGTGAAGGGCAAATTGAAGGATGCAACAGAAAGATACACTGCTCTCCATTCAAAGGTACTGAGAGGTTCCTGACAACTTTTATCATTAAAAACTTTCTAACCAAGAAATACATATATAAATGTGTATATATTTATATACATATATATTATTCATTGTTCTTTATGTACCAATAACATTAAGTAGGTGTGGGAGAAAATTGCTGTGGGAAAAAAAAGTTACTATTGAAAGAATAAATTCCATTTTTCTTTGCTTGGAAAAAAAAAAAAAGAACCTCAGGATATAGTGAATGAACTGACTTGTATATTGACCACAGGCAGAATGTGTTTATGAGCTCTGCAAAAATGCAGAATGTGGAGGCCCATGGGCTAATGCCTTGGTCCCAGCAGTATCAGGGGAATATCTCACTGTGGTAGGGGAGGTGGAGGTACTCACCTTCCTGTATCCTGACCAGCAAACATGGGTTCCCAGGAGATAAAGTATAGGGGAAACTTGAGCCACGTACATAGTCTTTATTCCTAGACAGAGCATCTAGGGTAAATCCTTACCTTCTTCCCAATCAGAGAACTCCCATTAGCTCCCAAGATGTAGAATCCAGTCAGTTCTTCTTACCTGTATTGTGCATTTTGCCATCTCTGACCTCACCAAAAGGAATACTTTTTGTACCTCCTAGTCCCTGCCTTTGCCTGCAACCTGGTGTGCATTTCTTTGGTGGCTTGCCATACAACTCATTAAATCTTCACAGGCCTGTAATAAAGTTGGGGTGAATAGTATGGATCAAAGAGCAGAGGCCCCACTTGTAGAAGATGGTTGCTACTTACCTGTCTGTGGAGTCCCCAGCACTACCCTTAATTGTAGCTCTAGTGAGATCCCCATAACAAAGCCAGGCTTTTCTTTGGACTGCACCTACCCAGGAAGCTGCTGCCTCTAGCCTGACCTTGCATAAGCCTGCTTTCCCTCTTTTCTCTGGCACAGTGTACACGATTGGGCTCTCACCTGAACATGCTCCTAGGCCAGTATCAGCAGTTCCAGAGCAGTGCCGACAGCCTGCAGACATGGATGCGGGCTTGTGAGGCCAATGTGGAAAAGCTCCTCTCAGACACTGTTGCCTCTGACCCTGGGGTCCTACAGCAGCAGCTTGCAACAACAAAGGTAGGCAGGGACACAGGCTGTTCTAGCGCATGGGTGGGGAATACCCCAAGGTAAAGCAAATACTCCCAGAGGTTAAAGGTGGTGGTTGTGATGCCTCAGACAAGATCTGGTTCCTAAAACACTAAATTCTAACATTTGTGGGTTCAGATAAACAGCGTTATTCTTCGTAGCTCCAAATAACATCATGCTGAGTAGCTCCCGGTTCCTAGAACTGGCTTTGATTACTCAGAGGTTTTACTTTTGGCCTTTTTCATGGACGAGCAGCAGTTGCAGGAAGAATTAGCTGAGCACCAAGTACCTGTAGAAAAGCTCCAAAAAGTAGCTCATGACCTCATGGAAATTGAAGGAGAGCCAGCCCCAGACCGCAAGCACGTGCAAGAAACTACAGGTATGAAGCAGCAATAACAATAATAATTAAGCTCCCTTAATTCCTAGTTTGTACCACTGTTCTGTAATACAGCTCCCTGTATTGTGTGAGTATCTCTGGTGCCCTCAAGGGGCTGAGGATACAAATGGCAATAGCTCACCCTTGAATGAGCTTTGTCCCTGCACCATTGACAGCCTTTGCATCTGGTTCCAACTCCTTCATTCTGCTTTCTAGCCATGCCCTTCTTCTTTCCTTTCCCAGGTAAACTAGTCATTTCTTCATTACTTCACCCCAGAAGTTTTCCCTGTGGTTTAGCTGCTAACATTTATTTGAGTGCTTAGCATGCGTGATGAAATCTTACTCAAACTTTAGGCTGTACCTGAGAGGTTACTTCCTTTGTAAAGTCCTGACTACCACCTCCAACCCTTAAAGAAATAAAAGATAAGAAAGAATTATTCTTCCTTCAGGCTTCTCTAGTATATTACTCCTTGCATCAGTATAGCACTTAACAGCTTTATTTTTGTGGTTAATTGTGATGTGCCTTTTGCTGCCTATGCTTGCTTTTATGGTCTTTAGTTTGCAGAAGGAAAGGACTCATCTTAACGGTCTTCAGTTCTCAGCATCCAGCACAATTTCTGGTACTTAGTAGGTGCTAAATAAATAGTGCATTGTGAATTTGGCTCAAATATAAATTCACTTTAAGCTTTTTCCTTCTTTTTGTCATAATGTCTGTTATTATAGTAATTAACACGTGCAACTTAAATACATCCTTTTTAAAAGCACAACACAAAAATAGTGTCCACACTCTTCTTATGGCCCTCATTTTCCAGATTCTATACTCAGCCACTTTCAGAGCCTCTCCGGTAGCCTGGCTGAGCGCTCTGCTCTGCTGCAGAAGGCAATTGCCCAATCTCAGAGTGTCCAGGAAAGCCTAGAGAGCTTGTTGCAGTCCATCAGGGAAGTTGAGCAAAACCTGGAAGAGGAGCAGGTGGCATCACTGTCATCAGGAGTCATCCAGGAAGCCCTGGCCACTAACATGGTGAGACCGATGCCCCAAGAGTTATAAGACTTAGCGATGATGATTAATCCACATAAAGATATTTCTACCCAATTTCCAAACCATTGTTAAGCTCGAGGAAAAGCAGTGCTCCAAAGTCTCTGGTAGAATGGGGTGGAGAACCAAGGGGATGGGTTGTGTGGTCTGATCACAGAGGCTAGTTGCAATCCAGCCCTCTTTGAGGAGGTGAGCATGTAATTATGAGAAGTTTATTGGTTTGTGGCTCAGATATCCTAGGATAACTGAGCCAGGAACTAACAGACACATTTTTGGTGACAGAAACTGAAGCAGGACATTGCTCGGCAAAAGAGCAGCCTGGAGGCCACCCGTGAGATGGTGACTCGGTTCATGGAGACAGCAGACAGCACCACGGCTGCAGTGCTGCAAGGCAAACTGGCGGAGGTGAGCCAGCGCTTCGAACAACTCTGTCTACAGCAGCAAGAAAAGGAGAGCTCCCTAAAGAAGCTTCTTCCCCAGGCAGAGATGTTTGAACATCTCTCTGATAAGCTGCAGCAATTCATGGAAAACAAAAGCCGGATGCTAGCCTCTGGAAATCAGCCAGATCAAGATATTGCACATTTCTTCCAGCAGATCCAGGTGAGAATATATCTGCCAAACTGGCAGAACAGAGAAAAGAAGGGCAAGGAGGGGACCAGCATTCACTGAGCCCATAATATGTCAGTCAATGTAGTGGAAACTTGGCCTGCATTATCTTAAAGAATTATGACAACTGCCTGTAAACTAGATACTGTTTGTTCTTTTATTGTTTGTCCTTTTATGTTTATAAAAACATAGCTGAGATTTATTTTTCACTCATTCTGCACGTTCAACCCAGATCAATAGGGCTACTTAGCCTGTCACGGTCATTCAGGGATTCAGGTTCACGGGAACTTCATCCTGCCATATGCCTTCATGACTACCACTGTAACAGGGAATAGTCATATCAAATCCATTCACATTTCATTAGTTAAGGCAGGTTCCACACCTGGCTCTTAAGGGGGTAGAGAAATGTATTCCTACCATGTACGTAGTTGGTGCAGAGTTGGAAATATTTGGTGAAGAGTGTCACGTACCACAGATACAAGAGCAGGATTGTAGGTCATAGCATATGCCTAAACTTAATTTGACCAAGTAGTGGCCACCTTGGCTGATTCTCTGATGAAGTTGAGTGTATTTTTATACATTTGAGAGATTTTATTTGTAAACTGTTGGTTCATGGCCTTTACTGTTTTCTGTCAGGAGTTTGGTTTTTGGTGTTTTTTTTTTTTGAGGGTTTTTTTTTTTTGAGTTTTTTTGAGTTCTTTCAACTTATAAGAGTTCTGTATCAGGGAGATTAATTATTTTTATGTGGTATGTTGAAAATCTTTTTTCAGGGGCGCCTGGGTAGCTCAGTCAGTTAAGCAACCGACTTCGGCTCAGGTCATGATCTCATGGCTCATAGATTCAAGCCCCGCATTGGGCTCTGTGCTGACAGCTCAGCCTAGAGCCTGCTTCCAATTCTGTCTCTCCCTCTTTCTCTGCTCCTCCCCTGCTTGCAGTCTGACTCTTTCTCAAAAAAATAAATAAACATTTTAAAAGAGTTTAAAAAAAAAAATCTTTTCACAGTTTTGTCCTTTGTCTTTGCTTCTAGTGTTTTTGGCCATGTAAGAGGTTTTTATATTTTTACGCAGTAAACTTTATCACTGTTTATTGAACACGCATTTTTGGTTATAATTTGAAAGCCTTTTGCCACACACAGGTTTGAAGGAGTTCACCCGTGCTTGCTTCTAGAACTTGTATGGTTTCTTTGATTCATTTTTTTACATTTGAATCTTTTCACATTTTAAGTTTATTCTATGATACAGTGCATAGTATGAATCCAAGTTGATCATTTTCTGAAGGTCTATCTAGTTGTTCCCAATTTCATTTCTTTGAAAAGTCCATCTTTTCCTCAGTGATTTGAGAGGTCATCTTTATCATATATAGTATATCCATACAGACTCAAATCTATTTCTGAATTTTCTGTTCTTCTTTGCTGGTCTGTCTGTTCATATACCATGGCATACTGGTTTTTATTCTCGAGGCCTTATGGTATATTTTAATATCTAGTAGGGCTAGTCTTTTCTTTCTTGCTTTCTTTCAGGATTTTTCATAACTTTTAATTGTATATTTATTTTTCCATGTGAATTTTAGAATCAATTTTATTAGTCATAGGGGGAAAGTTGGTAGTCTTATTTGGGTCATGTTAAATTTATTTATTCATGCATGCAAATGTGCACACATATACATGTACATACATATCTTTATGGATGTCTTTTCATTTATTGAGGTATGCTTTTGTGTATATCAGAAATATTTTAAAAGTTTTATTCATAAAGGTTACTATTGTATTAGATTACTTCATTGATTAATTGTATTATTGGTTCTCTTGGGGGTTTATAAGTATACTTCATATAATCTGCAAACGTAGTTTTACCTCTTTTCAGATGTTTATGCCACAGGTTGTTTTAACTCAATCACTTTGACAAATATCTTCAATACAGTGTTAAATAATAGTGGAGAGAGTATGTTTGTCTTGTTTTGTAGAAGAAATAGGCTATGGAAGCTCAAAGAAGTTTAATAGCTTAAAATCACAACCATGATTGGTTTTCAAGAATCTTTTTGACTCTTTGGGGCGCCTGGGTGGCTTAGTCGGTTAAGCGTCCGACTTTCGCTTAGGTCATGATCTCGCGGTTCGTGGGTTCGAGCCCCGCGTCGGGCTCTGTGCTGACTGCCAGCTCAGAGCCTGGAGCCTGTTTCAGTCTGTGACTCCCTCTCTCTCTGACCCTCCCCTGCTCACGCTGTCTCTCTCTCCTAGAAATAAATAAAACATTAAAAAATTAAAAAAAAGAAAGCTTTAAAAAATAAAAAAAAAATAAAAAAAAAAAAAGAATCTTTTTGACTCCAAAAATCTCCATTCTTTTCACTCTGTCCTGCTGCCTCCCAAATCTTTGAACATTTATTTAAACGAGACAAGACTCCTTTTAAATTCCTAGCCATTCTCAGGTGGATTCGAGAAATCCTCCATATTTATTGCTGTAATTGATCCAGAGAGGATGCCTCTTTTTTTGTTTTGTTTTTTTCCTTCAGATTAGAGGGAACTTGTCCCAGATTTAAAGTAGCTGTCTTTTATTTTTTGAGTATACGTATTTATAATGATGAGAGGATTTACTTCATTTCCTTGTTTGCTTAACAGGAGCTGAATTTGGAAATGGAAGATCAACAGGAGAACCTCGAGACTCTTGAGCACCTGGTCACTGAACTGAGCTCCTGTGGCTTTGTACTGGACCTCTCCCAGCACCTGGACAGGGTACAGAACCTCAAAAAGGACTTCACAGAGCTACAGAAGACAGTTAAGGAAAGGTGAGTTTTCATATGTGTTGGTCAATTTGGGGAGCTAGTTTTTTCTTGCTGTTGAATGAAATGATTTTCTTTTCTTCCTTCAGTAGAAAAGGTGGGCATCAAGCACTCTGCTACTAAGTCATAGGATTTGAAAAGTGTGCCTTTCAGGCAAAGCTATTCAATCTACATGGTCCTTAGTGGTTTTCTATTACTAAGTAATGAATTCCTTCTTAGTGTTGGGGCTCAGTTCCCCTCTGTACCAATCAAAAGCCCAGTCACCTGGACCCAACAGAACAAATTTGGGACAGCAAGTATGATTGTGGCAGGATTTGAAATAAAGACAAAAATTGGAGGAGACTTTCCAGATGTAATTAAGGGTTACATTGACTCTTTCTTTCTCTGCTTGTTTTGACCACATTTAAGTTGCTGTTTTGGAGGAGTGTCTGGATTCTTCTTTTAAGGCAAACATGGGAATATATGACAAGGGTAGCTGATTTCAGATTATCAGCTGACTGTTAAAAAGTCATGATTCCACTAGAAAACCTCATGTGGGTTTAGGAGCTTGATAACACTTCTTCTCTTGGTTTAGCCATATATGTAATCTTGATTTGGCCGGTGACTGCCTTGAGGAAAGTGGCCAGAGAAAAGCACTCACTGAAAACAATACCGTAAATAGTGGGTTATTTAGTGGAGAAAGGGGGACAAAGGCCAGAAGGCCTCTTTTTCCTCAGTGCTCAGGGCCATTTAGCTGTATGAAGAACCAGGATCTCTGGCTTAAAGTCTGATAGATGTGGCCACTTCCGAAACTTAATTTCAAAATTGAATTCTCCTTTCTCCTTGGTTTATTTTATTCGTTTGTGTGCGCAAACCGACTTCTTTGAGACTCAGTTTCAGCATCATCCTTGCTAAGGGGATTAGCATTTGAATTAGGCTTTGAAAGAGTCAACTACCTAAAAAGTGGCAGAGCTGGACTTCACATCCAAAGCCTACATTCTTTCCATTGTATCATAGCACCTAAATAGCAGGCTCCTTTCAGTTTCTCTGGCTTTCACTTCAGCCTGGAGTAAGATTGAGGACTCCTCTCCCCAGAAATGTCCAAACAAGGGCAACAGATTCCTTAGTTTGATGCTCTCTTACATTGTATGTGGTGGTTTAGCCAAAGCTGCTGTGGAAAAGATTATGGGAGGGAAAGGCCCTGTAAGGAAAAGCTGCCTAGAGTCCCAGAATGAGTGTAGTTTTAGTTCAAGTTGACCTCTTTATGAAGCTTAGTCTGGCAAATAACAAAATGTCTTCATTGACAGAGAGGAAGATGCATCATCTTGTCAGGAGCAATTGGATGAATTTCGGAAGCTGGTTAGGACGTTCCAGAAATGGCTGAAGGAAACAGAAGGAAATATTCCACCTACAGAGACTTTCATAAGTACTAAAGAGCTGGAAAAGCAGATTGAACACCTGAAGGTAGGTGAACAAAAAGGAGCTCCAGGAACCAGGCTAGACATCTGTTTGGAAGCTTGTGTGGACTGATCTCCACCTGTGGTGGGGAAGTGGTGTGACAAGTTTAAGTTATCCACCTGCATCATCAGAATAGAAATCCCTCCATTTTCTTCATGTGATTCCCACCTACCCCTACCCCAGCCCTGAGCACTAGAACATCTCCAATTTAAAAACCAAAACTTGCATAGCTCAGTCAGATGAGTGTCCCAATTCTTGATTTTGGTACAGGTCATGATCCCAGGGTCATGCGATTGAGCTCTGGGTCAGGTTCTGTGCTGAGCACGGAGCCTGCTTAAGATTCTCTTCCGCTCTGCTCCTCTCCCTAGCACGCCTGCTCTCTCTCTCTCTCTCTCTCTCTTTCTAAATACATATGTATATATACATAACGTATATACCAAAACCACAAAAGTAACCTGGGGGAAATAACATCTATAAAGTTTCAGCTGTTTCTCAGAGGCCTCCCATGCTGTGGTGGGTCGTAAAAGAGATAGTTGTCAAAGTGCAATCCTGGAGAAATTTACACTCTCACTGTGTGTTTGGGAATTAGGTATGTGTGAGCCAGTGACTAGATATATGATCAGCAAATTGAGGAAAGAAGAACTATCTCCACAATCAGGTGGAGAATCAGGTGGTTGGAAGGTACCTTCCAGAGTAGGATCAACCTTTCTCCGATCCCCTGCAGAATCCTTTCTTTGATTTAGTCATTTGGCCTCTGCTGCACCTCTAATACATCTCTTCTTTTTGGTGACACCAAGCCAGTCTGCCTCCAATTAGTTCTCATGCATTCTCCTTATTAGTAAAGCAAGATTTATCTCAAGCTAGATGACAGGGAAGAGTTTGGTTCCTTTCACAGAGAGCGTTCCAGGAATATTTGCTATAGGGAATTCCCTAGGGCAGAGGCTTCCCAATTTCTTGGTCCATAGTGCCCTTAGTGTTTCAAGAAATTTTTCACAATACCTCAAGGCAAAAAAAAAAAAAAAAAAAAAAAAAAAAAAAA
>NW_027528276.1:4036972-4054828 GCF_008692635.1 Crocuta crocuta
CCCAAAAAAAAAAAAAAAAAAAAAAAAAAAAAAACGAAACAGGAAAGGAAAAAACCCTAAAAAACCTCACTTGCTGCGTGGTTAGATCTAAAGAACTTATTAGTAGTTGTTCATATGGTGCCCAACAGATGTCACTATATTGCCCTCAAAAATTTAAAATATCCTGTGAATTGATGCATCGTCTGCAAACTGTGGCTCTTTGGAATCAAGAGTGATTAATAAAAGGATTGATACCTGTGAATTGATAAGGCTCAGTTTGTAGTTAGGTAGCATGAACTTGCTGGATGTTCACAGCTCTGTCTTTCTATGCTGCTCGGCAGCTTAAGGCCAAAAGCAAACTAAGTAGGGGCACATGGGGCTCGGTCGATTAAGCGTCAGCCTTCAGCTCATGAGTTTGAGCCCTGCTTTGGGCTCTCTGTGTCAGCACAGAGCCTGCTTTGGATCCTCTGTCACCCTCTCTCGCTGTGCCTCTCCTGCGCTCTCTCTCTGAAAAGTAAATAAACATTAAAATAATTTTTTTAAAGGTAAACTGAGTAGACTGTCAGGGAAATCCAGTTGTGGAGGAAAGGATTCAAGGCTAGGATGAAGTCCCTGTTTTGGAAGAAGTAAAATTCTGCTCCTATGGCAGGCAATCCACATCCAGAGACAACATGACCTAGTTAGAGTAAATGCCATTGTTTCCTGTTGATTGTCTTTTTTGTTAGTTAGAGCTCTGACTTCAAGCACAATATAAAGTTCCCTTGAAAATGCAAAGTGTAGCCTATGATTCTAGGTATTGCTGTATATCTCCATATGTAGCTCCTCATTTTACCTTCCAGTTGCCATTTCCTTTTTATTCTTTACATGCATCCTGTTCCCTTTTTCTACCATTTGTCTTAACTCAAAGCTTTCCTCCTTCTAGGCAGAGTTAAGTGTGTCTCCTCTTGTGCTGTCAGAGTTTACTATCTATATTTCTGTAACAGCATTTATCCCACTATAATGCAATTGATTATCTGAGCTCTCGGTTTTAGGAACTGTGTCATAATCGTATTTTGTATCCCCAGTGTTAGGTATGATTCCTGGCCTACAGTAAATGCTCAATAAACATTGGATGGATGAAAAGGTCCTGAATATTCCAGGATATCATTCTCCCATATAATGGCTGGCTAAATCAATCTTGAAGTGGCTGAATACATGAGGATGGTCACTCAGTGTTTATCAAAACTTTAGGAAGTATATGTAGAAGAACAGGTGTCCCAAAGCCCCCAGATGTTACATTTAGCTGTCTCTTCTTTTAACAGGATCTTCTAGATGACTGGGCAAGTAAGGGAAGTTTGGTGGAGGAAATCAATTGTAAAGGCACTTCTTTAGAGAATCTCATCATGGAGATCACAGCACCTGATTCCCAAGCCAAGACAGGTGAGTGCAGGTTCTTAAAAAACGTAGTGAATAAACATCATTCTTTGCTTTGGCCTGTGGTTACAACCCCTTATTTATTAAAAGTCAGAATCAAGGTTGGGTATGAAAACAAAGGGGAGTGGTCCACAAAGCAGTCTCCCCTTCAGCCTGGTCTGTTTCCCATTTGCTATATATATCATTTCTCCGTTTTGCAGAATTCCTTCCTATGATGGGAAAAACTAAAGAGACTAGTTGGCCTAAATGAAGAGAGAAGGGTTAAGATGGGATTTTTATTTTGACAAATTTTCACTCTCTTAAACATGTGAATGGACGGTTGTGCATTATCTTTAAATTGGAGTCAGTCCTGGAGGGTATTAGCTTGATCTCTTGAGAGAGACACAGCATTTAGGGGTCAGTGTCGACAGACCAAAGACTGCCACACTTCTTGGAAGTGGACACAAAGATTGTGCCCAGGTGTTTGAATAATCTCTGGCTGCAAGTAAAGTCTTTCAAACAAATTCATGAGCTCACAGTCACTTTCTGGTTGTTAATTGGGATCTCATAGGTTTTATTACCAAACTGTTAGTGCACACCTACAGTCACTTACATAGCAAGAGAAAAGTTTATTTTTTCCTCTTGAGAATGGCTGCTTTTCTTTTGGAGTGTAAAGATCTCTTGGAACTACCCAGAAATGACAACATTTTAGGGAATTAGTGCTTCTTATATTCCAACACATGAAACCTCTAAGTCAGCAACTTATTAGTGTGTGACTACATCAGGAGTCAGCAAGCTTTTTCTTAAAGGACCATGTAGTAAATACTTTAGGCTTGTGAGCCATTATGGTCTCTGTCACACTACACATCTCTGCCATTGTAGCACAAAAACAGTTGTAGACAATATATAGGTAAATGGGCGTGGCTGTGTTCAAATAAAACCTTATAAACAGGCAGAGGGCCAGATTTGGCCAGTATACTTTTCTCACTTCTAGACTAGATTGGTGGTTTTTCAAATGTTTTACAGCCTTAGAGTCTTTTTAAATATAATATCTAATCGAACTCCTCGATATAAAACAATACAAATGATATTTTGGTGGCATAAATTTCCCTTATAAGTAAATTTATGTCATTTATCTATTATGCAATCCAATCCACCGGTGAGAATATTGAGACTATCTTAGGGAATATAAAAATTTGAAAAAGGATTTTTGGATGACAACTTTGTTATCTGACTTATTTCTCAATTTTGTTTGCTTGTATCATATCCAGAAATGATGAACAACTGTTTTAAAAGGTTCACCTTATAGTCTCAGAACACTTGTCAGTTAAGCTGAACTAGAAGCTTGAAAGTGATGTAATAAATTCTTGTTAACAGGGTTCTACCCTAATGAAACCCTGATTTAAGTAGATGCACCACAGCCTTCTTTGTCATTTTCTTTAATGTAGCACATCCATCCCATAAGTTTTTTTTCTTTGTATGAGGGGATGTGTAAGTTTGACTGTGGTAAAGTCCTGGCAAAGAGCTATAGCTTTTCTAATCAGTGACCCTCAAAAAGAAGTGTAAATACATGCAGAGAGGTACAGGAGCTACTTTATTATCTTTATTTATTCTCTACTGAGAGCAGTATAAATTGGTTGTATCTAGTAGGTTAAGATGTGGTGTTCAACGTAATTGAACATGCATGTTTTGTTGCCATTTCTAAGTGGTTAGAAATATATTCTGAATATTATACTTAAACCAAACATTTACAGAGTCCCTAAAGCGCCTCCTTAGGTGCTTTGAAAATCACTAGTCTGAATGTTTTCACAGTTCTCTTCTAACTCTGAAAAGTCCTGAATATTCCAGTGGCTCCTTTTGTCTTATAAAGTGCTTTCATATGCACTACCTCACTACCTCTCTCTAGTTAACTCCATGAGAGCTAACAGGATAGCTAGTATTATCTTCATATCCTGGAGAAGACACTGAGGTCTGTCCATAGACCAAGGCTCACATACCAAGTTGGTGACAGTCTCGGCTAGGACCCTCTCTCCTAATTAATTTCTAGTCCAGAGTCTTTTTTGGCCATCACTGTACTGCAATGGAATATGATCTTTCTGTTGATCCATTTTTTTTCATTGAAAATACAATAATATTAACATTTAAAAGTTTTATAATTAACTATTTTTAATAAATACCTTATGTATAACTTTTTCTAAAGAAATCAGTGCACGAGTTTTATTCTGACCTTTTAATGTAACATTGTATCATGAATATTCTTCACATTTCTGTATAATCTTTATAATCACTGATCTGTTTTTTATTTAACTTGGGACACTCCTGAAGTACAAGGAATCAACTTGGGGAGAACATTGTAGTTAGAAACAGAACCAAAAGCAGAATTTATTGGAATGCTTATGAACCAGATTTATTGGCACTTAGAATTTCTGGTGGGGAAGGGAGCAGAAAATCATGAAAGAAAAGACAGAATCTTCCGTTTGAAGCAATATAAGAAGGCCTTGTTTTAATATCTTTATTAAAAGAATGCCACTTTTTATTTCCTTAATTATACTTATTGTTCATTTTTATTATGTTGAAGGACATTGATGCTAAAGTTTAGCCTTTTGGCTTTATTATAAATCCTCATTCCAGAGCACAGCAGACATCACAGCTATTCTAAAGACTTCATCATTTACCAAAACTTGCTTCGCAAAATTATAACAGAGTCCAAAGAATACTAGTTGGAGATTGAGGAAGGGAATTCGGGTTTCCTTTAGAAGGGGTTAGAAGCCTTCTATCTTCTGCCTACCGCTCGATAGCCAAAACAGCAGAGTTGTTGTCTGGCAGCTAAAATGATTTGTCTCCTTCCATGAGTATGTTGTCTTGTGCTGTGTTAACCTCCTGGTACCTGAGCTCAAAGTGAGTGCCAGAGAACAAATTCAGTGCCTGTATGTATTCCTAACACAAGTTTGTCTTGCCCTGTTTGTCTCCCTGTCCTTCTGCTCAGGTTCCATACTGCCCTCTGTAGGAAGCTCTGTAGGCAGTGTAAACGGATACCACACCTGCAAAGGTGAGAATGCCTCTTTGTTGGATGTGTTAGGACAGTGTTCGAGTTGGCATCTGTGTATGTTTCTGTATGTGTGAAAGAACCGCTGCCAGGATGGGTATGAGGGTTAAAAAAAAATCTGGGGAGAAGCCACTGTGACCTTTCTTTGCTAGCTTGCTAAAGGCTAAACAGGTTGGCAGCCAGTGAAATAAAGGTACTAGGAAATAAATCACACCACTAGAGAAGAGCAAGAAGAAAAAGACCTTAAAAAAAATGTGAATCTTTGAGTCATAAAGAAGCCACATTAGAGGTGGTCTAGTCTAGCCTTCAGCCTCTTGGCCCCATGTCTTCTCTGTAGTTTGGAGAAGAGGGAGCAGAAGAATGCCCCCAAATCCTTCACTGCCTTCACTTCTGCATTTCCCAAGTTTATTTAGCATTTCCTTTGTACATCTGAACACCTAATGTCAAAATCCAAAAGCAGATTAATGAAAGCTCTTTTGCTTTGTATATGTAAACAAGAACTTTTATGTAATTTAGCAGGAACAGAATCTCTAGTTCACTGGGAGGAATAGGAGAGACGCCTGATCCTGATGAGTAACTTAGCATGAGGAGCTCAGGAGGACACTTGGAGAGCTACTCCCAATCTGATTCCTGTTTCTGTGATGCTAGATCTGACGGAGATCCAGTGTGACATGTCAGATGTAAACTTGAAATATGAGAAACTGGGTGGAGTGCTTCGGGAACACCAGGAAAGCCTTCAAGCTGTCCTCAGCAGAATGCAGGAAGTTCAGAAGGAGGCAGGCTCAGTGCTGCAGTGGCTGGAATCAAAAGAGGAAGTCCTGAAAGCCATGGATACCTCTTCATCTCCAACCAAGCCGGAAACAGTGAGAGCCCAAGCTGAATCTAACAAGGTACTATGTAACATTAGCTGTATCCCAAACACTAAGAGGAAGGGGCTGTTGTACCGATGTTCCTGCCTGAGCCTGGGATTTGAGAGTGAGACATGACCATCCACCCAGGCCATTGGAGCTCTTTCAAATGATTAATATGCCTAAACTCTCCCAGAGAATTTTCTTACCTATGAAGTTAGAAATTATTATAAATAAGATTCAGGAACAAAACCAGATCTGCTTACAGAAAGAGAATATCCCTCCTCAGAAGCATCAACTCACTAAGAATGGGATCTGGTTTTCAGTATGATGCTGTAAGCCAAACCATTCTCATCAAAGCCCTTTTTCAACTCCTGGGAGATTTAAATATAGCATTAATTGCAGTTCATTCTTCAGGTTGGCATGTAGGACTCAGAAAAATACAAGAAGAAATAAGACCATATGGAAAATCCTATAAAAAAATTTTTTTTGCCAAAATTTCTTATATTCTAATTGGGCATAGCATGCCATCTCCTCCAACTACATAAATGTCCTTGGCATTGACGTTGTCATCATCACCATCATATCTGACACTTTTTGTGCATGGGGTTTAATAATTCCCTTTTACTGAGTTCTACCAATGTGTTGTCCATAAAAATCCTGCTGCTTAGATTTTCTTTTTTTTTTTTTAAGTTTTTTTTTTTTTAATGTTTTATTTATTTCTAGGAGAGAGAGAGAGACAGCGTGAGCAGGGAAGGGTCAGAGAGAGAGGGAGTCACAGACTGAAACAGGCTCCAGGCTCTGAGCTGGCAGTCAGCACAGAGCCCGACGCAGGGCTCGAACCCACGAACCGCGAGATCATGACCTAAGCGAAAGTCGGACGCTTAACCGACTAAGCCACCCAGGCGCCCCAGATTTTCATTTTAAAGTAAAAATTGAAGCAGAAATGTTAAGTATCTTGAAATCACAAAACAAGTCACTGATAGAATCAGAAGTAGAGCCTATAATTGCAACCCAGTCTTCTAGTCCTTTCCTATACACACACAGATTTCTTTCCTGTCCAGAAATCTCATGGCATCCCTGATATTTTCTCTCCTAGGCCTTTCTGGCTGAATTGGAACAGAATTCTCCAAAAATCCAAAAAGTAAAGGAAGCCCTGGCTGGGTTACTGATGACATATCCTAACTCACAAGAAGCAGAAAACTGGAAGGAAATGCAAGAGGAACTCAGTAAGTTATCACAGGGATGTTGCAGATTCACTAAATTTCTTGTCCTCAAAGCAAATATAGAATTTCAGCACATCCTATAAAGCAGGACTTATTTTTTTTAGTTTATTTTCAGAAGCAAGCAAGAGGCCCAAATGGGGTTAGAGATTGAATCTGATTAGGGAAATGATCTAGAGACTCTACTCACAGTGTCAGAAATTTGGCTTTCTTGGGCAAGTCAACCTGACAGTCTGTTTTAAAGAGAGCATTGGTGATAAGAATGGGAAATAATCTGTTCACTGTAAGGATTAGGTGAATTATGCTGCATTTGTGATACTGAACTGTAAATGATGTTGGTAAATGTTTATTGGTGTGCAAAAAAACATTGGCATGAAAGATGTTTATAATATAGTAAGAATTAAAAAAACAGGCTATAAAATAATCTGTGTATTGTATAAAATATACATGAATTCATGTCTGTGTGTGTGTATGTAGTTCTGTGCAGTTTTATCTCATGTATAGTTTCATATAGCCACTACCACAATCAAGTACAGAACTGTATTACTTTAGTTAAAATTAAACGAAGGTTATTTTTAACTTAAAAAACTTTAATGCTGTAGGGGTCATTTCCTGTAGTTGGTTAGGAACATAACTTAAGGATAAGGCCAGTAGTGCCTGGTGAGCGTAAAGGAACATATTCTCTCATTTCCCCTCTACAGATTCCCGATGGGAAAGGGCCACCGAAGTGACCATGGCCCGGCAAAAGCAGCTGGAGGAATCTGCAAATCATCTGGCCAGCTTCCAGGCTGCAGAGTCCCAGCTCCGTCCCTGGCTGATGGAGAAGGAACTGATGATGGGCGTGCTGGGCCCCCTGTCTATTGACCCTAACATGCTGACAGCACAAAAGCAGCAGGTCCAGGTGAGCCACAAAGCTTACTGCTTTAAGCAAAGAAATGGGAATCACGTGAATCTGGATTTGAATGCTGTTGTCAACATGTAGATTTCAAATGACCCTGGACAAGTCACTTAACCTTCCAGTGTCTCAGTTTCCTTGTTTGTTTGTTTTTTAATGTTTTTTATTTATTTCTGAGAGAGAGACAGCATGAGCAGAGGAGGGTCAGAGAGAGAGGGAGACACAGAATCAGAAACAGGTTCCAGGCTCTGAGCTGTCTGGCAGCACAGAGCTCGACGCGGGGCTGGAACCCATGAACCATGAGATCATGACCTGACCCAAAGTTGGACGCTTAACTGACTGAGCCACCCAGGCGCCCTACAGTTTCCTTGGTTTAAATGAGATGTTTGTAAGGGCTTTATCACATTGTCTGACAGGGACACCTGCGTGGCTCAGTCGGTTAAGTGTCCAACTTCAGCTCAGGTCATGATCTCACAGCTTGTGGGTTGGAGCCCTGTGTCGGGCNTATTTTTTAAAAGGTAAACAGTCAATAACTATATTATTAATATCATTAACAGTGGCAGTAAGATGAATGGATGTGACTATATTGTAGAATCGTATTTTACTTTTTTTTTTTAATGTTTTATTTTTTGAGAGAGAGAGAGAGACCACGTGAGCAGGGGAGGGTCAGAGAGAGAGGGAGGCACAGAATCTGAAGACAGGCTCCAGGCTCTGAAATGTCAGTACAGAGCCTGATGGGGGGCTCGATCTCACGAACCGTGAGATCATGACCTGAGCCGAAGTTGGACACTTAACCGACTGAGCCACCCAAGTGCCCCTGATCGTATTTTACTTTTAATCCCCAGTGGCAGTGATTGTATTACTTAATGTAATGTCTTATATCTGCTGGCTTCATTTAAAGACTTTCTGTTGCTCAAACCTCAAGAAAAAAACTGATTTAAGTACCTACCATTATAGAAATTTAGGTTGGCCAAGGGGCGCCTGGGTGGCTCAGTTGGTTTAGTGTCTGACTCTTGATTTTGGCTTGGGTCATGATCTCAGAGTTTTTTGGTTCAAGCCCTGCATTGGGCTCTGTGCTGACAATGAGGAGCCTGTCTCTCTCTCTTTGCCCCTCGCCCGTTCACACACACACTCTCTTTCTCTCTCAAAATAAATAAATATTTAAAGAAACTGTTTAATAGAAATTTAGGTTGGCTAAATACATCATTTCTAATGAAATCATTCAGAGAACATTTTTTCTTCTTCTTCCTCTTCTCCTTTTTCTTCTTCTCCTCCTTTTTCTTCTTCTCCTCCTTCTCCCCCTTCATTTTTGTAAGCACCCGAGAATCTTTTCTTGTTCTATATCCTCTTCCAAACTTGTTCCATTTCTTCTTACCTTCCACCACATTCCCTAAATTAGGACCTAAGAGTAGTATTTGAAGGGACTGTTTCTTTTAGCTCCCTATTGCAGTGGTTTTCAGACTATTTGGTCTCAACTGTTTATACTCTTAAAAATTATTGAGGACCCCCAAAGAACTTGTGTTTAACTATTGGTATCTATTAATATTTACTATATTAAAACACTGAGGAATTTAAAAAATATGTATTTGTTGGGGTGCCTGAGTGGCTCAGTCTATTAAGTATCTGACTTTGGCTCAGGTCATGATCTCACAATTGATGGGTTTGAGCCCTGCACTGTCAGTACAGAGCCTGCTTGGGATTCTCTCTCTCTCCTTCTTTCTCTGCCCCTCCCCCATGGGCTTACTCTCTTGCTCTCTCTCAAAAATAAATGAATAAACTTAAAAAAATAAATATTTAAAATATATATGGTACTTATTAATTAATTTTAAATAATATTGGGAAAGCCATAACATTAACATAAGTGACATATTTATTTTTTATGAAAAATAACACTATCTGAACATAAGAACTTTAATGAGAGAGATCTTGTTTTATGGCTCTACAAATCTCTTTGATGTCTGGATGAATAGAACATTCTCATAGATTTTCATATCTGCTTCTGCATTTTAATCTATTCCAATACCAGATGTCATGTAGCTTAAGGAAAACTCTACTGAATATTCATGAGAGAAAAGTTATAAAAGGCAAATAATATCTTAGTTATTATGAAAATAGTTTTGACCTCATGGACCCTATGAAAGGTCCTAGGGACTCTTGAGGACTGTTGGAGAATACTTTGAGAATTGCTTTTCTAATCCTTTTCCATTCTAAATGCTACTACCCTTGGTAGGTTTGATCTCAGGCCTAGACTATCGCAACAGCCTACTAATGGGCTTCTTTGTCTAGTGCATCCTTTACACAGTTACCAAATTATCTCCTTAACTCACATATCTAAATACGTGAAAATGCTCCACTGGCTTGTGGCTGCCTATTGAATAAAGTCCAAGTACCTGCTCAGTGTTGTATATAAGGCTTTCCACTTTCTGATCCCAGTTTGTCTTGCCAGCCTCCTTTCTCACTCTTCCCGCATCTACCTAGGTTTTGTGCCACGCCAGGTAACTTTTCCTTTCCTTGAACACACCATACTCTCACAACTCTGTGCCTTTGCTAATCCTAGGCACTCTCCCTGAAATGCCCCTCACCAGTCTGACTCTGCCCACTAGGAGAATTCCTTTATTTCATCCTCTGCAAAGCCCTCCTGATTTCCCTCTTCTGCTTTTGTCATCCTCCACAGAATTAATCATCTTATTTCTTCCTTTCACAGTGCCTTGTTCACATCAGTGTTTATTGTTTTTACTTTTTTCTATATTCTGCTATAGTTCATTGTTTACACATCTGTTATTCCTTAAAGTCCTGTCTTATTTATTTTTATATAGTGTAAGTGGTGAATACTTTCCATAAGTTATCTTATTTAATCCTTAAAATAGCCAAGATGAGTACTTCCTCTCCTCATTTTATAGATAAGTAAGCTGAGATTTGAAGAACTTCAAAAATTTGCCTAAGGTTATATATACAGCTAGTGAGTGAGAGAGTAAGAATTTGAACTCAAGCAGTATGACTCCAGAGCCTGTAATCCTAACCTCTTTGCTGAGTGAAATAAGGGATAGAAAAGAGTAAAAAGACATGCTACTTGCTTTGAAGAAGCTCATTATCTAATTGTGCTGTGTTGTAATATACAGATTGTTTGTGCTGTTGGAATTCCAAGAAAGAAACTAGGAAAAACAGAGGTATTGAGAGTTGAAATGGCAAGCCCAGCCAGAGGTATAGCTATCTGGCTCAGGGACCCCCAGTTCCAGATGTGCAATTCAGCAATTCAGAAGCCTAGGTTTTGTCTTGCACAGCTGATGAGTGCCAATCCAGAAAACAAGGCCAACCTTAGTAGCTGATGTTGAAACAGAGTACGACAAGTAAGGAAAAGAAATAGAATAGGTGCAATCAATGACCCTTGCAAAACAAGTTTTTATTAAGCAGTTGTTGTTATAAGTGATACTGCATTTTCCTAGCAGCCTGGTCCTTGGAGTTTTCTGGTTTATTTTCCAAAGGAGTTGGCACTACTTGGCACAATCCAAAATCAGTTTTTGTTTTGACACTTTTCAGATCTGTCTTTTCTCTCTAAACATCTTGATGTCGTTTCTATTACAGTTTATGCTGAAGGAATTTGAAACACGCAGGCAACAGCATGAGCAACTGAACGAGGCAGCTCAGGGCATCCTAACAGGCCCTGGAGATGTCTCTCCGTCCACCAGCCAAGTACAGAAAGAACTCCAGAGCATCAATCAGAAGTGGATTGAGCTTACTGACAAACTCAATTCCCGTTCCAGCCAAATTGACCAAGCTATTGTCAAAAGCACCCAGTACCAAGAACTGCTTCAGAACTTATCAGAGAAGGTAAAGGCAGTTGGACAGCGACTAAGTAGCCAGTCAGCCATCAGCACCCAGCCTGAGGCCGTAAAGCAGCAACTGGAGGAGACCAGTGAGATTCGATCAGATGTGGAGCAGTTAGACCATGAGATTAAGGAGGCGCAGACACTTTGTGATGAGCTCTCAGTACTCATTGGGGAGCAGTACCTCAAGGATGAACTGAAGAAGCGTTTGGAGACAGTTGCCCTGCCTCTTCAAGGTTTAGAAGACCTTGCAGGTAAGTTAGGGTACAAAACACACTGCTGATGTTAGTGGCAAGCCCAAAGATTGCGTTCATGATAGTCCCAAGAATCTAGGGTGACCTGTAAGCAGCTTTTGGACTCACACTAGTGTTACCCTATGCCTTTGTCCAGCTCCAGTGAGAAGTGCTGTTGTCATCACACATTGGCTGAGCACTAGCAATATGGAAAGCTGTGTATAGCATCATCCTAGAGATAAGAGCACCAATATCAATTTTGTCAGCAGGTAGAGATTCATCCTCATGGAGGTACTTATAGGTTGGGTTACACACATACTTTCACTAATACTTATTTATACCACGCACGTGCATACACACCCTTATACCATATTACAGAATTAGAACATGTTCAGGATTGTTTATGATGGCCTTGTACCAGAAGAATTTTGTCATCAATTTGTTGCCTTTCTCTAGAAATGTTTATAGCTTGATATTTATCAGCTTAGATGTAAAAGTTTACTTCTGTTACTCAGATGACCTTACAAGGTTGGTGTGAGGATTAAATCAGATCTAGTGTATGAAGGAGACTAGCTGTGTGGTGCGTTTGTGGCAGACCCTCAGTTAACATGTCTCCTTTCCCCTAAGATTTGACCATATACTCTCAGCAAATATTTTAAGTGCCATGTCCAGATTTGATTGGTTTAAACTTGATTTTCTCATTTCAGCTGACCGCATGAACAGACTCCAGGCAGCTCTTGCCAGCACCCAGCAGTTCCAGCAAATGTTTGATGAGCTGAGAACCTGGTTGGATGACAAACAAAGCCAGCAAGCAAAAAATTGCCCAATTTCTGCAAAATTGGAGCGGCTACAGTCTCAGCTACAGGAGAATGAAGAGTTTCAGAAGAGCCTTAACCAACACAGTGGCTCCTATGAGGTGATTGTGGCTGAGGGAGAATCTCTGCTTCTTTCTGTACCTCCTGGAGAAGAGAAGAAGACTTTACAAAACCAGTTGGTTGAGCTCAAAAGCCACTGGGAAGAGCTTAGTAAAAAAACTGCAGACAGACAATCCAGGCTCAAGGACTGTATGCAGAAAGCTCAGAAATATCAGTGGCATGTGGAAGACCTTGTGCCATGGATAGAAGATTGTAAGGTCAAGATGTCTGACTTGCAGGTCACTCTGGACCCCGTGCAGCTCGAGTCCAATCTTCTGAGATCAAAGGCTATGCTGAGTGAGGTGGAAAAGCGCCGCTCCCTGCTAGAAATACTGAACAGTGCTGCTGACATTCTGATCAATTCTTCAGAAACAGATGAAGATGACATCCGGGATGAGAAGGCTGGGATCAACCAGAACATGGATTCCATTACAGAGGAACTACAGGCCAAAACAGGGTCTCTTGAAGAAATGACTCAGAGGCTCAAGGAGTTCCAGGAAAGCTTTAAGAATATTGAAAAAAAGGTTGAAGGGGCCAAACACCAACTTGAGATCTTTGATGCTCTAGGCTCTCAAGCCTGTAGCAACAAGAACCTGGAGAAGCTAAGAGCTCAACAGGAAGTGCTGCAGACCCTGGAGCCACAGGTAGACTATCTGAGGAACTTCACCCAGGGCCTGGTAGAAGATGCCCCAGATGGATCTGATGCTTCCCAGCTTCTTCATCAAGCCGAGGTCACCCAGCAAGAGTTCCTGGAAGTAAAGCAAAGAGTGAACAGCAGTTGCATGACAATGGAAAACAAGCTGGAGGGGATTGGTCAGTTTCACTGCCGAGTCCGAGAGATGTTTTCTCAGCTGGCAGATCTGGACGATGAGCTAGATGGCATGGGTGCCATCGGCAGAGACACTGATAGCCTCCAGTCTCAAATTGAGGATGTGCGGCTATTCCTTAACAAAATTCAAGCCCTCAGGTTAGACATTGAGGCCTCTGAAGCAGAGTGTCGGCAAATGCTGGAGGAAGAGGGGACTCTGGACTTGCTGGGTCTCAAGAGGGAGCTCGAAGCCCTGAACAAGCAGTGTGGCAAACTGACAGAGAGAAGCAGAGCTCGCCAGGAGCAGCTAGAGCTGACGCTGGGCCGTGTGGAGGACTTTTACAGGAAGCTGAAAGCCCTCAATGACATGACCACGGCGGCAGAGGAGGGGGAGGCCCTCCAGTGGGTCGTGGGGACCGAAGTGGACCTCATCAACCAACAATTAGCAGATTTTAAGGTAAGCCTTGCCCTTGTTTTTTTATCCTTTGCCTTCAGTTATGTGTATTTCTTTTCCTATAACTTGGAAACCCATTGTATATTCATCTTAACTTTTGTCCCTGGAGTCGCTACTCACTTCCGTCACCATCAAAGCACACTGTCTGGAGACTAAACAGTCTTTCACATTCTGGGCAATTGATTTGAACGTTTTTCTATTGTAATTTATTTCAGTGTTTACAACCAACTAAGGGTATAGAAAGAAATGTCTGAGTGTTACTGCTTACTCTGAGGATCTCCTTGTGATCTTTAACAGCAGCAAATGTTTCCCCAGGTCCCTGTTTTCCAGTTGAGATGTGGGAAATCATAAGATACATATGGGGTCATCTTCCTAAAGTGTTGATTTCTTTCCCTCCTAATTCAGGAGAAAGTTATTGATGCGTTATGAAATAAAATGCAAAATTCTCACAAATTATTGAGATAAAACATAACACTTTAAAGAAACTTCCCACTTAGAGCATGTGGGTAAGATGACACCCCAGGCCCCCAGGAGTACAAGTTCTTTACCTGAAGGAGAGTTTGAAAAGCCCTGACTGCAAACATGTTTTAACTCTTTGCCTGAGTCAGAATTTCCAGTCCTGAGATTTTGTGAGTCAAAATTAAAGGAACAGGGGAAGATAGGAGGAGTTGACAAAATCTCAAAAATGCGATTTTGCCATGTCAGGGGCTTGGGGCTTTCAGGACTGTGTGTTGGGTCATGGCTCTCAGGATGGGAGCCTTTCATCCTGAGTTTCCCCTGTTGTAAATGTCAAAAAGTGCCTTACGCCACTGCTGGAGACCGCTCTGCTGCTTTTCCTTCTTGGTGCACAGAGTGGATATGAAAAGGCTACTTCCAGCATTTTGTTTCCATCACTGGTGTTAATTATTCCCACCTACACAGTCATACTCCTGCGGTCAGAGTTCGTTTGTTCTCGAAAGCCCTTGCCTGTCAGTATTTTTTCAAGTAGAAACACATGTGGAGAGGAGGGATTGACACCGGTCAGAGCCCTGCAGTCCTGAGAAAAGTTACAAGATTTGAGGGCAGAAGGATGGCTGTTTCAGAAGCATCTCCAGCTTAGGAGATGTTCAGCTCTGAAGTGGGACATTGGCTGAAGACCCTCCTTACAGTGTTTGGAGACAGTGCAGTTTGGAGCAACAAGTCATCATTTTGGGGATTCTCGGGGACCCAAATAAGGAGAGGATAGGGAGGGAAGATTCAAACCCATGAGCACACACGTTTTCCTTTAGAAACTTCCGCACCTCCATTCCAGTGGCAGGTGGCCTTTCTTGCTTTGTCACATGTGTTTTTCTTGGCTTTGCCGTTGTAAGCACCTTGAAAGCAGAGACTGTCTTCTACAGGCTCCGGGTTACTTAGAATTAACTGTCTGGCCAACCAAATGAATTTCTTAGAAAACGGAAGCTCATCCCTTTGGGCTCCAAAATAGTTGTGTCAAACTAGATTCTGGTTTACATCGGAATTATTTTAAATTTTATTTGCCTAATCTTTTAAACACTATGTTGTACATAAGTTTTTCTTTATAAGTGCAGGTTAACGTTATTAAAAAGATGGTATTATTCTCTGTGATGGTGATATCCTCAAGGATATTAGAGACATTTGGGGCTGCTTTATATTAAATGTTCCTAAATTACTGTGCAGTTTGTGTTGGGTACTGAAGTTCTTGTTTAGTGTCCCTTAGTGTATATGTATGTAGCTTCATTCCCCACCCCCCTTACCCTGATAGCAGGTATTATTTCTCACTGCAGTTACTTTTCACTGCTGTCATTGGGTCTGCCTTTAGCAGTCTGTGCCTTGCTTCTAATCGTCATTGAGCTAGAAAATGAAGTAAACAAGCCTGCTAAAATTGCATTAAGTACAAGCTAGAATTAAAAAAAAAAAAGAGTCCATAGGCAGGAATATATTAGCGTTTGGATTTGAGGACAGCTGATCGTTTCCTTTTCAGTTAATCCTTAATTGCTAGAAACTTTCTGAATTTTCACATAGCTGGAAGATTAAGATTAAGAAATTATTGGACGTTACCGTATTTTATTTGTATCCTAGTATGTAGCCTAGAAATGCTCAGAGTTCAGCGTCTGCTTAGTTGTTCGTTATAGCATCCTTGTTTCACTGATTTCTAATAAGCCTCCTACCACCAATACTCTGTCTGGATGTGAAGGCTGGTCACGGGCAAAGTGTGTTTCTCTCCAGTGTTAAAATGCAAGACTGGAAGAAGAGAGAGAAAGAGGGTGGTGAACTTGTGTGCCCTGTGTGTCTCCTCCTCAAGTTGGGGGTACAAATCAGAAGCCTGGCTCCACAGGTCCGCCTTATAAAGTCAAAGACTTTGGGAAGAGTTTTGCCTCCTCCCAGCAAAGGCGTTTGTTTGGTCAGGAGGGGAGGAGCAGGCTCCTGGCTCTGCTCAAGCTGAGCTCATGGGAAGTGAAAACAATGGGAGGGGAAAAGCTCTGTGTGTCAGCTCCACGGTCCCCCTAAGGCTGAGTAGAGGGAAGGTCTCTTTGGACCCATTCTGAGGACTGAGTCATTTTTGTGTTTTGAGTGTTGAGTTCTGGGTTAATGAGCTATATAACCCAGCAGTGGATTAATCTTCCCTCATACTGGCAGCAGACCTGATTCATAAAGTGTGACTCTGCTTTCAGATTCAAAGTGTTTTTAATAAGGAAAAACCAGAGATGAAGATGAACATAAAAAACAGCATTAGCTTTAAGTTTTCAGCTTTTTTCCTTTTTTTTTTTTTTTTTAATGGAATCACCCTCTCAGCACAGAGTCTGCTGAAGAGAAGAGGATATGAGTCTCTGAGACACAAGTGTAGGATCTGCTGGGACGGGACTAATTCCACTGCAGATGGGCAGCATAGACCAATGAGTCAGTTCTGGGGACAGCCCCGGCTTACTTGTGACTGTGCAGTAGTGCTGAGAAATGCGTGGAGAGGCAGCTTGTGGGAAAAGTTATTTCCTCCCTAAATTAACGTGAAAAACTGAAAGTCATTATTCTTCAGAAAGGCTTTTACCTCAATTGCTTCTGAATAAATGATAGAATCTGGTCATCCAGGGAGGATCTGTCCGATGGGAAGAGAGTCCCCTTCCACTTTAAATAAGCAAAGACCTCAAACCTTCCTGCATTAGGCTTTATGGGGTTCAGCCATTCCAGAAATCTCAAATGAGAATATTGAGTATGTTTTCAGAAAACTTGGAGGAAAAGACATTGGCTAATCTCTTCAGAAAATTCAGTTTTCCTGAACAAGAGAGTCAGTGATTCTTTTTTTTTTTTTTTTAATGTATTTTATTTATTTCTGAGACAGAGAGAGGGAGAGCGCGCATGAGCAGGGGAGGGTCAGAGAGAGAGGGAGATACAGGCTTCGGGAGAGAATCCGAAGACAGGCTTCAGGCACTGAGCTAGCTGTCAGCACAGAGCCCGACGTGGGGCTCGAACCCACGAACCGTGAGATCATGACCTGAGCCGAAATTGGATGTTTAACCAACTGAGCCACCCAGGTGCCCCGAGAGTCAGTGCTTCTTGAGGAAAAGGAGTTGTATGTGCGTAACAGGACACTAACAAGAAAGGAGGGACCTCTATTTCACTGAAACTTAAGCCAAAGATCTGGTAACTCTGATGATAATAAGAGGCTTTCCTCATTTTGAAATTCCCTGTGCTAGTTTTATAAGTCAAGAATTGAAATCATTCTGAGTTTCAAACCAAGTCCCCCTTCCTCCTCCCTTCCTTGTACATACACCCGCCCAGGAACCACAGTGGCCTCTCAGTCAGGAAGTAGGCAGTGGTTTGGGCATTAAGAGCAGTATCTGGATGCCCTTCATGCACTCTGAGTTTGATGTGTATTTCTATATACTGTGTTTCGGGTCAGGCCTCAGACTCCGCCCTCTACTGCTCAGTGGTAAGAAAGAACAAGTGAGAAAAATGGAGACCTTTGTAGGATCCATAAGTTCTCACAGAAGTTCATTTCACTTAATGGTGCGTTGCAAGCACCCAAGTCTGTTGGTCTTCTCCTTCCTTGTCTTTGAGGCTGGGATGGCGGGATACAGGTAAGGCAGTGGGCTTCCTTAGGACTGTTCTCAGCCCTGTTTCAGGTTGCCCAGAGCCCAGGGTCAGGGATCACAAACTTCTAGCCTTTGTCTGAAGACCTCAGTATCCCACCATAACACCAGAACAAGAAAGCCCTGTAAACTTCTTTATTTGATTTGGGGGGGGG
>NW_027528276.1:4055496-4067086 GCF_008692635.1 Crocuta crocuta
GGGGGGGGGGGGTTGTTTGTTTGTTTGTTTGTTTGGGGTTTTTTGCCTCATAGCAAGCGAGTTTAGGCTTCCCTCTGAGCACACATGAGAACTCTTAGAAGACAGGGCCTGACATGGAGCTGAAAGGCTGCCAGTTTGCACAAAGACACTTCTTCCTTTCAAACAATTACAAAGGCAGTATCAGCCCATCTGTGGTTTTGCCAGTTAGATTCACTAAGAGAATGTAACAAATGAGATCAGCATTATCTACCTGCCCTTGGAGAGAAAGGAAATCACACTTGGTATGTGACCTGTCTGTCACCTAGATGTTTCAGTGTCTCCAGCTTTACAGCAGCAAGGTAAGCTGAGTAGGCACCCCTGATTCCTGCCTTGTACTGACCCGTGGCCTGTCTTGGTTTTTTATTCCTTTCTTCCTAAAACAGGGCTACTCCAAGAGGAACTATTAGGGTCCCAGGAAGTAAAGAGAATGCCCCAGAACAGGGTTTCTCAGCCTCTGCACTCTTGACATTTGGAGCTGGATAATTCGTTGTGGGGAGGGGGGCAGGGCTGTCCTGCACACTGCAGGATGTTTAGCCGCTTCCCTGATCTCTACCCACTCGATGCCAGCAGCAACCCTTCCCCAGTGTGACAACCAAAAATGTCTATCTAGACATTGCCAACCGTCCCCGGGAAGGCAAAAATCTCCCTCTGTTGAGCACCACTGCCTTAGAAGAAAATTACCACCTACACGTGGGAAACTTAGAATTCAGCTGGAAACGGTGCTGGGCTGATTAAGTTAAATATTTATGTTGTAGACAGCCTTCTAATAATCTGATTAAGACTGTGTGGTAGCAGCAACTGCCTCTAAGTCAGCCTGCCTTTAAGCCCGGCTCTGGATTCTTGATTTTTGCTGGGACTAATCTGTGTCTGGTTTAAAATTTCCTAGGCACTTTCCCTGGCATCAGCAGTTTATTTTTCATGGAGCTGTTGATGCAGGTGTTTGATGATGCATTTCTAAAGAGAAAAGGAACTTCCTGTGTGGAAACACTTTAGGAAGCTTCATAGTTCAGTGCCTTTAAGGAGAGGCTGCAGTCTGTTGGTCGCTCTCCTCAGCCCAGGAGCTCACAGTTTGGCTGCTGATATTAGTAACCCTTAGGAGATCACCTCCTAGTCCCCCCAAACCCCAAGAATCTCAGTGCTCCCTAATAATCCTTTCCACCCTCACTTAGCAACTGGGTGGGGAGAAGGTGAAGGCACATTTAAGGACTTTAGGTTTGCTTCATATTGAACTTTTCCCAGTCCCATTTTAAAGTAGCCCCATTAGTATTTTAAGTATCAGCATCACAAAGCAAAGTCCCAGTCATTACATCATCTTAAAGGAGACTCAAACCTCAGTGAAGGTAGTAAAATCAAATGAAAGGTCATCAAGAAAGAATCCATTGATGGATGGATTTCACAAAACTCTGTGTGGAAATTTTGATAGCAGGGAAAGACTTTAAAGCAACATAAGAATGGACTGAGCAGTTTGATTCGAGTTTACTGAAATTCTTCATGTATCAGGTCAGCATGTAGCATTTGCAACTGAAGTTTACCATATGATTTTGTACATGAAGGAAGAAAAATCTGTTTCCAGAAAAACTAGAATTTACCCCACGCAGAACTTGTGTTCATTGTTGAGTATGTGATTAGTGAACACGGGCTGAGATAAGCACAGACTTGCAGAACAGGACTATTTCTCCTTGTGTCTACAAACGAATGGTAAACAGTCTCGGCCTTGGCCTGGTCCTCAGCCTTATCTTCAGAAAAACCATGGGCACTTTGAAGCTCGTTGGCTGGCACACGAGCCACAGCATAAGCAGGGAGCCTCCAAGAAGTTCCTCCGAAGGGCACTTTATTGTTAGGATTGGTTGGTTCACCAGGAATGAAATGAGTCCCGCAGGGAGTCCTGTCAGATCACGGCACCAAAGAGCTGTCTCCTGCCCAACCGATTCTTCCCAAGTCTCAGCTGTCCTGTTGGGAAAACCTAGCTATGGAAAGAATGTGCTCCCTCCCCACCTTCCTTAATACTTTGCCACTACCACTACCAAGTGCTTTTCAAATACCAGCCTCTGGTATTGGCGGTGAGAGATTAATGGGATACACTTATGCCCTAGACCTTCACAAGCTGTTTTCCTGGTATTAGTACTATGATCTGACATGTGGACCTTTCAGAACTTCGGCCACTCAGGATAAGAATAGGTGCTGTGGTAATAGTCCGATCCCTTGGTGGGACATAAGAGGAAAGGATCCCATATTCCTTTCAGTCCATCCTTACTGAGCACTTGCTCTATGCCAGCCCTTGAGGTAGGACAATGTGTTATGGGAAGCAAGCACAATGGATTGCTGTGTCGCTGAGTACAGTAAGAGACACCTAAGTCGAAGTGAGCTCTAACCTCAACCCCCCATCAATCAGACATTTAACATCCCAGTTGCAGTTAGGAACACTGAGACTTGAAGGTGTTGTAGTGTCTTGTTCAAGCCACACAGCATGTTGGAGCTGGGATTGGAAAGGTTTGTTTGGCACCAAAGGTCGTGCTTGACTAATAGTTCTCAAATGGGGGCAGTTTTGCCCCTTAGGGGACATTTGGCAATATCCAGAGACATTTTTGACTGTCACAACTGGAGAGACTTCTGCTAGCATCTAATGGGATAGCCCTATCAACACAGAAGTATTCAGCCCCCTTCTAAAAAGTTAGAGGTTTGATTCTGCCCCTCCCCCCCTTCAGATGCCATGAGATGTAAAGAGTTAACTGACAAAATAGCTCTACTGCCTGGTGAAGCTTCATGGTTTTCCTCCCAATTTTTCAAAAGTTAGTTAAGAAATAGTATTAGTTCTGGGAGTGACTTATACAGATCTGCTGAATAAAGTCAGGATCCTGGTGAACTAATTTGAGTCAGCGGCTAAAGAATTCTCTTAATGCTTGACCAGTCCCAGCCCCACCCTGCCGCAAGGCTCCTGCTGTGGAAATCAATCAGCTGTGTATCTCAAGCTGCTTCCTGTAGGGTGTGTTTTGGAATGGCATCAGCCCTTGCACCAGCTGGGTGTACTGATCTCAGTGTGATTTTATCAGACTCTTTCTCTTCTGAGCCTTGCTGTTTGAACAAAGGATCCTCTGTTAGGAATGCAGAGGGGTCCTCTGATTGGACAGCAAGTGTGTACGTACATGGTTCCCACGGAAAAAACAGACATAAATTATGCTGTAGCCTTCTAGAACTTGGGCTTCCAAGGTGCTTTTCCCTTAACTTCTGTCTGTATTTACCCTTCTTTCTTTATGTGCTTATCCTTAACCCAGTTCAATGTAGGAGCCATCTGATCTGGTGGATTAAATGATGGCATCCTTCAGAACTGGTCTATATCTGTGCCTCTAGTCTTTTCCTTTTCCAGCTTTGGAAACTACATATTTAATCCCCACTGTTTTTCCAGTCTTATTTCCTATATATATGCATCCACTTATCTCAAACACTCTTTATACGTTATGCGTATTTCTACCTATACCTGAAGTCTTGGTTCAAGTACCATGTCTCCACAAAGCCTCCTTGATCTACCCAAGTTCACTACTTCTGTTCTCCTAAACCACTTAATACGTGTAACTCATTTGGCCTTTATCCTTATACTGCCTAACTTTGGTGTTTTCTGATTATAGGCATTTGTCCCATCTTTCAATAAATTCATTTTTGTGTCTCTCGAAGTAGTTAACATGTTGGTGTACATGTAGTTGGAGATTAATGAATATCTGACTGATTGGATGAGTGCTCTTTATTTCTCATAAGCCGTGTGAGCTCTGGGATTCAAAATGCTGTCTCCTTTGCAAGACTTGAAGCAAATCCTGTGTATCCCAAGAAATTATAATCCCAGCCTGGATTCTTCACCTCTCCTTCTTGCCTCTGATCTTCCTTCCTTCTCTACTAGTTAGCGTATATTAAAGGAGCACAGGGGCGCCTGGGTGGCTTAGTCGGTTAAGCGTCCGACTTTCGCTTAGGTCATGATCTTGCGGTTCGTGGGTTCAAGCCCCACGTCGGGCTCTGTGCTGACTGCCAGCTCAGAGGCTGGAGCCTGTTTCAGTCTGTGACTCCCTCTCTCTCTGACCCTCCCCTGCTCACGCTGTCTCTCTCTCTCTCTCTCCTAGAAATAAAAATAAATAAATAAAGGAGCACAATTTTATTTCAGTATTAGCCTGAACAAAACAAAGGAATTTGCTACCAAGTGCACTTGAAGAAAGCCAGATTCTGAAATATTGGCTTGCAGTTACCCATCACTTTATAGTCATTGTCACTTACCCAATTAGTTCACAGGGAGAGTCTTCATACTTCATGCAGCTTAGTGTAATGAAGAAAATTGAATCTGAATTTGAGTCAGAAATATCCAGCTTTGAATTCTGGCTCTGTCATTTAGTAGCCGAGTGACCTTGGGGAAAATTACTTAACCTCTCTGTATAGTTACTTTAACTATAAAATGTGAGCAGTGGTAAATCATACCTTTAGAGTTTTTATGAGAGTTCAATGAAGTGACGTAGATGAAAGTACCTGGCATATATTAAGTGCTCAATAAATGATACTTTTTTATCTAAAAAATTTTTATCTAGGCATACAAATTAGAATATTATGAAATCTTTCTAATAAAATAAGTATGCCTTTTGTTCCTAGGGATAATTATTCTCCAGAAGATTTGCTATAAGGCCCAGTACCAGATTAGATTAGCTTTTTCTCTTCTGGGAAAAATGAAAATTATGAGGATAAAGTACAGTTAGCTCAATGGCAGCAGTGAAACAAGTGGATGGACAAACAGCTTTCCCAAGCAGTATTTGTGGGGAGCAAGTGTGGAGCTGGTTTCTAACCTTAGAGTAGCAGTGTATACGCAGTATAGGTGATGACTCCTAACACAGCAGTAAGTATACTTTATGTACACATACATACGCATATGTTTGCTTACTTATTCATTAACTTGTTAATTTATTCATTCATATCAAAATCCCACAGCCAGCATGTTTTTCAGAGACCATTTTGACCTTGGCTTATGTGCTCTACACATCAGTGTTATTTTCATATCATTAACCAGAATTAACCAGAAGCCATTACCAGCTCAGTGACTTCTCAGTAGCTCAGAGTTACCCATCAGATCAGCTTTAATGTTCTCTGGGTCCTTGGCCTAATTAGCTTTTAACATAGACCACGTTATCTTCCCTTGTTGCCATACAATGGCAACTACCAAGTCAGCATCTTTGGAAGCGACACCTCTTAATACTAATCAATCTTTAATTAAAACATTGAGGTGTGAGGGGGAAAAGGTATCAGCTTAGTTTCAGAGGAAAGCAGCTTAAAAAACAGAGTTATAATTAATCTCTTTGCCAAATGTATATAACGGATCCAAATAGTTTTACAGAAAAGCTTTAATTCTTCACAGTTTCTGCAGATTGTTTTTAATATTCAGTTATATGTATATATGAGTCAAGGGAAGAAGATGCTAAGAATTCAAAGAAATTGAACTTCTATGAGGCCTCCTCCAGCTTGAGTTCATTGCATCTGTCTAAGTGACCCACTTAATATCTCTGTCATCTTCCAGTTCATTCCCAAAAGAAAAGCTCTGATTTGGGTCTAGCTCTTTACAGTCAAACCTAGTGTGACTGTTTGTTGATTGATGGTAAGAATTGCTTTAGTAACAAAATGAAAGAGACAGTTTTCATAAATCTCTTCCCTCTGTATTATTTATCCTACCTCATTTTCTAATATTGGAGAAAGGACCCCTATAGCAAGATTTCTTGGCAATTCACCCCAAGGGCCTGTTTCATAGAAATAACCAAGCAATTTTGTGAAGTTGTTCATATGTGAAAGTTATGAAGTCATGCAAACCTGGAACAGGAAAGACTTCTCTCCATCCCATGTGAAAGCCTCCCTGGTCACTTTCTCAGGAAAGCTTCCTAAATCTGTAGGCCGCATCTAGCCCCCTTGACTGATGTTGTCACAGTACTGCTTGCTTTTCTTTCAGAGTGCTTCTTGCAAGTGAATTAAAATGAATGTCGCCCACTCTCTATCCCCCCACTGGCAAGTAGGCTCCTGACTACATCTTCCTCATCACTCTCCTTTAGTGTCTGGCATAATTTAGAGCACATAGTAGACCCCAGTCAATACCGAACAAGTTGAGAGGAATCAAGAATACATCTTATGAAATTACTTGCCTTAAGAGGGCAGAAAGAAGAACCCAAGGGACAAAGAAGTACTGCCTAAAAAGATAGCAACAGGATGGCACAGTGCCATGGAAGCCAAAAGAACAGTCTCAAGAAGAAGAGAGGATGAATACTTCCTCAGCACTGCCTATCCTTAATCCCCTAATGTGTTCCAGCCCCCATCACTGCACTGAAACTGTTCGCTTAGAAGTATTCGCTCATGTCCTAGTTGCCAAGTCTAACTCTTCATCCTCCTCTGTTATGCAGCATTTAACATCATAGCCTCTTTCTTTCCTGACATTGTACTCTCTCCATTCTCTTCTCTGCTGCTATTCTGCTTTCTTTTTTGGTTTGACCTCCTGCTTCCCAAATATGTGGTTGTGAAAATTCTGTCCTCTGCTCTCTTCCCTTTTTTCTACACTGTTAACCCCTGGATGTGCACTCCCTCACTCGTCTGTGGGAGAAAGCTTCCAAATCTGTACCTCTGTCCCCAAACCTCAGTCTTCTGTGTGAGGGGCCTTTCTGGACACCTCCACATAGGCTGCTTTTGAGTACTTCACATCCAGTGTACCCTAAATTGAATGTCAATGTCTTCAAATAGTTTCTTCCTCTCTGCTTGTTTTATAGGACTATTATGCCCTCAGTAATTCAAGAGTAATGCTATAGCATTATCTTTTTTTCTTTTAATATTTTTATTTATTTCTAGGAGAGAGAGAGAGACAGCGTGAGCAGGGGAGGGTCAGAGAGAGAGGGAGTCACAGACTGAAAAAGGCTCCAGGCTTTGAGCTGGCAGTCAGCACAGAGCCCGACGCGGGGCTCGAACCCACGAACCGTGAGATCATGACTTAAGCGAAAGTCGAACACTTAACCGACTAAGCCACCTAGGCGCCCCTATAGCATTATCTCTTATGTTTATTATTATTTCCCCCTTAACCTGTACCTTCTATCCAGTCAGTTGTGAAGTCCAAATATTCTACCTCTGTGATTTCTTTGACAGCTCCCTTCCTCATTTTCACAAGTTCAGGGCTTTGTTACCTCTTGACTAAACTCTAAAACTCCTCCTGATGGCTCTACCTTCAATCTCCTGCATCTATAGTTTATTCTGTACATACACCAATGCAGTATCATCAACTAAAGCTCAAATCTTAAGTGCCCAGGTATTCAACACTATGCTACTTTGGACAAGTAAGTTTACCACTTCAGGTTTCATTTATAAAAAAGTAAGAATTTGGATTTGTAAAATGAGATAATATTAAATTATTAAATGGGAGTTTAATGAGCACCCAGTCCCAAATTCTTAGGAAACTTTCCACACACCACTCAATAACTTTTATGACCCCCTGGTAAGTTTACATAAGTAAATCTCAATGTCATAAAAGTTTTCTGAATAAAGTATAAATCCATGCTTGGCATTCAGGGGCTTTGCTGAACTGGCCTTGAGCTTCTTACCATTCTGACCTCTCATTTTTCCCTTTCATACACCCTGTACTTAAACCATGCTAACTGTGAATTTGCTTCTTTAGAGGCCCTGCCTCTAGGTTTCCTGACTCTAGCCTTTCACTTAGAAATCTTGTCTTCACCATCTCTGCATATCGACATCCTAGTGAGTAAATGTGAGTCCCTCCGTAAAGCCTTCCTTCCCTCCATACTTCTGTCCAGTCTTTTCTAAACTTACAGAGCCCCATGCTTTTGTCATTATTCTCTCAATGAGTGGCTAAAAGAGAGATTAATACACTGTCTTTTGGGAAGTCTGCAGCAGGAAAGGGCTTACTGGGGTCATGAGAGTTCCTGTAGAGTGTGTGGAAAGTTTTCTCATGGGTTTGGAAATACATGCGAACTCACAGAGCATTGAAATCTTTAGTATCCCATTTAAAACAAGCTTCACATCATGCTTTATTGCTTAATGAGCCACTCTGTAGCCATCTTTGTATAATAAAAACACCTTAGGATGGTAGTTACTGATGCCCAACAGGTACAGACTAATACTGCGGAGTTTCCACTTGCCACTAAATAAATGCTTGTAAAGTCTAGTGATCCTAAGATGAAAGGCATTTTGTAGATTTGAAATGTGCAAGATGTAACCAGTTTTCTGTATCCTCCTCTAATCAGAACTAATCCTCTGAGAGAGAAGCGCATGAAAAGGCATTGAAGAATCTGAGGAAGTGTGGATCTGGGTCTCCAGATTGTCCTGAGAGGCTGGTAGTTTAAGAGTGGAGCAAAGGTGGACTACCTGGGTGGCTCAGTCCGTTGAGCAACTGACTCCTGACTTCTGCTCAGGTCATGATCGCAGAGTAGTAGGATTGAGCCCATGTCGGACATCTTGCTGAACATGAAGTATGCTTGGGATTCTCTCCCCCGCCCCTCTTCCCAGCTCACACTCTTTCCTCTCTCTCTGTATTTTTTTTTTTTTTTTTTTGAGAGTCAGAGAGAGACAGCACAAGCGGGGGGGGGGGTCAGAGAGAGAGGGAGATACAGAATCCGAAGACAGGCTCTAGGCTCTGAGCTAGCTGTCAGCACAGAGCCCAACGCAGGGTTGGAACCCATGAGATCATGACTTGAGCTGAAGTTGGACGCTTAACCGACTGAGCCATCCAGGCGCCCCAATCCTCTCTCTCTCTCTCTGTAAAAAAAGGAAAAAAAAAAAAAAGACTAGAGCAAAGGCAAAATGCAAGGTTCAAAACTTGGAAAGAGCGCAGTGTTAGGGTGTGAGGAGACTCCACCCAGCTGTCTTTAATTAGGAAGACAGCAGGCAGGGCCAGGATTTTTCTTCCTCCAAGTTCACTGAAAGAAAATCTGACACCAAATTTTGTTCTTAGGAATTTCAGAATAAGTAGAGAATTCTTTGAACTCTGTAATCAACTAACTGGAACCTAATTTGAAATTTGGCTTCAGCACATATATTTGTGGTTACAGGAGTGGGGGAAGCATCCAAAGAGGCTCTCTGGAGCTCTCTGTACTTGTCTTTTAAAAAGTTTACACACAGCATGTGAAATGAACAGATGCTTTTTTTGTTAGAGCTATCAGGGTAACAAGAGGCTGAAAGCTATATCAGGTATTTATTTCAGTCACTGAGATGGCTGTTGGCAGAGTTCCACATTCCAAAACTAAAGAGAAGCTCATGAACAGATTTTTAAAAAATAATAATAAGACATGGAGGAAAGAGCCCTGTGCTTCCTTGTCTTGATTTCTTCCTAAACACATGCTGATGATAAAAAAAAAAAAAAAAAGGAGAANTGTCAGGGAGAGATTGGGCAACTTTATGTAATCCTTTCCATAAGACTGTGTTTGAACTTTGGGGAAATTTCTCTATAATAATCTCTAACACTTTAGTCAGAGAGTGTAACTTAAGCCAATAAATACCTTGAATTTGAACTTCATCGTTGTTAAAGTCCTCTGTATTTATATTATAACACAGAACATTTGATGAGAGTAGTGCGAATAAGGTAGATAGATAGGTGCGAGGAGGGATTTAATAAAGTCCGAATTGGTTGGCACCTGACATAGTGAGGAAACAGGAAAGGAATTTCTGGCCATGAAGTTTGTGATTCCACATGAAGATCATTCTTTATAATGGAATAACCACCCACCCTAGCTGAGAGCCAGAATTCCTCAGATTCTTCAAACCAGAGGGGCCCTGGCACACTAAACAGTCTGTTACGATATCTGAACACTTAAAGTGAGTGTATTTGGCCAGGGAGATTTGCTAGTGAAATTGATCTTGCCTTCCTTGGGTTTTTCCAGTTGTACTGAATAATTAAAGGAAAAATTAAGACCCAGATTCCCTGATACTAAGTGTCAGATCTGTAAGCTGATCAAACCTTAGGATCACAGTGTGTCAGTTTGAAAAGACATTAAAATTCATCCTGATCAAACTGATAGAGGATTTGTAAATCTGTTTCCCCAAATTCTTGCCAAGTGATTGCTTGACTTTCTGCTCAAATACCTCCAGGGTCAGGAAAATCCTCGCTTTATGGGACACTATTCTTTGAATAGCTGTGAGAAAGCTTTTTGTTGGTTCAAAATCTGCCTTTGGATCTTAGTGTGCCAGTTTAAGGAGACATCCAGAACAAGCCTCCTTCCTCCCACATCCCAGCCCTTCAGATATTTCACATTGATCACATTGCCTGGAACCTTCTCTAGGGCAACCATTCTTGGTTCTTTCTACTGTTTGTTCCTCAGAGGACAGGGTTTCTAGTGTCTTGTAGTGTAGGACCAGGAAGACTCAGGATTCTAGAGCAGCTCTTTAAAACTTTCAGAGCTAAAGAAAAAGTTAGAAAGGCTATCAAGGCACTATCTAGTCTATCCCCTCCAACCCCCACTTCAGTTTACAGATAGGGAGATAGTCTTTTGGATTTGAGAGGGCAAATTTGATAGCAGCCTCTTTTGAAGTGAGAAATGAAGTGTAACACATTTTGCCAGTGAACAGTCTTTTTTAGTTGCTTAATTTTTTTTTTTAAGTAGCCTCACTCCCAACATAAGGCTTGAACTCATGACCCAGAGATCAAGAGTCACATGCCTGCTCTAATGACTGAGCCAGGCAGGCGCCCCTTTCGTTGCTTAATTCTGATCACAGGCTTCAGCCCACACCTCATTTTTGCCAAAGACCTCTCTGGCTCCCTGAGTTAAGCCTAAGACTCAGCTCAGGGTTTTACTGCCAGATCTCCACATGCCAACTATTGGCTTCACTCACTGTTTGTGTAAAGGATAGAAATAACTTTTCCATAAGTTTTCCCGTCTATATTGACCACATGGTTCAACAGAGATTCAGAAATTTTAATAGATTTTGTTGTTTTTCCTTCATTAAATCAGAAAATGGCCATCACAAAGGGAGCAGAGTATGGTACCCCTTCAGAAATGCAGCTGCCTCTCTTGGACAGTTTCCTGGGTTGCCCTTTGTACTTTCCTGGTTTAACAGTCACCAGGTGATTAGATGGCTTTTGTAAGAGCCAAAACGCTGTGGACAGGATTGTGGGCCACTTTTCTCTCGTATTTTCCGTTTTGAGACTTGAAATAGAGACGCATGCCTTTGAGCTGGCCCCAGGGAGGCTCAGGTTTCCTTGGATGTGCGCCGCAAAAAAGGAGCCCAGGTGTTAGGGCGTGGGTCTCTGCTGCCGGCATCTCCACCCCCCCTCCCCTGCCCCTCTTCCTCAGTTTTTGCCGCCTCTCAAGTCTGCGGGCAGAGAAATTCTGGAAGGAGGCTGGACCAAGACCTGATGTACAGGAAAGGGAAAGAGAAGGTGCCTAGAGTTTATCCAATAACTTGGCTTATGGGCGTAAGAGAATGCGTTCGGACACACGGAAAGTGCCGGGTTTAAGGCTAGAGTGTTCCCGGGCCCGACAGGGGCGCGCTAAAGGTGACATTGGAGCGACTAGGACGGCCTTTGGTGGTAGAGCTGGAGCCCAGAGCCATG
>NW_027528276.1:4067197-4067523 GCF_008692635.1 Crocuta crocuta
CAGCCAGCGCCCCCCCGCCAGCAGATGGGGCCCCGAGTGGCCCCTGCCAGAACCGGCCGGCTGGGGGGAGGCGGGGCGTCCCTTGTAGGTTCGCTCGCCCTTGGGCTGGGCTCGGAGCCCGGAGGGTCCGGACGCAGCGGGGGCGACAGGGGGTCGGGCCAGCGGGAGGAGGGCGGGGCTTTCCTTTGTCAGGGGATTTGCGCGGCGCGGCCGAGCCTCGCGCGGGTGCGGTCCCCCTCCTCTCGCCCTCTCGGGGGGGCGGGGCTCTCCCTCGGGCCCCGGGGCGCGGTGGGCGTGGTTTTGGTGAGCAGAGCTGCTGGGGCTGG